>NW_017305987.1:3497639-3515454 GCF_001594115.1 Trachymyrmex septentrionalis | reverse complement strand
CTCCCCCTCCCCCTTTCCTCCGTGCTTTTCCCGAAAATTTTCTCAGATGTGTTCTGAGTATTCCGCGTGAATGGCCAGATCGACAGGTCCCTTCGAATCAACCGACAAATACGATATTATTGATCGAACAAAATTCCCCATCAAGTGATAAAATATAATTTTTTCGCAATTAATATTACAATAATTAAGAAAATATTTTTCACTTATTTTTAATAATTTTAGATAATTAAGGATGGTTATTATTATTGAAACAATCATAAAAATTCAAGCAAATTTAAATAAGTGTATGACGAATTTGAATTTAGTAGTTTTTGATTATTGGATCGATTTTGATTATTATATCGCAGTTATAAAACGTGAGATGAGCCAATCAATGTGGTTGCTAGTTTTATTTAAAGTTCTATTTGGAATAATATTTTATATTATAGCTCTTATATATATGTATATATATAAATGACAGATTTGAGTTGGAATGAAATATTTATATTAAGAAGCTTCAATTTCGATTCTGAGAGCAATTTCATGTCGAGCGAAGTTTCACGGCGCGAGCTTCCGTGTATCTAGGATAACGATAATGCAAATTCAACGAAGCTTCGCTGTCATCTTCAAGTGGTCCATAGTCCGATTAATAATATACGTAACTGCTTGTCAGACCCGCCCAGGAAAAATTATGACGGTGCGTTATTACTCACTTTATCGAACCTGTGTATCTCCGAGCAATATTACGATCAACTCACGAAATAAAATTTTTAACTCTTTTCGGTCAACAGAATTACATGTTATATCATCATTGATTGATGATCATCATCTCTTTCACAATTTTCTATTCCGAAAAATAGGCAACGAATATAGTAAGCTGACATTACCCTTAAAAGTCTTACGACTTTGTCTAAGTAACTTTTACTTATTATTCTAAATAACCCAACTTGTCGCTTATATTTCTTGAATAATTGCAGTTCTTTGCTTTGAATATTTGCTTTGAAGTTTAATAAAATGATTCGTTTCCTGGCCGAAAACAGTCTTAATGCTACAGCTCGGAGGTACAGAATTTGAGTTTTCGCTCAGTCGGGCGAACTCGAATGACGAGCGAATTTCTCGTTTCGACCAGGCCGGAAACGGAATGAGGGAAAGAGCACTCGGTAAATACTCGTTGCGGAGTAATAACAGCCCTGTCCGTGAATTTCATAATATTCTTCGTTATTGTGAAAGGTGTGGTGGCGCGCGGGTCTTATTATCGCTATTAGATGTCGTCATAATATCATCCTTGCGATACAAGAGAGCGCGATATTCTTGCCGTATCCCGATGTAATTACGCGAATCAGAATACAGTTGGATAATTTGTATTACATTTAACATATTCCATATATCCCAATCGATCCACCTAAATCTGTGAGTTAATTAAATTAAATTGAATTTAATATAAAATAAATATGTTAGGAAGTAATACAAATAATATGTTAGCATAAAAATAAAACACTGACACAATTTGTAAGCAAATTGTGAAAACATATTTTTTCGGTGAAATTAACATTTATAATATTAAATTATATTAACACGATTATTATATTAATATTATTTAACATTGATTATTATATAATATTAATTATTAAATTGATACATTTTATTCATTTATCTCAGAATCGATGTTTTAAAATATTTATTTTCATGTTAAATTGTTTACTTATAAATTGTACTATTTCAATATTAAGAAATGTTGAATATCAATTTAACATAAAATGTTCAAATAATAATTACATTGTATTAAATCGATATTCATATATGTTAAAAATTTAACACAAAAATTTTAATAAGGATCGGTTTTAACATAAATATGTGTTTTTACTGTAAAAGAGACATAAAAAGGTATTTTATTACCTATGAAAGCAATGCATACATTGATAGCGTAGAAAGATTTACTATAGAAAAAGGCCATTACAACTAAATGTCCGATTTAGATATTATTTATCAATTAAAGTCGTATCTGATGATGAATTTAAATCCTGTGTGTTTACTACTGTAATTTCAAGATAAAAATTTACATTGAATAATTAATCGATATATCAAAAGAAACATATACATCCGTTAATCTAGGTTTAATAAGTTTCCTGTCAAACTTATTACATCATTGTCAAAAAACCTTTAATCCAACACGCGGTTTTTACGCCCAACTTTTTATCGCCTCGCGTTCACGATCTACTTCATTAATCACACGGCTCTCCGTTTATCCTGATTTTATCAATCAGACAGAAATGTTAATAATTCAGCTGAATTAATAATCATGAAACGAGCATTGATCTTCCGGTTCAGCGATTAATTAGTCGTTGTCTTATCTCTTCGTATCGCGAATCCATGAAATCGACTCGCAATTTATTAATGTGACCTCAACGTGAACATCGATAGTCATATATGAACAAAGTGAATATGATTCGATTTGTGTCAATTGGATTTTGTGGGGTAAAGAACAAGGAGAAAAGCACTTCGATACTTTCTTTACGAATCGTCGATTCTCCGAATAGAAGTGTATAGTATTCGATTTACGGATACATAATAAAAAGGAATTGCGTTCGCGCGCGAATTAAATCTCAAACACCGGAAGTTAATCGTCTATTTCTCGTTCGGTCTATGCATGCACGTGTCTGTGAGTAAAAGGAAGAATGTGGAAAGGATGCGAGTGCGTGAAAGAGAGAGAGAGAGAGAGAGAGAGAGAGAGAAGAAAAAAGAGCCACTGCCTTAGCGACAGCATATTTAGTAACAAGGCCTTAGAAAGTAACAAACCAGAAACATAATTAGAGTTAAGTAAGTCTGTTGTTGTTAACAAAACGAAATAAAAAAAGAAGACGGTGTCGAGAAGGAGGAGGAAGAAAAGAAGGAAGAAAAAGGAACGATGTTTACAATTAGTGAAGAAGCAGGCGGACAAAGATATTGATGCACTGCAACTAATTAGCCGTTGTATCTCAGCGCGTAATACGTAAATATATATATAATGTGTATATTATATATATATTATACCTTAACCCCTCGTGTTGTGTGCCCATTATTTAAGTAGGCCTCTTAAAGCGTAGTTTAACGTAGTGTGTATATATTACATATGCTTGTCGCAAAAACCGGGTATGACAGTGAATTGACGAGCGGAAGAGAAAGAAAGTGTGCGAAAGGGAGAAAAGCGAGATAGGAAAAGAAGGACGGAGTGTGCGAATATAAGAACCAAAAGACGAGATTTTCGCAAAGAGTCGCGGATGTAAATCGTAAGGGCATCGAAGCGTTCGGAGAAACGACGACGCGTGTAATCTTTCACAAATAGATTTATAATTTTTCTTTCAATCTTGTTAATTATTAATATACAGTCATATTAGCGCAGCCTATGTCAAATTTTTAATTTGTTTCAATTCAAAAGTACTAACATCCGCTGATATTTACGTATATTTCGATTTTGTACTAGTTGTAATTTCAATTAATTTACATAAGGATGTATCAGGTGTATAGTTTGCAAAAAGTGACTGGAATTAAAAATTTATATTTTCTGTATAAAAATAAATATTATATGTACGAAACAGATCAATAAGGTCAGTATTTATATATTTTAAAACGATACAATTTTATTTGTTTTAGTTTTTTAAATGAAAATTTTATTTTATTTTATCTTATTATTTTTAAAAACATGTCTACTTCTTACTGAAATAATTTTTTATCCGGGTTTTGAATCGCCATTAAACTTTTTATATTACTTAGGAAAATGTATAACTTTTTTTATAATTTTTCATTTTGTTAAAAAAAATACGTCTAATACATCCTTAATTAATTATATTTGTCAGATATCGCTGGCACGATTGCAGGCAAAATGTTCCGGAACCGCAAAAATCGGATCTCCATACCGTAATACATTACGGAAGCCGTTTGTGTTTGTATCGAGTACCAACGAAACCGCGCCGAGTACGATTTTGGGTTTGTACTACGAATTTGCAAATGACTGTATTGTGTGCACAGTCAGTAACGTAGTTGGTCGGACTACTGCAACGAGAATGGAGTATATTCGATTACAAAACACGGTTGAGGTCTCATTTAATAGAGCGCGAGCGCGGACGGAACTCCACTGTTGGAAATTCACTTCGACACTCCGACCGAGGGTGGTCGGCTCTTAAAACAGGGGGTTAAATTTAACGCTTCAAACTCGACGCGACGACGTAGCTTTACGAGAAATTATATAGCGTGCAAAAATGCGATTATATGTTTCCATCTTGATGCTTTGTCGTTAAATTAATTAGAAAGTTAGTTGCAACTTGTTTTATATATATTCCCTGTATATTTCCCGTTTATTAATATTGTTGTCTATGAATTATCATGAATTTTATAGTGCGTTTAAAAATCACTAGTTTAATCTGTTAATTAATTTCGCACAACTGTATTAATGAAAATTAATATTTTCTAACAATTTCTTTCAATGCAAAACGGCTTGTCGCAGATGCAGGATAATGCATATGAATTGAAATTTCGATGATTCCGCAGATAACTGTAAGAAAACGTTTGCAACTCTCAATGTTACTTTATAATCGTATAAAATTATTCATCTCCTATACGTTCTAATTTTAACGCTGAGTCTGTTAGACTTATTCAATTATAAATCTCTTTGCCAAAAATGTCAATTTTATGTTACATTTGCATTATGTTAAATTTGAATTATTCTTATTAAAATATACTTAGAATTAGTATTTATTCCTTTTTATACCAGTTATATCAGTTGGTCATTGAAATTAATGGGTGCCTTTTAATTAGCATAAATTAAATGAGTCTTACAGACACAGCGTTGGTTAACTGTGTTACAAATTTGGCGTCAGCTCCGGAGAGTTAATACTCGAGGGACGGTTGCAACTGATTAACGCCGAAAAAATTGTCAGGGATCTCGTTATAAGTAGTCGCAATCGCGAAACTGTTTATATTCCTTGCTGATTGCTAATTAATTGAATCATATGACAGTCTCGCGCACGGTTTATTTGTAATACTCATTAGGGACATGTGTGATACACACGCGAATTTAACGTGCATGCGTGATGCATCTCGAAACTGAGGGCGCGATTTCATTTCGATAAAAAGACCCGCCAACGAGAGATTGCGTCGGTACCGTGTCGCTTTTCACGCCAGGACTTAACGGTAAAAAGAATCAAATTATGCAAATAATCACGGAATCAGAAAGGGAAAAAGTTGCGACTTTTGGGGCAGAAACGAGTTTCGTAGCGCAAGGAAAATGGCATAGAATAATTTGCCTCGGGAGGAAAAACGAAAAGAAAGAGTTTCCGAGGTAAAGCAAGTTTAAATTTGAAGATATTAAATTGTAGACATTACGCGATTCACGTTCGAAAGACTTTCATTGTAGACTATTGTAAAATATAATAATTATAGCGAGTCTCGTTTCTAGACGGATATATATTTCGTTAATTGAGAAATATAGAAGAAAAGTCCCTATTATGAGATACCGAGTTTATTTTGGGTAAATGCTAGAAGTCTATGGACAGAATTTTAAAAAATAATAAGTCATTTTGTAGGGAATTTAATAAGCTTTAAGATAACGTTATATAAAATTTAATTCTAGTTCCATTTTTTTTTTTGAAAATGAAAGAAATGTAAAAAGTGAGCAAAATCACTAAGTCAAAAAATTGTACTCCTAATAATGAGATGCCCTGAGGAATAAATAATAAAACGCAAAGTATATGAGTATTGTAATTAAAAAATTGTATTTAATGTTTCTAAAATACAAACAAACAGCCAGTGTGCGCGAAAAATGAGCATGCGATAGAATATACCCAGAAACTCGTCTTCTTCAGGTAGTTGGAATCGAGCATCGCAGAAATAAGCACTCAATGTTTATTCTGATTATTCTTTTCATTATTGTACAATAACATTTTTACTTTAGCAGCAAAATTATGAAATAGAAGCATGGGTTTCATATTAGAAATACCTTGAATATCTCATATTACGATTTCCATGCCTTACGGTTTTACGATCATCAAATCTAACTTCTATAATTAAGTAATCCCGTATTTCTCTATTACTAATACTCTTATTAGTATGACTTTGCTCTATTACTACATGAAAAATTTATTTATTAAATAATAAACAAGATTTAAAGGCTCACATCTCAATGAAACTTGAAGACATACAAAATCTGAAATCTTTTTTTACAATGACTACAGTCATAATCTAATAATGAATTTCCTACTATTTAAATAGTTTTCAATCCAAGAGCAATAAATTCATGGTGGAATCAATGTATAGCATTTATTAGTTTAACAGAAACGTCGTTATCTCATGTTAGGCGCCTATCTCATAATAGGGAACTTTCCTCTGCTCTCTAAATTTTTTGGAATGAAATCTAAAGAGTGAGATTTCACCCTTTAGAGTGATAATTCTCTAAAAGTTTTAAAGGTACACAGTTATAAAAATTACAAATTAAATAATCCGAAGGATAATTCACCTTTAGAAACATCGGAACTCGTTACTCGTTATGTCGGAAGATAATTTCTGAGCACAATTGGCGTCGGCGCGAGTTCGTTTCGAGTGAGAGACGGCGAGGACGTAATTTCTCTCCTCGTATGCGGAGAGATCGCGGCTGTTTAATTTATCCGATGAGTCGTGTTAAAGCACGAGTAATAATGCAATGAACGAGCCGCCTCGGCTTGCCATATGAGCGTGATTTGCCCGCGGAAGTGAAGACGTTGGATGTTCAGTGATTGTCTGAATGAATAGCGACGTCGGCGGGGAAGTTACGCTTTCTCACAGTCGTATTAAAGCACTCCAAGAGACCCATCGTTTCTCGTTTCTATTCCTATATCCGCTCTACGGATTAATCCATCGTCGAAGCGGGCTCGGAACTTGCTACGGTTTACGAAATCGATAATATCGGCCACGTTGCGTTTTCGCGGTTCGACATCGCGGCGCTTAAGTACTTGCTGATGCATCGATAAGACTGCGACTGGATTTATTATATAATGAAAGTAATCGCGAGTTTAATCCAAGGAGACTGATAGGGTTTGGTTAACATTTTATACCGAATGGCCCTCGAACTGTTAGGGTCACTGCACCAGTCACTGAATAAACATCAGAAAATGACTGTTTAATAAAAATATTAAAGTATATAAGATTTCAAAAAATAATAAATTGTTATTTTTTACATCTAATTTTTAAATGGATTTTATTGAAACATTATTTTTATCTAAAAATGTAATTATATTAAGTTAAATAGGAAAAATATATATCTTATTTTAATGAATGTAGCTATAACAGAAATTTACTCTTTTTTTAATATTTAATAGAATTTAATTAATTAAATATATGTTTACAAAAAATATGAATTCCTTTTCTTTTAAAAAGAAAATTTGTATATACGCTGGTCACTTACTATAGTACGTATTGATTAATCTAAGCTCACCAGTCATTTATTACTGCTTTTCCTATTCTTTTACTTTTTTTTATTAAAACTATTATTTTTTTCCCTATTTTTTAAAGATAACGTATAACATTTTTAATGAGTAAATAAATAACCATAAATATTGAATGGTTTGTTATTTCTTCTTTTTTATATATACACTGTAATTCACAATATATCGTAAATTTTTTATTTGTTTATTGACTAGTGCAGTGATTCTATATAATAATTCGCGAAATATAACATATCTCATGAAAAAGAGAAGAATCGCCTTTGTTGATAATGTATAAAATTGCAAGTATTGAATTTTTTAAATCATTAAAATTAATTAATCTTCTAACAATACCTAAAGGTGGGCGGGTTCTTTGAAGCTTAGAGCTGATAGAACAGGTTGCTATGAATAGCATAATCTCGCGTTACCAAAGTAGAGTTCGGAGAATTTCGATCGAAACGAGATTTGTGGTCGTGGCAATGATGCGGTGGAGGGTGAGAAAATTCCGAGATTCGATCGGCCATCCCTCTGAATATCTCTCCTCTCCATTAGTCCATTTGTCAAGAAGAAACTTGGATACTATTTTAAACCTCCGAGTTCTGTTGATGAAGGTAAAAGTGGAAAAGTTTCCTTTATTCTCGTTAATATTAATTAATTAATCATTACTCTTAATTTGTCAAATTGGAAATTCATTGTGTAGACAGGGTTGATCCCAAAATTGGAAATCAGGGAATCATCAGGGAAATTAAAAACGGTCGAGAAAATCGAAGAAAAATCACAGGATTTTACAAAATTTTCTGTAAAATTGAAATTCTTGAAGTTAAAGAAGTTACATTAGAAGAATTTACATTACTTGTTAAATTGCTCTTCGAACAAAATATTTGACGGTTTCCAAATCAGGACGAAAATACAAAATATTTTAAAATATTATAGAAAATCAAGGGAAATCATAAAATTTTGTCCGAAAATCAGAGAAAAATTATGGAATTTCAGAATGAGGAATTTGTGACAACTCTGGTAGAATTATCACAATCAAAAGTCGGTAATATCTAAATCCTCAAATTATTTCAAAAATAAGAAAATTGCGCTATCTTTTTTTCGTACTTTTTCTTCTATTGCTCTTTGTGGTCGCTTTTCAACGCAACCCATATTACACAAAAGAACTGACAACGAGAGAGGAGACATAGAAATTCGATGGGACTTTCGAATTGGACGACACATGCATAATGAAAACACCCCAACGAGTTCCTGGAATATGTTGCACGGTTCGACTTATTTTTTTTTTTTATTTGCCTGTTAATTCGTCAGATTATCGAAAAAGTGCATCCTAAGAGGATTTAACAGCGAATTAGAAGGCGGAATTAAATCGCGTCGCTTTCCACATACTTCGTGTAAATACGGTTCTCAGAAGGTCGGACTTTGAAGAAAGAACATCTTTGATCGGGTTGCATTGAGATAATATTGACGAAGATAAAAGGCACTTCGCACTCCGTTTGGCAAGATCAAGCCCGTCGGCCTTTGAAAAGTTAGAACACCGTTGACACGCTTCTTTGACGTCGTCAAAAATGTTTAACCCGTGGGTATAATACACGCGGGATTAATCCCCGGTGCTCGTTCTTTTCGTGACTCTTTAAATGAAGAAATTTAAACGACGTCCGACACCGCGAGCAACATATTTCGGGAACGGAAAACCTAACTAACTCGAGTTAAGAACAGATGAGAAATAAAGATTAAAGATTGTAATTAGATAATATTAGGTGGGCTTATTCAGAATAATTTCGGTTAGTACCTCTTGTTAATTTCTTCCGCCGAAATTTAAAATTAAAAGTTATAGTTAATAAAATATTTTTTCCGTTCAAAATCAGAAACGAAAAGGTGACACTATTAATTCTAAAATATTCAAAGGCAATTCATTAACACTAGAAATTATTATTTATATGATAAACACATTGTTAAATTCATGATGTCAAATTACACTTAATTTCAGTTATTTTGAATAATTTCTATAAGTCGCCATTGTTTCTATTTAACATATTGTTAATTTGACTAAAACAATGGAGTTACGTCCGTTTTTTTCAATGTAAATTGACTTGAATCTTGATTTAATTTGTTCTTTATCTTTTTTCTAATTCTTAAAACTAGAAAAAGATAAAAAGTAAGAAAAACTAGGATTAAAATTAGTCGTCATTGATAGAAACGGACATTAATCGATTTAACTCAGGAAAATGTCAAATTACACCCAATTTAAGTTATTTTTAATCATATCTTTAGGTCACCATTGCTTCTATCCAATATGTCGTTAATTTGATTAAAATTATAGAGTTAAACAATTTAACTCAAGACAATGTATTCAATTTAACTCAAATTTAGTTTAACATTTACTAAGTGCACATTAATATGGACGATGTTTACTTTGAAACTAACCATAGAAATGGATTGATTTACATTTTGACACAGATGGAAGTTAAAAATAACAAAATGTCATTTAACCCAAGCAGAACAAGTCATGACATCAAAATGACTCCAAAAAATGGTTATTAAAAATCATTTTTCAATCATTTACGATTCGTTTTAACGTCATTTTGACGTTATATGACTTTTATTTCTGCTTAGGAACTCAAGGGATTGGGTTTCCATTGTTTCTTTGATATTTAATAGTGTAGTAAGAATCAATCACGATCGAATATGAGGAGAATATTCGACTGTATGGTTAGCCAATTTTTACAACTACAGTCACAGCTACACTCACGCAATTGTAGAATGGGTTTTATACTCGTTCTACACATCGTCGAATCATGCTCTCGGCTTGGTATATAACACGACGATTTTCCGCAAAGAGCGATAAGGCTGTTGCGGAAACGGGCCGTCGTGACACTTTGCCACGGCCATTGAATCTCGCCGGAAGTCACGTCGACGGCGGGTAAATGAGGCGTATACGTGGCGCTATAGAGCTCGGACGATCGGTGCTTCCCTGGCCTATAACGAGCCAATTCTTCCTGTAACTACACTCGCCGTACAGCAAGATTATCGCGGCGATTTCATGAGCCAGGAATTTTCTTTTACAATTTCATAACGACTAGCGGAATACCGATACCGGCGACATCGGCCACTCTGAAACCCAACTCGCTGTAACCTGATTTGTTAGAATTGGCGATATCTTCGTTGAATGATACTCGATCAACAAAGAGGTCGATCACTTCAGAAACGTCTAAAATGATTAATGGTATCCGTATTATCGCGAAACGGTAATATCGCGAAGAAAAGCCCCGTCGTTTATTTTTAAAGTAATGCGAGTCGCTTTATTGAAGAGCGAAATTTCGAGAGATAGGGATGTAGAGCTCGTATATTCCATTTAATTGTGTAAGCGTAGTTGTAAAAAACGACCATCACGATCGAATATGAGAAAGATATTCGATTATATAATAATTAGTCAATTCTTTCAAATACTATAGATTACTCATAACTACGCTTACGCAATTATAGAGAGAAAGAGAGAAGAGAAAATGGGCTTCAAAATCCTTGATAAGGATTTTTTAGGTTTTATAGGAATTAAAATTAAAATTCAGATTGTATCACTGATCATCAGATCGCGATGGGATTCTTTTTATTGAGTCAATACTGATTTATTAACAATGTAATGTTCTTGCGGATTGGATAATTAATTATCGCTTGGAGTACTTGACTGTTGCAAACGTTGACTCGGAAAATCGATGAGCGTTTATCCTGCGCAAAAATATCTCGCCGCTGCGGAATTTCACAATTGTTTCCATCGAACTGTCGAATATTAAAAGCGCAGTTCTCTGTGCTCCGTAAAAAACGTGATTGACGAAACTAACGAAACGCATGACGCAGCGAAATGAACAATTATTATCGATCGTTTCTGTATTAAGTGGCGAATATTACACCACGTAGTATTATCTTTAAAAAGCTTTTCTGGAAGAGTATCTTTCTAGAAAAAATATCTCTATCATATCGATTGCATTTAATATCGAAATGATGGATAATATGAGTCAATTTTTTCCGTATTTCTTCTGTAAATTTCACGTTTAGATTCAATTTTATAGAACGCTTCGTGGCTCTCTAGATTTTGTTGTAAAAATCTATCAGGATTTTCGAAGAGAATCCTCGAGAAAAGGAACGAGTGGACCTCTCGCACACACACATTCTATGCCCTTCTTCTCCTTCCTCGATTCAATGTCGTCAATCGATCGCTCGCGATCGTAACTTTTGTGAATTGTCTCTCACGACGAGTCCACGCATGCCACATGCCGGCAAGAGAAAGCAAAATACTGTCGATAGTTTCATGCGTAGTGCGAAAGTGGCGCGGAAGCATCTCTAATCGTGAATTGAGGATGAAGAATTTGTAGTGAATCGTCGTCGTCGTCCTTTTTAATATGCGTCCTGATCGCGTAAGATATTGTTGGTCGAGCCGGTGATCATCGGCGATCGTGACACATTTCTGAGCGAGACATATATATGTTTGTGCGTGATGTGATGTGATGTGTGTGTGTGTGTGTATGTGTGTGTGTGTGTGTGTGTGTGTGTGTGTTCGCGCGCGCGCGCGTGCGTGTGTGTGTGTGTGTGTGCGTGTGTGTGCGTGCGTGTGTGTGTGTGAGAGAGAGAGAGAGAGAGAGAGAGAGTGTGTGTGTGTGTGTGTGTGTGTGTGTGTGTGTAGAAAAATCCATACAGCGCAAATTATTCCAGCAATACTGCAACAACATTGCAGCAATATCGCAGATAAAAGAAGAAATCCTATTTTTTGTCAAAGTGTCCTTATTTAAAAATTGACAATTTAAAAAATGATTAGAATTATTTCTATTAATTGAAAAGTGACAATTAATAGAATTATTTCTACGAATTGATTTATTCTCGGTCTAATTTCGATTTATAATTGTCTAAAAAATTAAATTTCGTAGAAAAGAGGGAAAACTAGTTTTCATTTCACACGAAATTATTGATTAATCAAATAATGGAAAAGAAATGTATTCTTAATACGATGAAATGTCATTTTCACAATTCTTAAAAATCTTTTATAATTTTTGACGATCTTTTATGAAGTAAGTTTATTTTTTTGATGATTGATAGAGTAATTTACTTAACTTATTTATGGTAACAATTACGAAAAAATATACTTTTTTAGTTTTTTTGTGCCACTTTTGAAGTAAAGGAGTGATATGCAAAATAGACTTCCTTCTCTCATTAGTAACATTGCAGTAACATTGCAGCATTGCAGTAATATTGCTGCGATTTTTATGATGTATGGGAAGAAACAGAATTTTTCCTTGGCCCTTCGGATTGGCGCGACGTTTCTCAGAGAGCGTTCGCGTAAATTGAAGAGTCTGAGGATTTAAAATGGGCGGCGTTACTTAGCGGGTATGAAAAAAAAAAAAAAATGAAATAGCGCGGTAGTTGGCGATAAAACTATGGAAATTAATAGTCGATTAGCCGAGATATAGTTATTATCACTAATTACTAATCTCGAGGGAAACGAGAGGGTGCGCGAGAGAGGATGAGTACATAAAGAGTTATGCAGACCCGCAAACGACGGCCGCGCCGGTCCAAACGAGGATTTCGTCCTAAATGTGCATTCTAAATGGGAGGCTCCGTCGCAGTCGGTCTGCACGATACTCTTGCCACGATACCGCGGTGAACAAATCGATTTCTCCCGGTGCGCGATCGTCGACGCCCCGAGCTTCGCGCGTAGTTTGTTGTAATAACGAGGAATTAATTAGAGAGCGCAGATGTGCGTACGTTTGTCCCAATATCGCGTTAAAAAAAAAGTGAAAAAAGAAGAATGGGAGGAGATAACGCATGCCTATCTCTTATAAATTGAATTCCAATACCCCGATCGCCATCGATCCTTGAGTGATATTCGCGGATCCTCTGGACACACCGCGTTGAACTCTCGAATCTTCTCGGATTCTTGAATCCCGGGAATCGTTGATTTCCCTTACAGAAATTTAATTTTATATTGAAAATTACTTATTTCAATTATTAAAAACATCGAACAGCATTGCTTTTAATTATCAAAATAAGTGATTAATCACTACCCTCCAGTATTAAATTTCTATAAGGGTCTCGCGTTCTCGAGCGGTGAAATTTCTGAATACTTAGGCGCTCCAATCTCTGGATCCTTAAATCCTTTGATTCTGTGGCCTCGAGGTACGATAGAAATTAATTGCGATCCGACTCTGGGAGTTCTCCCCGAGGTTCTTGAATATATATATGCCTAAGTCTTGAAAATTTTCGACCTGCGAGATACTTCCCAGACAACATGCATATCTGAAAAACGTCTATCATAAAGCCGTCTTTTGGTACGTGCAAGGCTAAGATATTTAAAAGACATCACGAACACGTTTTCTAAACATTGCGTGTTGTCTGGGTTGGACCTTCGTATTACGATATTTAAAGTCCAAGCATTTAAATGAATTGTTGCTGATGTACGATGGACATGGTACGATGCGACTTTCGATACGTTTCTAAAGCCTTGTGTTCGTGATGCTGAAAAATCATGATTTGTTAATTTTTGGTCACACGACCAATGCGATTGTTAAATTCTTTCCTCATCTCGAAGCGATTTTTGGCATCGTGGACGCAAGACTTTATCCTCGGATTCCTAGATCCCGCGGCCTCAATTCCCCGCACAGAAGTTATTTGCGCACACGTCGTAGCCGACGCCCGAGAATTACGAATCGAATTTCCGAGGCGAGACAAATATTATCCTTTTCCTCGATAAAAGAGAGAAAAAGCGAGAAAGGGAGGGAGCAGGTGTCCGAAATTCGTGGTGCATTGTACGCGCTGGTATTTTTTCGGTGTTCCACGGCGATATAGAGTGTAAAATTAGCGACAAGTAAATAAACGTAAAAAAGAAAAGATGAAAACCGCAGCCGGCGTCGTAATGTATACATAGAGATATTTACATAAGCAAGAAATAAAAAAAAAAGGGGGGGACGGCGTCGTAATGTGTATAGATAAAAGAATTTTGGGTGCGCGACGCGCGAACGCCGTGACGATGATGTTACTACCGCATGACGAATAATAACACAATTAATTATTATTAACGATTATAATTATATATTGTCCCGATTATTATTAGAGTGACGTATGGAGATTTATTACTGCGACCACGAAAGCTCGCAAAGGAGAAAAAAAAAAAACTTTGATCTTTTATCGCAAGGAGTACATACAACAAAATATATAAGCGTTTGTAAGGCACACACGTGTGAAACAAAATAAGTTAACGCGAGAAAGAGTGCATGAGAGAAAGGAAGAGAGCCGAGAGAATGGAAGAGAAAATGGGAGAGAAATGAAAGCGTGAGTGCTCGAAGAGAGAAAGAGAAAGAGAGGGAGAGAGACGTGCGTGAGAAACAGTAGTTCGTTTTTGAGTGTTGAGAATGTTCATTTGTAATTGTTTAAATCTAATGAGAAATGTACTGTAAAACCATAAGTACTATAGGCACTAAAAATATATCATTTGTTGACATGAAAAAAATAAAGTAAAACCGACTGTGTGGTATGAGTTCTGTCCGCCGGGAAGTCAACGAGATGGCATATACTCGCACACCGGCAAACACATATATACGTAATTGCGATGTGCATATTGCGTGTGCGTGCACGGATCCCGTGTACTTAATCATTGTATATTTTTCTTTTCTTTTCGTTTTTTTTTCCCCCTCCCCCTCCCCCGCCTCTCTTTTATATGATAACGCGAGATCCGCGAGTTGGAACGCGCGATGCGTTCCCGTACCGTGCCCGTTTGTAAACGGAAGAGCGCACCGTCGTCTCGCGTGGACGGGAGAGTCGTCTTCAATTAGGCGAGAGTCCCGAAGACGACACGAGCGAGAGCATTTCGAGCTTCAGTCTATAGCGTTTAAGCGCGTGGGCAATAGTGATATACAATAGCCGTGAGTAAAACGTGTTATCGACTTTTTGTAGCAGAAAGGCGGCACCCGTCGAGCTGCATCAAGGATCTCCGGATTGAGGTGCCATTAAAAGCGCAAAGTGTGACAGATAGACCATTAAATGTTCATTTTGTCAAGTCGACCGAAGTTCATTCCACTACGATTATACGTTCGCGATGCGTCTCCGTTACGTTTTCCGTCATTTATCCAAGAGCTATTATTTTGCTATCTAAAGTTGCACATCGGAGGATATGCGACGCGAGGGGGAACGGCAGCGAGGGGTTTCCGAGAACCGGAGAAAGGGATGTCATGAGAGAGGTAAATGACATCTCTACGTGATTTACCTACGCGTATGATGGATAATGTCCTTCATAACATATGTTTTATTTGTTATTTACAATCATAATTTACAACTATAAAAAAATCTAGACGGTACGGTTGTTAATCAATACGTTGCGGGAGACATTGTTAAAATTGCATATATTAGTTGTGTGACAAAATACAGGTTGTAACAATAATCTATCTTAGGTGAGAACATTAGGTTCGCTGGTGTAACACACTCGCCAAGTCTCCCGTCGCTAAAACATTTTATTACCCTTTCTACAAATGTTAAAAAAATAGTGCAGTTTCTCGCGGAATATCCGATATCGATTTTACAATTAACCTCTTTTTACAATCGTCATCTCAAGTCGAAAACACTGGCGGATCCATGGGGGAAACTATGGGCGCCACACAGCCACCTCTCCTTTTTTTTTAAATATGCAACAAAATTATTTATATGTTTAATATTTCTGAAATATTTAATCACAATTGTGATATTCTAAAAATATTTCTTAATTTAAGAAACTCCTAATATTAAAAACATAGATTCTGTTATATTGTTCTTCTTTTATATTAATATAATTTTAAATAAAACGTTTTATAAATTATATATTTAAATATTTTTTCAATGTAATAATCCATGTGATAATTTAATGTTCTGTTTTTTTTATATTTGATTAAAAAAAAAAAACAATTTTGCTTGCTGCGCGTCAATAGTCTCTATTCAAATTTAAGGATCCGCCAATGCGCGAAAAGTGAAGATTATAAAAATGTTAGATATATCTAATATTAATGTATATTAGACACGATTTATGGAATTTATGAAATGTGACAGCCAATTTCCGATAATATTGGGAAAAAGTTGAAGAAAAGGCACCGATTATGTCAATCATGATTAACGGGTCTTCTCGCGGTCGATTAAGAGATTAAAACAATTAGAGATGTAGAATTCATATGGAATTTTCATGTCATTTTTAAAATCCATAAAAGGATAATGTCAGCATTGTCATAGATTAGTCAGATCGCTATACCGACTGTCGCTACTGTTGCTGCTGCTGTTGTTACTGCTATTACTGCTGCGTGGGACTGCTGTTGGTCTCCATTTTCTGTTCGTTCTCCCGATTCGGCGAGTCCTGCTTCCTCTTCTCCTCGTCGCCGTCCTTCGTTGGTGGTGCCAACAATGCGTTCAACAAGCCTTGCACAAAGCATACTCCATTATTAATATCGTTTTACTATAACATCTTATACAGCCTTAGCAAAAATAAGTATAAAATACCCCATAAGTTGACCACTTATATCTAACAAAAAATAAATTAAAAACAATTTTATTGAAAATAATGTTTATTTTTACAAAAAATTTAATATTTGTTGTCCTTTGCTTCTATTATCGTTTTTTTTTTTCATACAAATGCAATAAATTAAGGATGTTTTATATTTGCCAAAACTACACGTACGTTACAATGCAATTAATTGATCGAATTATTAATTATCAATCGAAATTACTTACCAATATTCTCTCCCTTAAATGAGGTTCCTAACAAAAAGAAATCGATTAAAATACAATCCGTTTAAAAATTCGACTTGAGACTCTTTAAAAGAAATTCGCGTTTGAATCGATTGGAATTTATAACTACTCCGAAGGAGCTTAACTTTCGACGACGGTATCGAGAGAACAAACAGTTTCGACCGTAACGCAAAATTGATCGCGGGCGGACAATTTTTACTCACCGTTATCGCGATACTTATTCAACTGCTGATACACCTGTTTTATCCGTTCGATGTTAATGCGTGAGCTCTTGTTGTGGTTCACCATCGGCAACGAGTAGTCCTTGCCGATGATGCACTTGGCAGCGTGCTGTATACTGAGAGGTGCGTTCCAGGGTTCGTGAATGTACCTGGTCGGGAAGTTCTTCAACACCGGCAGATAGCGTCTGCTCGTGGGAATAAAATTGATTTTATATCTTGAAACAATAATTCCTTATATATCGTTCATTTGTTACAACGATATAACTAAAAAAATTGCGACTTTTTTAACTCATAAAAAATGAAAACAAAAGAAAAATATACTTTAAAAATACATTCTTTTAATTTCTCTATAATTAGTTATTACTGTAACAAAAAATTGCATTTCCAAATTAAAATTATATTAAATTGTAATAATTCAAATCATTTAAAATTTATTTA
>NW_017305987.1:3496887-3497539 GCF_001594115.1 Trachymyrmex septentrionalis | reverse complement strand
AATTTTATATATATATAATTTTGAAAAACTTTGTTTTTTACTTGTATAGTAAATGAGCGATATAAACTCTACATATACAGGGAAAGAATTTTGTTGAAGTATTGGAAAATTTAACTAGACAGAGAAAGTAATTTTGTTAAACTATCAAAATAATTATGTAGGAACTCGAGCATAATGAGCAATGTGTTTGAAATGTTATAAAAAGTTTTGACAGTTTATTAACCAGCGTCCTACATAACTACAATATTTTGGTTTAACAAAATTATTTTCAGATCTGTCAATTTAGCTGAAGAACCGCGCATTAATTATATGGAAAATTGAATCCCAGTGAAATAACTTAGTTTTCACATACATGTGCTTATAATGTGTGAACAAAAGATGTAGATCATAGATACAAGGCTCAATAATGAATAATTTTTTAGCCCCGGTGTATCAAAGATAAAACTTATCCTCATAAAGCACCTTTGACACATCACAGCTTAAAAGTCATCCATTATTGAGCCTTGTATCTATGACATCTTTTGTTTACCACATTACAAGCTTCATTATATGTAAAGACCAACGACATATATATAATAAATAAATCAAGCATTGGTACGTAGCTTGAAGTCGCAAAATGACGGTTTAATGTGTCGTCTACAATACAATATAT
>NW_017305987.1:3485019-3496787 GCF_001594115.1 Trachymyrmex septentrionalis | reverse complement strand
GTAGCTTGAAGTCGCAAAATGACGGTTTAATGTGTCGTCTACAATACATGGAAATAAGAGTAAGAAATTGATCAATTACAGTCGAATGTGAGAAGAATAATCGACTGTGAATTTCTTACTCTTACTTCTTACTCGGTCAATTTCTTACTCTTACTTCTTACTCTGTATTGTAGACGACGCATTAGAGGGTCCGTGCATCCGTTACGTTTTTTTCTATCACTAGAGATAGAGACAGAGAGAGAGAGAGAGAGAGAGAGAGAGAGAGAGAGAGAGAGAGAGAGGAATGCTTTTTATCATGTTCAATTCTTGATAGTTGCAGGTGTGAGATAGAGTGAGATAGCACAGATGCTTAACGACTATTTAAACTGTCAATTTTTAGCTTCATCTCTCACTATTGAAAAACGTGGGAATGCTTGATTCATATATAATATATATGTCATTAAAAACGAACTTATTTCACCAGAACCCCTAATTTTTCGTATAATTAGTACTACTATAATTATATATTCTATAACAATGATTATAGGATCCACTAATTATATGGTCAATTGGATCTCAGTGAAATATGAATTAGTTTTCTGATGAACATTGTGTCATTATCGTTTCGTCATGATAATCTTTTGCACGATTAAGCTTTAATGGAGCTAAGCTGTTTAATGTTCCATCTATCTTGCGGCTGAATTTCGCTTCGCTCAGATTAACGCCTGATACGTTACAAATTAAGATCAATCAAGATTAAAATTTCCATTAATTTGCCCATCGCGTGAGCGTTAATCACTATACCGATACCATCAGATATACGATCGTTAACGTAAATGTTATTTCGGATGGAAAAAACGTTGATAAACGCGCCAGTCAATATTTTTTTCGGAATTTTTCCTGCATTACATTGCGCTCTCGCGTATTTAAAAAAAAAATTGTATAACTTTTTTAATCGATTACCTGATATAGTCGCCGTTCGGATCCGCTTTCCTGCCGAATCGTACGGGGCAGTAGCAGTGGAAAAATTGTTGGAAAAACGAACTACACGACAACCACATCCACATGCCGGCATTGACGGACCAATCGGCGTCCAAAAGAAGCTCATCGAACACCTCAAAGGAAGACATTAGATCCAACGTGAAATAGTAAATAGTAGCTATCAACAGTAAATCAACGAATATAATTTCGAGTTTATTGATATTAGCATCGATCTATTCTCAAAAACTTTTTTTAGAGTGAATTGTTACTCTGAAGAGTGAAATCTTTTTCAAAACTGGCTCAATTTTAATTCTTTAGAGTGGGAATTTACTTTAAAGAACTTAGAGAGTATCTTTACGCCGCTTAACGCTTTTTACACATAATTAAATAGACGTCTCATTAATTTTGTCTTCTACTTCGACGAATAAAATAAGCTCTGAGTTATGATTAGTATAGTTATTCTGCAGGACGAATAATTTACTTATTTATTTTTTAACTGGAGAAAATATGTTACATTAGATGCGCTGCACGTATTTCCAAGAAAAGGATCTCGCAACAAGAAATATTCCTACGAAGTCTGTATATTAATGATAACAAACGAATAAGAAGAAACAGATAGAGAATAATTCAACGTGTGTCGATTGAAATGCCAGGCGTGCCGTGACATTTTACCTTCATTCCTTCCTCCCATGAGATCCAAAGGTCGCCCCTGGTCAAGAAGCAAGCCACCGCATGCCTGGCCAGGTGATGTATCCAACCCTCTTCCCGTAACTGCGTCATGATTGCATCAATCCATGGAAATCCCGTCTGACCCTAAAGCAAAAAAGTTCAGTACCGTTGTAAAAGCAGAACTCCTTGGTCGCGAATTGAATATTTTTAAAAATAATTATAAATAGTGCAAAAATAATTATAAATTCCTAAAATTAAGGGAAAAAAGGTGGATCTAAGTACATAAGAAATAAATGTCCTACTGCTGTAGGGAAAAAAGTACAAACAATAAATGAAGTTTCCAAATCCCCGGTAAAAATAAAAGAGCGTAAACGAAGCTTCTACGAGGCAAAAATTGAAACAAGGAAACGTAAAAATAAAAGAAGCGTTAAACGTCTATTTTACATTTCGTTGTTTCAATCTTTGCTTCCTAAAAATTTCGTTAATTTTTCTGTTATTCTCTCCTTACGTTCGACTTAGATTCTCATTTTCGCCAGGGTAGTGTTGCAAATGTAGTTATATTCATCAGTCATATTATAAATTTTTCAGTTGCAAAACTAATCTAGTGCATTCTGTTTTGGTAAACAGAAATTGTGTCTATTTCTCATGTGCCGTATTATACATGTTTTATTAGTAAAAAGTTGAATTTTTCGTAATTGAAAAAAATTTTATTGATAGTTTCAATGGTAAAAATTATATAAATTTTTTCGCCCTCCAAAAAAAAATTTCAAGTGGAGATAACGATTGACTTTTACCAATGGGCTCAATTACTCAAATGTTTTTCGTGTGTGTGTGTGTGTGTGTTTTTATATATATTTACTCTCACAAATTCATAGAATTAAAAATAATTATTGTAATATTGTAATATTTTTTTTATTGTTAGAGTTTTTTATTTGATCGCACTGTACGAACAAAATAGCGAAGCAAATTGGCCTCTGTCTGTGTGCAAAATATCACTCACGTTCGCCCATTTTGCGAGTGCCTCCACGTTCTTGTCCCACGGTATCTGCACGCAAATCGGATTGCCCTGCATTTTGTCGAAATTTGGATTGTTCGTCGCTGCACAGTAAAAGAATTCGCGCCAGAGAAGTTGCCCGTGCAATGACAGCGGCGGCACCGCTTTCTTTATCTGAAATAATATTAGCAAAAAAATTATAAATAGTATTGAACAGTATTATAACAGTTAAATTGAGGTAATTATTCGCTTCTAAAATTATCAAAAGACGAAGTGTCGTTTGATAAAATAATAAAGGTAACATCGTTTTAAGAAAAAAAAAAATAAACAATAACAGATGAAAAATTTCGTTAATTATACAGTAGTGTAAAAATTATTTATATAGACATGATTTTTATAAAAAACATTATTTGGATATAAAAGAAACATTAATTAATAATTTATTAACATTAAATATATTTTCTCCTAAATAAACAAAAGTTTCGCGAAAATAATCGTGTTTATATTCTTATAATTGGAAGTAAATTCGACTGTATGAATACTTTTTATGTGTCCGAATAATGCAATTTTTCATTTTTACTTACTAAGATAATAGATTTTGATTATTACATCTTTTTAGATAAAATAATTTTTAAAAATATATTGTCTAAATTCTTCGAAATAGAATCTCACTTTAAAGAATGAAAATTGAGCCGATCATAAAAAAAGAGTAGCTCAATTTTCAATCTTTAAGAATGAGATTTCACTCTTTAGAGTGAATCTTATTATAAAAGTTTTAGAGAGTACAATATTTTATTCTTTCTTAATAAATTGCCAATTAATGTTTACTTTCTAAAAATAAAAAATATAGAGAAAATATTTAAAAAAGATTTTTTTTTAGATATCTCCTGTATATTTTTACACTCATTACTGTATGTAATACTCGCTAAGAAACAATGAGAACATTATACCCTCATAATCACGAACTTATACGGAACAGCTTTCGCGACTTTTCGCAGAAATAAAAATCTCACGGCGCAATTAACGCGTCCCCGAAGTTTCATTTAATTATTACCGCAAAGTTTCCGAGCGAAAAGGAGAAGAAGAGCAGAATAGAAACTTGCGAGAAGTTCCCGCGATAAATTTTGTGCGCGATAGATACATCTCGTATCGTCATTTTCATGAACGATTCCGCTCGCGGAAGAACATCTCGTACCTTTTTATACAGATCGGTGAGTTGATAATAAAACAATCGCGTACTGAGACAGCCGAATCGCAGATAAGGTGAGAGTCCAGTCTGACTCGGTAATAAAGATTGCGGTGTCATCTTCGGCCTGCCGAAGCTCGCTACCCATGCCTTCCTCTCGAGGTGACGTTCGAGCCGAGCCAGAGCCTCGCTTTCACCGCCGACCCACACCGGTGGCAGCAGACTTTCCGTATCGAAGCCTATAATTATAAAAAAAAAACCGGGAAGCTTGTATAGAAAAAGTCATGTTTCCCGTCGAATAATTTTTCGGTAAGTTAGCAACACGACTCGGGATTTTATTATCTGTTCCTCTACTTGGTATTTTATTATCTTTATTCTCATTTTCGCAGATTTGTGCAGCGAAATTTCTGATTGAAAATGACCGAACCAGAAGATTCTGATCATATCAATCAAAATTCTGGTTATCTCGACTAGAATTATAAAACCAGAAAATTTTAATTTGTTAAGCTATACCTTCAGCAGGATTAAATTTAATAGCGTGCTTATTTTTTTCTTTCCTTTTAACCCCTTCAGACCTGATTTTAATGGAACTATGTTTTAAACAAATTTTTTTAACTCGATTCAAGAACATTTTAATAGATAATTTATAGTAAAATATTAATTTTTTTTCAAAATTTGGACTATTTTTCTAACATACACATTATTACATATACCTGGTTTCAGATGATATCAGTGGAACTAAATAATCAATGGATAATGTCTACAAATTTGGTGTACACAGAATTTGAAGGAATTAAATTAATTAAATTATCTATGTTTATAAAAATCTAAATTATAAATATTTTGTAATTAAAAGAATGAAATATATGAAAATATTATTAATTTAAAATTATCTACCTGAACATAACGTATCAGTAATAATATTGTATCATTTATTAATATCGATAGTATTCTAAAGTTAATTCGGTGCCACAAAATCTCAGTTTTAATATTCCATTAAAGAAAATTTTATTTTATGGTCCTTTATATTTGGTAAAATTTCGAGTTGTTACTGATTGCAATTTATTTTATAATATTAAGCGTCTGAATAATCCTCGAGCTTAATCTATTAAAATTTCGAAAATAAAAATTTGATTGTGTGCAATAAAATATATTGCTACCCGACGCTTATTGTATTAAAAGTAACATGTTTTCGATTGTTTAGCGCTCGAATGGCGCCTCGACAGTTTTATTAAGAAAAACTCGACTTGGAATATCGACCAAGGAATCTGTCACTAAAATTAAAAAGCCGTAGACATTCCGTACAGCACAATGTTATTCGGCGAAGGTTTTGCTTCTTCATCCTTTTGGCATTACAGAAAATTGCAGGAGAAAAAAGCTGAAAGCCTTCGGGAATCGCTCTGACATTTGATAACAATGAGAAGAAACGACGGAATAATGTGCGACATTTGAAAGTGAGGGACAATATAAACTATTATATATACTCACACAGAGCTATACATCAATGAGATAATGGACTATTGCGCCGTGCCGAGAACACTTTAAGACGCCTGACACTTAATAATAAGAACAATCAGCTAAGATAATTAATAATCGATCGGATCTCTTCGTAGTTACGATGAGTGATGTGGAGTGCATAATACAGTTTGAATAACTACGGATTGCAACGCGCTATCGACGGATGAATTACGTTATACGAAATAATACCCGATTGCTCCCTTACGGATGGCGCATTAATATTGCATCGACTAATCTGCCGCGAATGAATTCTCCATGGCAAACGCAACAGACTCACGCTTACAATTAATCTGCAGTTGTCCAGCTTGGGATATTCTATTCGAAATGCATATCTCATTATTACCTGATATATCACGAAACAACACCCCGGCTAGGTGTTCTAGTTTATGCTGAATGTTTGACCTCTGTCCTCAATTTTAATAATTGATCTTTAATTGAGCCAGATTGACTTTTCTTTAAGTCAAAGTTTATTAAAAAAAAATAAAAGGTAGAAAAAAATCTGTACGAAACAACGCGGTTGTGATGATGCATTAATTTTTAATTTTTTATTATTATTAATACTTTTTTTATTAGTATTAATATAATTTTGTATAAATTATTAATTATTATGAATATTAAATATATGTATACATAATAATTCACGCATTATTATATATACATATATTTAATATTCTAACTTGGTCGTTAGAGTCCTATATAAGTCCAATATTGGGCCCAGTATTGGTTGAAAGCACTTTGACCGTCATTTAATAGCTAGTTATTTGTCAATGATAGCCAGTATTGGTTCCCAAGCAGAACTACATCATTATGAGAAAATCATTATGATATTAATAATTAAAATGATGTCAAAATGACTCCGAAATAATCATTAAAAGTCATTTTTCAATAATTTCCTATTTATTTTAATGACATTTTGACATTATTGTGATTTGTTGTTCTACTAGGGTTGACAGAGCCTTGGCCGTCAGTTGACAGTCCAGCATCTTAGCATTGGCTAAGTGTTGGTTTTGTAATTGCTAGCGACCTTATATGGGATGTCATAATTATATTAGTTTTGCAGCATTATATCATCAACGCTTAAACGTTCTCCATAATTATTTTAATTCAAGAAAATTATTTTTAGATCTGTATCTAATTAAAAATAAACTTTTAGATAGATTAGACTTCAGTAAAACTGCTTTGTCTGTATGTATTTAGGAATTCTCAATTAATAATGAATGATTACTTCAATAATTTGTTGTTTAACGAGGTAACAAAGACTTAATTCTAAAACATTAAACCCTTTTTGTTGTGAAAAATCAAGTTTTTCTTACCAAGTTCTTCGAGGGTGGGCACTCCATAATGATCGTCATGATCGTCCTTTAAGGGTGTGTAGGCGCTGCCAATGCAAGCGGCAGTCACTGTTGGTACTGGCGGTTCCGGTGAGTCCATGCCGGCGACGACGTTTTGAAATTGATGATAGGTCAACGGTGGTTTCCCACCATTTCTCTCTATAATCCTGAAACGCGTGACAACGAGAATGGTGGAGTCACGAAATGGCTTGCGAACAATGGCGAAAGTTGCGACGTAATATTTAATCCTAGCGGGTCCCGCTAGAATTCTATTCTAAACACTCGGATATGTACTCGAAGTGTAGTTAACTAACATATATAACCTTTTCAAGGATATATATATTTCTTCTTTTTTTTCCCATAAATGTCTCGTTAAATAATTTTAGGATTATATTATAATTACAAAGTTAGATTACAGTTAAACGGAAGCTAAATAAAGGTAAATTTTTTTAAATTTAAATAATTTCTATTAGCATCTACTATCATTAAAATTTTCGACAAATAATGTATATATATTTTTACTATTTAAAAATAAAGGGAGAAAAAATTTGATTAATTTATATTATAATAAAAATCATTCAGAAAACATGTGTGTATCTCAAAAAAGCACCGTTATAAATTTGATAAAAATAATAAACAAAAAATGATAAAAAATAACAAAAAATCATTTTGGCTTTAGTAGTATTAAATTTATATTGTTAAATGAGATTATTGACATTTTGTCTTAAATCAATATGAAAAATTTCAATCAATGTGGAAGTATTGAACAATTTTTCTAACTCACTCGTCTAGTCTATAGAGAGTGTGCGAGACTCTCTGGACCACCGAGATACCGAGCTCCTTACAAAGGGCCGAGATATTATGATCTCGCACGCGACCAAATGGCTCCGGATCCTCCTCGAAAGTCAGATCTGTTGTACCCCATTCTTTGAAGAGTTTGGGGAGCGCATCGGCTGGCTGTCCCCGGATCACAAACAGCCGAGAATTTAGTTTCCTCAGGGAACAGTCTAGGTCCTCTAAACATTGCAGTAGAAACCTGTCGGATTGCACATAAAGCAAATTGATCAGATGTCGCACAAAATTACTTAATAATGTTTTTAAGCTAATATAAAAATAAATATATACAGGGCAGAGCAATAACTTCGTCTCTACTTAAAGTATTTTAATTATTTTTAAAAGCATGAAAATATTTTAATTATGAAAGTAATTTTAATGTCAAAAGAGGATCATAATATGCTAGTAATAATTTTTCTGGTGGGTGGATGCGCTTTAAAAAGCTTGAGGAGGATATCTCTATTTTTTAAAATAGAATTATATGATTTTGTTACCTAATATGATTTTTCTAATTATTCTGTATGTAAATGTATTAAGCTAGTAAAACTAAAAAATCAATAATTTACGAGACATTTTATATTCGATTTTGGCATATGTTGACATAAAATATAAAATATTTTGAAAACTATTAATAATAGATAATAATAATAATAATAATAATAACTTTATTAAATTAAATTAACTTAATTTTTTGACAATTGCAATTACATGTTTTTTTGAAAAGTAATGCGTTTTTTTACATTAATTAATTCATCTCATTAGTCAGTGTAGAGAAGTGTTAAGGTATAGAACATTTGTACGAATAGTTTATATATATTTTATATTTCGAGTTAAAACCCAGAATAAAGTAAAAATACCTCGTAAATTAATTTTTCGTGAATTAATTTTATGATAACTCTACTTTATTATTTTTAAATGCAAAATAACTATAGATATCATACGTATAAAAAATTATGTAAATTCATTTTTCAAAATGAAGAAAACTGAAATTTCTGAAACGCCTTCACTCACATAAAATTACTTTAAAAATATATATTATAATATGATTACGATTCGTAGTAACAAACTAAAAATTACAGTGTTACATTTTAATTAACTTCTTCACAATAATAGCATAATAAAAGAATTGTCGTGCATAAAATTACAAAATATGGAAAACGATATTTATTAAATATTTTATTATTTATTAAATATCTCCATTGCAGTTAAATTTAAGCATTTAGCTTTTTTAGTAATTAAGAAATAATTCATCACACGCGGCTACTGTCGCCGTTTGCCGTTGATTTTTGGTCGATGTTGCCACTAATGTCTTCCTTGTCAACCGTGATTCAGTATTATCGACAATATCTAAGCGATCGCTTAGGAAACGGTTACATAACGCTTAATCAACATGACAAATGATCAACGACGAAGTTGCGCCTCGAATGTCCGTTGCAGTAAATACATCGAGATTATGCGATGCAACGAAGATCTACGGCGCCATTTGTGAACCAGTATTGACTCATTATTATCAACAAATTAAATAATCGTAACTCTCTATTATTATCGCAATATCATTCAAACCTAAGATGCGATAAGGAAAACTTGATGTTATCATTAACGCAGTCATTCTCGATAATTATCCAAGAATTCTAATTATTTTCCTATCATTTATTCACAACAAGATTTAGAAAAACAAGAAATAGGGGAAATAAAATAAAACAAAGATATATATATAAAGAAAGATTTTTATTTATTTTATTTTTCTGTCGATATTCATTCGCAACAAAATTTAGAAAAGCGAGAAAAATTAGAGAAAAAATAAAATAATAAAATAAAATAGATTTATTAAAAAATAAGAAAAAAGATTTTTATTTATTTTGCTGACAATAATATTTACGCAAGAACGGCACGTTTGAGGCGCCAACGCGTTTCATTGCGTTATTCCGCTTTTAGAGTCGACTTGCATCGATCTTGCTTCCGCGATCCCGCGGGCCATCACGGGCGCTCACCTCCATTTATTGATGCCAACGTTGGTACTTTCGGCGAACCAGGGGTCCAGCACAAAGACACACCGGAAAGTGGACGCCCCTGCGAGACCTTCCTTCAGTGAGGGATTGTCGTGCAGTCGGAGTCCTTTGCGGAACCAGTGAACCGTATGCTTCCCGCCATCGCCTCGAACTCCCGAGGTCACTGCCTGACCCATCTCGTTCTTACTACTTCCCGTCATCTTTTCCTAGTACACCCTTGTAGAAGAATATAGACCTTAATTAATCGATTCAGCGTTTAAAAGTGATTTCATTACTGTTCTACTTGAGTGCAATTACAATAAATCTATTATAATATTACAATATTACAATAAATTATAACGAGGCGTTTATTAATTCTATTCAGATTATTCGTATGGATTTTTTAAATGTAATTATTCACGTGGAGTTTCTGACACTCCAATATTAAATCTCTTTATTGTTCTCTTTGATGATTTGCAATTAAATAAAGATTCGTAATATTCTATACATCTTTTAGATATAAAGATAAATGCAACAATTTTTTTAATTGTAAAACAATTTACGCTAAATGTAATAATATAATATACAATGTTCACATATTTAGCAAATTTATAGATTGGGATGAATATCCATACAAATAATGAAAGATTAATAGTGCAAAGAGTTTTAGAAATTTCCCACAAGCAAGTTCCTTCACGAATTTATTCGAATTAAACACACTGCGTTCGTTTTTTTTTTATCACCTTGGAATAGTTTCTTAGAATTTTTTAAATTTTAATAACTCTTCAAATTGAAAACACTCCTTAAAATTAATAATGATATAATAAAGTTTTGTCGGATAATTATATTCCTAAAATTTAATATACAAAAGACACGTGATCCTCTCCCTTCCCTGATTAGCTTTAAATGGAGAACTTTTAGAAAATACCCCGTGTTTCTAGGAAACGTGAAATCCAAAAATTCGGTAAAAATACGCCTCTCTTTCTCTCCATTGTGACGGATCAATGCATCGAAAAGCGCACATCTTGAATATCTTCGTGCTATCAATATTTCAAAGAAAGCCTCCACGGTAGAAGTGCACGATAGAGGTGCGGATCGATCCCCATGGGAGCTCTTACAAATGTATCTTGCCGTTCAAAATGCGTGTTAAGGATCCGTCTATCTTACTTTTCGATTCACCACTAAGTCGGAAAATAAGTCGGCCTTCGCAGAGTAACCTTGAGACTACAAGGGAGAATTTCCGTTTCGATCCTCGGAGGGTCACGTCGTGCGGAAAATTCGATTTTCTCCGGATGTCGCCGGATCTACTTCTACAGGATGCTACCTCGAAGAGACCACGCCTCGATTGGACCACTTCAATTTGGCGTTTTGCCAACCGCGGGCACGAGAATGACTATTAACCCTTTGAAGATTGTCCAGACAGAGAAAAGAAGGTTTGGTAATAATAATGAAGCTTTTATTTGCGCTCACTGTTACTATTTTAATCTCGATTCAATTAACTCTTCACCTTTTTCTAAGAATTTGTTGGTCCATATAGTATAGCTTATAGATAATTACAATCAAAATCTCTGATCTACAATTTCGATCTCAGATAACTCATCCTCCAAAACAGTCCCTTGACATTCTATTCTCGGTGCAGAATTTTACAACTTTGAAACACTCGACGCGCTATCGTGGAACTACGGTTTTGTCGCCACATAATGATTCATGCGATGTCGTGAACTCCATTGTAAGGTGAAATTAGCGTATCCATTGTAAGCGAGCACGTGTACATTACTACGGAATTGGGATTTACTTTGAATATGTAAAAAATGCCTTTCGAAAAATTCTCTTATATCCGAGAACAGAGAAGAACAGAGGATAAAAATAAATTTATAAAATTGTCGTTAATTTGGAAGATTAGATGTGCAATTTCCTTGGCGATTTAGATTTCTATCTATTTACTCCCCACAGAGATATAAAATGTTATATATAGCTGTAACACTTTTATGTAAACTCCTACTCTCTGTCTCCTTTTTTTTTTTTATAAAAAAAGTTTCATTATTACACAAATGAGAATCATTCTTTTTCAAGAGATAAATTCAATTACTTCCGTCACTTACGATCTCCAGAAAAATCACAGCTCGCAGCTTTGCGACGATGTCTCGCGACATCGGGGAGAATTAACAAAATCTCGGATCTTCGCAATATACGGTTGATTTCCCCGGCAACCGAAAGGACCAAAACGACATGGGTGTATTAATTTTATCCCACCGACACGTTTATATCTGCTGCACCAATGGCGTAGC
>NW_017305987.1:3478842-3484919 GCF_001594115.1 Trachymyrmex septentrionalis | reverse complement strand
ATATGCGTCTCACATTATCTTTAAGAAAATAATTCTTTTAAATTCTTTTTAATAACTTCGATGATCAACGCATTCTTCTTTCATAATTAATTGCCAATTATTATTAATAACAGTACGTAGAGGTGCAGATAGAGCAATTTATTATTCTGGGGTAAACGCTGTCAGCAAAGCAAGGTAATCAAGATCGATCTTTTGAAGTTTCTCCGTAGACCGCGGCGGAAAGGAGGAGTCGCGAGGGGGGGGGGGAGGAGGAGGGATGAGAGTGACCTGAATGTTGATTACGCTGCTGCGCTGAATCGTTACGAGTTCCATGTGTGTCATTTTCCAGCAACGGCAGCGAAACCGCCGCGAGATTAGTCCTCAGACGAGGGAGTCTATCTTTCGGCGCGTTATTCATGAACCAAGAGGGGGCGAGGAAGATCAACATACGTTTTACAGTAATTTATTGCGGAATTCATTCGTCCCTCCCACGACGCGGACATATATATGCGGCAAGCAAGAGGGTTGCTGAAGCAGGGAGTGCATTAATGCGTTAATCGATAGTGTCTTCAAGAGGGACTTTTTTAGCATTTACGGAGGGTGAAAGTTAGTCTTTAACCCTCCAGAGCCGACGCCAAAATCTGTAACATCAATTACTGACGCTGGATTTGTGAGACTCATTTAATTTATATTGACCCATTTAATTGACTAAAAGACACTAATTAATTTTAAGGATCAAAATGATATAACTGGTACAAGAGAATGAATACTAAGTTTATTTTAACACTCTATCGGCAACATGGAGTCTTTAAAAGCACTATCGATATTTTGATTATGAATTCTGCTAGACAAATTTATTTAAATCGCGTCCCAAATTTTGTCCCAAATTAAGGACATGATTATGACTTAACCCTTTTTTAAGAAAATAATAAGTGTGAAATGATAAGTAAAAATAATAAGTGTGAAATAAATTTTCAACACTATCGGGATTTTTTTATTTAAAAACCCAGATATTATATTCGTAAAATACATTTAGTGGAAAAGTATAATTTAAAAAAATTATATGATCTCGTAACTTGATGTAATTTTTTATGTGATATTATGTGACGTTATATATTAAGTGTTATTAGTTATTTAATATACTAATATTTATAATACTGTTCGTTATATAATTCTGTTTCATTAACAATTATAAAAAATTGTTTATTTAAATAAATATTGAATTTTTGTAAATTTCCTCTTTCCCTTCTTAAGAAGTTGATCACTATTATGTAATTCTATACAGCCATACTAAAATTATAAATGTTACAGGATGATCGCGCGCGCGAAATTAGAGATCCTCAAGTAACAAATGGAATACCATATGTTTGATCCGCCACATTTTTCAGGTTTAATTAAGATAGAATATGCGTGAATATCTCAATTTATTTTATGCACAATCTGTCTCATTCTATCTTAAACAAATCTTGAAAAAAATATGACGGATCAGACATATGGCGTTCAATCTCTTACTCTCTTGAGAACTCTAATCAAAACAAGTAGATTCGCTCAGTAATCCATCCGCGTCTCACATCTTGTGAACTCCTTTGCTAATAATTTTCCATCGGTACGTTAAATTATTATAGAAAATTGTGCTATTATATCGTCGTCACGAAAACATCGACATCGTCGATTCGTTCGTCTTAACTCCATTTAAAGTTCCAATATTACATCATCGCCACGCCGCTGCCGCATGAAAGCGGCAATATAATCGAAATTTATCGTTTTTTGATGGAATTACATCCCTCCTTCGATAACTTCTTCCGAAGAAACTTCTCAGAAAGAAAGAGAGGACACATACGAGGCACTAAAGCCGATACGATACGTCGTAACTCGGCGAACACGATCATCCGCCGTCTTGATCGTGTCCGCAGACGTTTGCGAGCACGTCGGATTCACAGTGGCGTTGCAGCTATTTTCCTGTGGAAACTCTTCTTATGAAAGAGACCACAACAGAAAGGAAACTTTAATTCCGACACACACAGACGATCGGAACAGGAGGCGGACTTGTTTCACATCGTAGAATTAACTTTAATCTCTCGAGGGATTCACAGCGAAAAGGACATTGTACCTTAAATATTTGAATACGTTTCGCTAAGATAAACTTTAATACACCGCATTTTTGAAAAAGAGCATCATTCTCAAGTATTCGCGTACAAAGATATTAAATAGAATGAGAGAGGGATCCGTTTCTTCCCTGAAAATTCTTAGCGATTATCGCGCAAAGATGTTCTTCAATGATAAATGGCGCAGCTTCAGCAATAACATCATTAAAATATCACACAAAATGAGCAATTTTTGAAATATTTAAAAATTTAGTTAGATACGGATCTAAAAATAATTTTGTTGGATTAAAAATAATAATTATGTAGAATACTTAAGCATGGCCAATGCTGTAACAAATTTTGATATTCCAGCAATTAACTTGAGCATCCTACATAATTATCTTGATAATTCAACAATGTTATTTTCAATTATTTATCTAACTAAACTTTTTGAATTGCAATTTCTGGATCATAAAAAGGCTTATCCCTGAATTGAATTAACTTGTTCATTTTGTAGTTAAAAGTTCTTACTCGAAACTGGATTGTTTATCACTATAACTTCGAGAGTTCTCAAAAAATCATATCAAAATTTTTAGAAAATACTCTTAAATTATTTGAAAAAAATGTAAAGAAAAACAATCCAATTTTTTTATACTTCAAATCGGGCAGTTTAAATCCATAAAGAAATAAGCAAAATACAATCTGATTTCTATGAGAGTAAAAACTTATTGTTGAAGCTTTCACAAGTATGTTTGAATTTTTTTTCAGATTTTTATAGTTTAATAATATAAAAATCTAAAAAATGAGAGAGCTCAGACTGCGAATGAAAAGTGAAAATTTCACATTGTGAACGGAGAATTAATCACGCGCATCGCATATGAGAATCAGCATTTAAACGTATGATCTATAAAAACAAAGAAAAGCCGGATGACATTATGCCGTCGCATATCACACTAATATAATCGTTCTTTTCTCGTCTTGAATTGTGATGTAAGCAAAATAGCTTTCACGCTCTTTCGACATTTGTGATAATGTCGTTGGAACGGCGCATACACTCGCGTTTTTACAGACAGCAGCAGAAGATTCCTGAAATTCGAAGCGATCGATGAAATACGAGCTCAGTTAGCCGCTGTCACGAGAGTGCATTAATTTTATTTCTGTATAGATAGCAGCTCGTCCTGAGAATTTCAATATAACTGGATGGAACTCTGGCTCTTCACCAGAGATTTCTGGAGAATTCCTAACACGTTCTAAAAATATTCTGTTCTATGATTGTAAATAAAAATATGATGTAATGAAAATTGATGTAACTTTTCTATTTCTATTAGAAAATCAATTTGATTTTATTTTTATGATATCTATGTATAAATATTAGTACTCTACAAAAATAGATATTAAATGGCAAAATAAAAGATATATATTTAAATCCGCTTAAGGGATTTAATATGTGTAGAAGTTATTTTTATATCTGCTCCAAAAGGCCGTTTTGGAGGTATATGGATATTTCAGCACTTTCAATAAATTTTACGTTCGATGATCATTCGAATAAAGTTTCCAATCCATTCGATATGTTACAATTAATAATTGTTATTTATAGTTTACTATTTTCTTCTGGTATAAAATAAAAATCACGATTTTTAAAAATAAACAAATTTCTCTTTGATAATAATAGAAGCTGTAATTTAAAATTCCGATATACTTCACAATTTATATTTTTAGTAAATATCTTACAATTACTCGAAATTGTATCAGTTCTCATGCAGATGATTGAAAAAATATTTAACCGAAATATTTTTATGCCACATAAAAATGTTAAACAGAGGTTATTAATGCTAAATACACGTTTCTTAAATCATTGAAATGTCTCATATAAAAACAGTATTTTTAATTAATAAAAAAAAAAGAACCGTTTAATAGATATTACAAAAGTCTTATAAACGTTTATTAAATAGTTTAAGAAATGCATCGAATGTTAGACGTTTATTTTTTAGTTTATATATTTATTACACGGTTTCTTATTAAACATTTATTATTTATGTGTTTATTACACTGGAGAAAATTTACTAAAATTTAATACATATTTTTTTTAATAATACTAAATAAATATTATCTTACATGAAATAAATATGTACAAATTAAAAAATGATAAAAAAACAAAATTAATGATTTTATAAAATAAATATGTTTTTATATATAATATATTATATACATTTAATAAATAATTACTTACAATTAGAATTATTCAGAATAATATTTATTAAAATTTAGTATTTTTTTCAATGTACGTTTTATATTTTAAACGTTATACGTTGCTTAGATTATAATTCATCAAGATAATAAATCTTCTCCTCCTTCCTATAATAATTCTTCAAGAACAGGAGTCACATATGTTGTGCTACTGATTTATTCAATACGTATTTATTCGTCTTGTTTTTAAGAGAGAGCAAATTCTAGAAAAATAACAAGCATCGATTGCATAAGATTATTCGATAATGTCTAATTATAACAATTAATATCGTACAAACATGCAAACATATGTATATGAAACTAAATGTAAATCGAATGCAATTTACACTAGACAGCTTATTTTGTTACTTTCGGGATACTCTCGATGGAAGAGTACTCTGATAACGATTAATATACCATCAAGACAAGTGACATTTTACTTATTGCATATAAATTTTAATTAACCACCTGTAGCTCGTACCATCGAGCGATAAATAATTTTTGCCGTTAATTCAGCAAATTTTACATTTCATTTAAACCCCTATTTATTTTAACTCTCTCCCACTCGTTCCACTTCCCCGTTGATTTCAGCAGTGTATTTTCATTTTCCGCATCAGCGCTGATGTATTATATCTCGAGATCAATTTTCACACGTACATCGTGCACATGTAAATGGCGTATTTCAGTGAAAAAGCGATAGATATCACGTGTCACGTTCGATGAGTTATCTGCGCATTGATGAACGCTTCTGGAAGAAACCTGGCCGTACTTCTGTGGCTGGAGATCAATCGTATAACTTTTTCCCTGGGGCGGAAACGTGAAAAATGAAAATTTTTTTGTATATATATATATATATGTACATATACATACTCTTTAAAACTTTTAGAATGAATCTTACTCTGAAGAGTGAAATCTTATTTTTAAAGATTGAAAATTAACTTTTTCGAGACTGATTCAATTTTTACTCTTTAGAGTGAAATTTCATTCCAAAAATTCAGGTAGTACATAAAAATTTTGTATGTCTCCACGTTAAAGGAAAAATTACACGATTAATCCTATGAGTTGGGTACTTTGATCGAGCAGCGTGTTTATTTGCAACGACACGACAGTGAGTAAACACAGCGTCCGTTGCTGTTCCGTTTTCCGCGACACGAGCAACTCCTTACAAGCGTTAATTGATAAGGGTCGAGTGCCGCGACTGAAGTTGGGAACATCTATCCTGTTCGAAAGTATTCACTCGTCGAGTAGATGAGTCAATAAGTTAACCCATGGGGACGATTAAACATTTGTTTCTGGACACGACCCATTTCGAATCGATTCAACGCATGGAAACCCTCAAGTTCTCATAATATTAATGAAACTGATAATTCCGTCATTAATAATGAAGAATTTTCCACAAATTCTCTTCTATAAATTCTTAATACCACGTTTCTTAACGATATTGAGTAATAAGGATTATTAAATTTTCACGAGACGATTAATAGATTACGTTGTATACATTATTCACCAATCATCTTGTCAACACATCACAAGATTAACTAGTTATTCAATATATCTCAGATCGGATTTCTTTTAATCACAGCGAGTGAAATTAATTTTGTCGTTATTGCAATAAAAATGTGCAGAAAGATTTGCAGAGTTATTTGAATCTAAAATTTAATTTTTAGATTAATTTTTTTACAGTACTGAACCAATTTAAAAACATTAATATTAATTATTAATTTAATTTCCAAATTAAATTTATATTGTACTTTCTTTCAATGTAGAGTCTGATAATTGATTTAAACA
>NW_017305987.1:3473738-3478446 GCF_001594115.1 Trachymyrmex septentrionalis | reverse complement strand
TGTGTGTGTGTGTGTGTGTGTGTGTGTGTGTGTGTGTGTGTGTGTGTGTGGTGAGTTCCAAAAGTTTCTCGCCAATATGTATAATTTTACAATAATTTTTGTCAGTCTATTTTTTCAGTTTATATTAATTTAAGTTAATCAAATACTAGAATATATCAGGTACTTGTATTAGATCTTTATTTGTTACAATTCTTTGTTTGAATAATACAATTACTCTATTACTTTAGCAATAAGTAATTTTATTATATTGTACACAGAGAAAAAAAATTTGTTCAACTATAAACTAAACACATTTAATTGTTTGCAGATTTGATTAATTCAATAAATTTTATTTAATTGAATTTAACCTTAGTCTGTTTAATATTGAACAGTTTCTTAAGTAGACTACGGTTAAATTCAATTAAATAAAATTTGTTGAATTAACCAAATCAGCAAACAACCAAACGTGTTTAATTCGTTGAACAAATTTTTTTCTCAGTGTATAAAAAAAATATATATATGTATACATATATATATGTATATATATTCAATATTAAACAGATTAAGATTAAATTCAATTGAATAAAATTTGTTGAATTAATCAAATCTGCAAACAACTAAATGTGTTTAGTTTATATTTATGTGTTTATTATTTAGTTAAACAAATTTTTTTTCTTTGTGTATGATACAATAAAATTACTTATCGCTAAAGTAATATATTATGTATATATATATATATATATATTACTTTAATTATAACAATAACACCCAAATGGAATCGAAATGTCTCGATTCGCTATTTAAACCAATCACAAATCTATGTAACGCAGTTCCGCTTTCTCTCTTACTTTCGTTGAAGCGGCTGGTGAAAGCGCGCGAAGTTAAAAACGCCGAGGCCCTGCAACTCGCTGTGCCAATCCACCGCAGAAATCCGCGGGCACGCCGAGCCGCTACGAGGAAATTTCGCGGCCCGTCGTGCAGTCACAATTCCGAGTTTCCCGCCGGCGAAGCAAGGCCGCGAAGCCCTATGATCAACGATGCGACGCGATGGTTCCCAGATTCAGTTGGTAGAACAAGATCGATCACGGAATTCAAATCGACGACAGTTCGTCAGTCGCAAAGCATGTCGATCGCAACATCGGCGACACTCACATTTCTCCTCGCAGACTCGATTCCTTTTCGCGAATTTGGCGGATTCATTCACGAGCCACTGATTGTCACAGAAGACTCTTGTTAATTCTCGATTTTATAACGCGCGATTGAATTATCGAATTAAATTATCGAGCTTACTAGGTCCGTTTTTCATTCTAGTTAAAAAATTAACCAGACTCCACTATAGCTTCTTTTTCGTCAAATATCAAACGTATATATTTATCTCATTTTAAGTTTTAAAACTATACACTAGTTAAGCCACTGCAGAAAACAGATACACTCGCGGCAGATGCGGCACTCGCGGATCGATGACGCGATCGATGCATCGTTCTTAGCGCCGAGCGCGCTAATCGTCCTGTCACTTGACACAAACATTCGTCGACGCTTACCGCAAAACCTTCTAATTCCAGAAACAATCAGACGCCGCGCGATAACGATATAATTCACTGTTTATTCGCGGATCGTCAATTCGCGCGAAAGACTCTCTCGCACTTGCTCGATCGTCGCGCGGCGCGCGTTCACCAAAATCTCTCTCTTCCCTTTCTTCTTCTCTCCCTGTCTTCTTCTTCCTATTATTTTACGCAATCGCGCGAGCGGACGAGCAAAAGTGAACACGACCGAAAAACCGCACCGCATCGCGCTAACAACCGATCGCATATGCGAACGCGATAGTCGTAGAGGGAGGATGGACGAGGGGGAAGCGTGCAGGAGTGCGGGGGTGATTGAGCCACGCCGAGTGCAACGTGACCGCCGATCCATGGCGGATCCAATTGGCCGCGCGAATCACGTGGTACAGCGGTCACGTTGCAGCCGCCGTGGCCGTCGCTGTCGTGAATGCAGCTCTCGCTCTCGCTTTTCTACGTCGGCCTCAGGCCGTTTGTTTCTAATGCTTCGCGAGATCTCCGAGTTCTTTCTGAGAGAATCCGGGAGATCTTCTCGCAAGCTACTTAAAATCTCACCGAGAGAGAGAGAAAGATAGATAGATAGGTTTATTTAGCTCGTGCTCTGGATAAGTCCTTTGAAGCGGTAAAATATTTAACATTACAATAAACATAAAGACGTGTACAAAGCTGTAAAATAAAATATTACAAATAAATTAAGAAAAAAAAAATATATATATATGCACGATAGCAAAAAATATGCAAGGAAAATAATACAAAAATAAGTACAAAAAAGCTAAGCAAGTGTCATGTATAATTAATTATGCGACTTTTCCTACCAAAAAATCATATAGCCTGTATTTAAAATTATTGACACTAGTAATGAGAGAGAGAGAGAGAGAGAGAGAGAGAGAGAGAGAGAGAGAGAGAGAGAGAGAGAGAGGAGAGGAGAGAGGAAGGTAGTCTCTGAGAAAATATCTTAAGACCTTTACAGAAATCTAATACTGGTTCATTTAATACTGCAATTACTTATTTTGAGTATATATATATATATTAAAAGCAAACAATAGTAATTTTAATATTCAAAATAAGCATTTAATAAATTATTTTCCAGTACTAAATTTCTATAAAAGAGACTCAGAAATTGTTTCCTCTGTTTTTTAATGAATCTCTTAAGGATTTAAAATATAAGTAATAATTACTCATATAATTGTTTATTCTATTATTTTTATTGCTTTTGTAAGAAACCTCGTTAGACGTAAGAAATCTTCGATACATATCTTTTAGTGTATATTTAGTTTTAGGGAGTGATTAAGTTATTTGAAGAACTGCAGGCGAGCGTTAATAAAAGTTCTGTGACTTATTTAAAATTTTAGCAGGAGTTCATAACGTTGAATTGAAAAGTTTCTAAGGAGAAATCGAATCTAAATTATCGAAGAAAATTGGTTCTCATAGTATTTTTCAATAATTATTTTTAGACAACTTTTTCTAACACCAATTTTTTAAATAAAGTATTTTTATTGTAAATAAGATAATTTATGTACATATTTCAGAAATCGGCTAATGTGGATTGTTTAACAATTTTACTTTTGTAAAGTGGAATATAATCCAAAGCGGAGTTAAAAATTATGATGGCATCAAATGGCTCTACAGAGTGATTATATTAAAAATCACTTTTCGATCAATCGTGATTCATTTTAACGTCATTTTCACGTTATCGCGACATGTTCTGCTTAAAATAGTCTTTTCAATATGTTACGCATTTAATCGATAAATTGTTTTTCCGATCTGTTTATATACATCTTATATTTTGCGTAACCATTTGATATCGATTTAAAGCGTCGGACTGTGGAGGACGAGGTTACTATTGATCTGCAAAACTCGGCTTGCGTAACGAACTTGTGTTTGTCCGATTAAAATAAGCTTCGTGTGTTAAATGAAATATATATATGTATATAACTATTTGTTCCAGAGAGGGCCAATCGATTCGGGACAATAAACAGAATTTATTGTTTGATTCGCATGTGAAAATTTAATTGAGAGACGCCTTTTAATTAATTACAGGCGTAACATAACAGCGACATATCATACATTCCTCCGAATTATGATTTAATTAAATCGCGTTAATTATTATAAACAGATTGATTTACATGAGAAGAAAGAAATGCGGCAAGTGGCGATCGGTGTTGGTACGAATCTGTGATCCGAGAAAATCGTGTTGTTTTTTCTAAATAAAGCGATTATTACATACATAGGAAAGAGAGATGTCGTGTTTTTAATAAACGATTACGAAATCGCCTCAGTCGACAAGTTTACAAAACGAAAGGTGATCAGTTTGTAAGGGTCTGATGGGAGTCTCATCTCACTATATAATTGATGCGGTAATCACCAGGTCTATTCAAGAGAGCCATAATCGAGTTGCGGGGGCAACAATAGGATTGTGCAGTATTATTTCACCACGATTCCGCATAATCTCGGAGCAAAAGTAACAGGGCGGGACTAAATTCGCGGAGGAAACAGGGTGGTTGGGAAAATGTTCGCAGCGCGCAAGAATATCGGATCGCTATTTTCACGACAATGATGGAACGAGTGTTAAGTGCAAACTGTCGCAATTGTTGCTCGCCAGCAATTACGCGCAAGCCGCATTTACCTGCATTACCGTTTCCTTTCAGCAGTACTGCCTCGTGAATTTCTCTTCATTTTTTTTAACTTTATATTACTCATTGGTTTTTTTTTTAACGTAATTTACTCGCTCAGAATTTTGTAACACTCTAATATTTTTCATTGTTCTCTTTGATGATTTATAATTAAATAAAGATCGATAATATTCTATATTTTTAGATAAAAATTAATGCAACTTTTTTTTCAATTGTGAAATAATTTGCGCTAAATATAATAACGTACGTAAATGGTATTTATATACATGTTAAATTCATAATGTCATATTATAGGCAATCTGAATTATTTTTAATTATTTTTATAGATCGTCGCTGCTCTTAGTCTACATGTTAATTTAACTAAAATAATGGAGTTAAATAGTTTAACTCAAGAAAATATATTAAATTTGACTCAAATTTAGTTTATTATTTACTAAGTGCATACGTTAATATGAACGTTGTTCACTTTGAAACTAACTGCAGAAATAGATAATTAATTTTACATTTTGACACACATAAAAGCTAAAGATAAACAAAATG
>NW_017305987.1:3454057-3473638 GCF_001594115.1 Trachymyrmex septentrionalis | reverse complement strand
GTAATCGTAGATAAGAAAATCACAATTATCATTTGCATTTATGAATCAATCATACAGCTGCTTTACTTTCCTCATTCATGCATACGTACACATACTTTATTTTTTATTTAATCTTTTAAATAAATATTGTATATGATGGTCAATCATCAAAAAAAAAAAAATTCCCAAAAGTGAAGGAATTAATGAAAGAAAATATGGCTGTTTTTCATTTGTAAAATGATCATATGTCTCATTTTACAAATTAGTTATATGAATGTAATTCTCGTTCTTCTAAAAGATTACTAGGAATTAAAAAACCTCAAGTTATCGAAAGTCAGAAGATATTAAAAATGTAAATTGTGAAGTATGATATATGAGGATCTTAAATTATAAAGTTTCTATTATTGAATCTGTTTGTTTTACAAAATTGTGGTTTCTATTTTATATTACAAAAAAAAAATAATAAACTGTAAATAATGCATATTGATTAATTACATTAATTATGTACATTATTAATATATTTCAATATTACACATAATTTAATATTTTTCGTATAAAAACACTACAGACATAATTTATTTTTTAGAATCCTACAATTTTTGATACTGCAAAATTTTATTCTCTATTATTTTTTTATCAAATCATATATTTTCTGCTCTTATCAGTTCTAATGAGAAATGTTATCAAAAGAAACAAAATACTGCACTCTGAAAATATACAATGCCGCATTTCTTAATTAAATCCCTTGCATAACTTTTAGTCTCTCATCACTCTTATCTTGTGTACCACAAATAGATGAAGAATCTCTGCTCATTGTCACGACGTAATCATTATAACTCGCTATTATTTGCATGGGAAAGGATATTCACCCCCGCAATCTTTTACTAAATTAAATTATCGGGAAATGCATAACGATTTTTTGCCACATCTAAAAAGCGACAAATTATAAATTATAAATTAAATTATAAATTAAAATGTAGATATATCACAAAGTCATCATCTTATTTTCGCGAAAATTATATTGTTAGATTATTATTGTGTTGTTTTGGTGGATTAATATTATTAAATTACATTAAAAAAGAAAATAAAAATGCAAAATGATTAAAAAAGAAAATGTTATTGTATTTACATCTCTGTTTTTTTTTATACTTTTCTGATTACAATTTTTTTTAATTATTTAGGGAAGAAAAATTTAACGGAAAGAACTAACCGTTTTTACTTTATAATAAATTTTGATAATTGTGTACTAATTAAAGTATTTTTCGTATAAAGGTAAAGGATCTTTTCACTGCAAATAAAAGATGGATACTCTTAGAATAGTTACAGTCATTTATTCGTTTTCACATATAAAACGTATCAAGAGAAAAACGGCCCATTATTTCTCGAAGGCTTCCGTTACTCTTGCTACATCTTCTATTGCGCAAAACCATATGACATAATATAAAAATGACTCTCCCTAAAAATTCATAATGAGTGTTTCCGTTTGTTTATTCGGAATTATAGATTACGCTCGCTTTAATCTCTTTTTCTCTTTCTCGATGCCCTACTTATTTGTTATCAATATATAATAGTTGACATTATTCTGTCGCTCTATAACTAAATATCTTTTCTATACATTCTCTATGATTTATTTCATAAATTCCATGCGCTTTTTTTTACACTATATATTGTTGTTAGATTATTTCATATAATGTAGTCGTGTGATTCTCTAACGATATCAACCGATCTTATTTTATCTCCTCTCGCGATTACTTATTACACAAATTATTTATCAAACGTATTCACGATACACGAGTGCCGTATATATATTCTCATATTTAAAATTCACATAAAGAGAAAACAAGACAGTTGAAAGACTATTCCTGCGGCATGCAGAGGACAACAAACATTTCGTGCAATATTATTTTAATGGTAAATATATACGTTGCGTTTAAATAAAATCATGAATAGAAAAAAGTATGGAAGGTTAGTAGCAGGAATAATAAAAACATCCTTCTTTTCACCACAATCGTTTCGTACCTTTTGTTAGCTCCCGTTTATCCCGCACTAACGAGGAAACTTTCGGAAGCTTCTTTGAATTTAACAAATTCCGAATTTGTCATAGAATAGCTCGGAAAACGAAAGATCGACTCTTTTATTTTTTTCCAGATGCTCTAGCAGAAAAAATACCCAGCTCATTAAAATTATTTCCGATATAGGTATCTGAATGTCTCCCCTTTTTCATTTATCCTTTCCATACTTCTATGAATACCTTTTACTTAATATAGACATTAAAAAAAAACTGACGATTTAAAACGTTTGGCAAAGAATCTTTCTCTTCTGTCGCGACACCAAGGGTAGAGATAATAGCTGCGCACCAAGAGTATTCTCGTTTTAATTTACGAATAATTTAAGAATAATGATGATTTCGTGTCGCTTACAACATGATGAACATTTCAGATTATTTCAGCGAAGTTTTTTTTTAATAAAGTCAATGTTATCTTTAAATATAAATATTGACGAGAAAAAAATTGCGCTAGCCCCCAGAATGCATTAAATTATAGATCTGTTCTTTTAGCTAAACTTCTTGCACATTCATCTTTTCTATTTTTCTCTCCTATACGAAAAGAAAAGAGAAACGACAAGACAAATCGACAAGAAGTTAGTTTAGTTAAAGAGAACAGGTTTTACGATTCATTCATTGGAAGTATTTACTCGTTATTAATTATTACGAAATGTGAGCGCATCTGCGACAGCTTTTTACATAAAATACTATAGTAATAACCACTATATAATAAAGATCTAAGGACGAATTTTGAATAAAATACTGTATCACAAGTGACAGGAGCGCGAAAGGCGTGGACGCGAAGTTATTTCCATAAAAAATTTGTTTAAAGAAATATGTGTAAAATATGAATGTGTATCAGCGTCTATAAAGGCGAGAGAGAATTCGAGTTTACTAAAAACGGGGCTGTAAACTGCAAAGAAACTATAGCTCGCAAAATATATTCCTTGACAATTAGCTTCTACGCCCATCGAGTTAAGTCCGCCACATGATCGCGCAAAGTGTATAAATCTTTTCTTAATATAACGTTTAATTTATAACAATTAATTCGATTGCAGTATGATAATCAAGGCCGTCGAGGCTGATAAATGATTGCGATAATCAAGCGGGTTTCTTATCAACATACTCTCTAAATTCCTTGAAGTGAGATCTCATTCTAAAGAATGAAGATTGAGCTTGAAAAAAGATGACTCAAATACTTTAAGAGTGAGATTCACTCTAAAAGATTTAGAAAGTATAGACCAGTATATTCCTAGTTTGTTTTTATTTTAAGATCATCTTAAGTAAATGTATTAAGGTGCTAATATACCTCATGCTTGGCTTGTCACATCTTAAGACTTAAGACGCTCTTAAATAATCTTGAATATCGGCCTAGTAATCTTTCTTTCAACGCAATATACACGATTATTCATTATAATTTGTCTTACCGATGATATCGGTGTATAAATGTGACATAATAAACTTTACATATTAAGATAATCCTTCCGTAAACGTTAGTTGTAATTGAGTTTTAAATGATACTTTTGTCTCTTCCTATTTTCATACATAAAAAGAAACATAAGCTCGATTAATCCTCCTTTGATTTTAACTAATTTTCACGGGAACGGCATATAGAAATATAAACATACATATTTCGCGATAAAGCAATTCTCTGTCGAAAGTTTCTGCTAGAAATCGCATAACAACGACACGCCACGCGATGATTATCACTACACGATTTAGCGCTTTGCTGAAAGCGAAGGAACCAAAGACCAGCTGTCAGCACATAATCGAACTTTCAAAAAAGCTAATTAATTTGCGTATACCTAATATTGTAGGATTGCTGTAATGAGTAGCCACTTAAATCTATTTAAATGGACAAGCTCTCTTAAAAAATAAGTGTAATCACTGTACAAAACAGTTTCAATCTAGCACATCTCTCGCCATCAGAACGTGCACTTGATACCTTTAGTCTCCAAAAACGTAACAACGTCTCGCTCAAATATTGTCACTCTTCGTTTTGATTAATGCGATATTTTACTCTTTCAAAGACTAATAAAAATATAGATACGAGGTGTCCCGAAGAAACTCCAACCTTAATCTTAAAAAATTCTTCTCACTGAAAAAAATCTGCCTGTCAAGATTTGTTAAAATTTAGGCCGGGCGTTTCAGGGCACGCTGTACGTGAGCACAAGCCGCGTTTCTCATCGTTATTTTAAAAAACGCACACGATCGATGTATTAGGAACAAAAACGGCACGTAGACGTTCCATCGTGTGAACACCGAAAACGATGTTACAATAATCTAAAGATCCAAACCGCTTCCGTATATACTCTCGCAATGTATCCAGGTACATATTCGATACGACGCAAATGATTTGTTAAAAAATACACAAGACACTATACAAAAGTTGCGGCTTTTCTTTCGAATCTTCTTTCGTCAAACGTATGGCTTATAGGAACATCCAATTGTGAAGGGTTCTCACGCGCCGCGACATGATTATCGTGTGCGAGTCTCGTCTTCGCGTGCATCAACCGTGATTTTTATGCGTTTTGGCCTGCCACGTTTTCCCTTAGTCGCGGTACTGACAACTGAATTTCGTTTCACCGCCTTGCGCGCACCGCTCGTCCTACGGACAGTCCTCGCCGCGTTAATCTCACGCGCGTTCACGTTGACGCTTTTCTCACTCTCGATGGCTCTTCTCGAGCGTCGGGTACGTCCGGCTATTTGCTCCATTTCGTCGTACTCGGCCTGCAAACGACGCGCCAGCTCGAAATCCGCCCGCTCTTGCAACAACATTCGCTCGATTCGCTGCTGCTCCTCGATCAGTTCCTCATCCGAGAGTTTGTCCATAGGACGTTCGTTTTCCGAGACACATTCCATCTCGTCGCAAGACTCCGGCGGTGAGTCATAATTGAACTTGCTATTACTCTTATTACATGCACTATCTAATTCACCTGCCGTGGAGGAGGTCGTCGTTGAGTTACGTACGGACTTCCTTTTGCTCATTTTTCGTCGCTTCGTCCTTCCCGTGAAATTTTCGTCGGCCTCCGTACTATCTTGAGATGTCGAGAACGTGACTTGGTCTTCGTCTATCCTCTCAAGTAAAGCTTTCTTCTTCGTTGCTGTTCTGCTTTTTTTAGACGCAGTAGATTCCATTTCTGGCTCCGACATCTTTATGTCTGCGTTTTCTTTTCTCCTTTTAATTCGTTCGGCTATATTTTCGACAGCTATGTTATCGTCGTCATTCCGCTCGCCGTCTTGTTGGCTTGTTTTATTGAATGACGGATTGGAGTTCGTTGGATCGTCCTCCTCTTCGTCTATCACGTTCACAGTAAGTCTGCTTTCTTTCCTGCTGCTTCGCAAATTTTTATACCGATTAGATTTCGCTACCATACCATTTTGCATGATCGATCTCCAGGACTTGCGTGTTTTCCTCGCATCCCATTCCTCATCATCCGACTTCTTGCTCACCTTAGTACCATTAATTATTTTATTTGTATTCTTCGTATAATTTTTATTGCTATCGAACGATGATTCGGGTATAAAATCAAGTCGACGGATAGCATCATTTGTCTGAGATTTCGTCGACTTATTCGAAATCGTTTGGGAATGAACGAATGACGTCGATGGTTTCTGATCAATCGGTATCCTCGGCGTATTATCTTTCAGATTGTGCACTGCGTGTTTCTCCTTTGCGTCCTGTCTTATTTTACCTGTAACGACATCTTATAATTAAATAAAAAAGCAGACATTTTTAATTATAGTTTTAAGAATTTAATTAATCGTATATAACAGGTCTGTTCTTTAACAGATTAAACTGTTGCCTAAATTATGTACTTGTACTTAAAATGAAACAGATATATATTTAAACAAAAGCGAGACAGAAAATTTGCATGCAAACATCCAAAATTTACCTCTGAAGGCGCTCCAAGAGCATCCAATACGTTTCACGTGTGTCAACGATGGGGCTGTCGGCTCTGCGTTAGATACTTTCTTTAAAATAGGGATCACCCTAATTAACTTCGGATCAATCTGTTTTCCATCTGAGAACAGATACACACAACATAAATATTAGATTTCTTTTACAAACAATCATGTTATCAAATATTATTTCTTCTTTTTTTTTCTGATAAATATAATATACATATACCTGAAGAAATTTGCAATTTCGTCCTTGGCGCTGTCTTAATCGGTTTGAAATGATGGATTTCTTGATTTATACTGTCGTGACTGCCAGAGCTTTCGGCGCTACCTATCCTCTCGTCATCATCAGTCAGCGTCATGCACACCTCTACCCCGAGACTCTTCTTCTTGTTGTTTACTACATCGCTCGGTATTCGTAACTCTTCCTTAGTCTCTATCGCGTAAGTCCTGGACGTGGAGCATCCGGGATCAGTGGAATAATTTGAAGTGCTAGGTTGGGTAAACTTTGATACTGTTTGATGCTTCTTCGCAACGGCGTTATAAACGGGTAATTGTTTCTGGCAACAATATGTAGGCGGATTTTTATGCGTGCTGGACACGTTTATCTCCTTAGAGCCGCATACATTGGAATACATTCCCATCTTGGATAACAATGCATTCATTTGTCTTGTTTTTGAGTTGTCCTTGACAGACTCAGGAAGACCCATGTGCCTGCCTTCTAAGCATGCAGTTTCGGTTCGTGGTGCTTCAGTATTATTTACACGTATAGCTGTATAGTTAAACTTGGACTCGTTAAAAACATAATTCGGCACTGATGTGGTCAAGCATTCGTTATAACATTTTGTAGCTTCCTTCTGTTGCTGCTTTGCCAGGCTCTTGGCTAGCAATTGATCCTGCGCCAACTGTGCCAACAATATCTGATCCTCCGCCTGAATCTTTTGAATCAATGCCTCACTGGCCATTTGTTCAGCTTGCCTCTCACGACGCATCTCTTCCTGGGCCATTTGAAGTTGAGCCTTGTATTCCCGGTGTATCTCTCCAGCTGCACTGAGTATTCTATTTGCTGCATAATCTGTTCAAGAGAAGAATACTTTTCTATAGTATCTTGTGACAAAATTATCCAATTTACGAAGTACTCTTATTTTACGTATTGAATACTATGTATAATATTTTTCAATTATAATCATTTTATATCAATAATTTATATAAGCAAGATTACGTTTTAATAACTTTTTATTGATGTTAAAGATATTGTCAAGACGAGATTTATTTGACGTCACTTGCTACTTAGGAAATTTAACAGATAAAAAATAATCACAACTACCAACGCTAGTATTAACCTTTAAGTAAATAAATGATTTAAAGATACCTAAGTTGATAGGTAGGGGGAGTTTGGAATACTCTAAAAAAAAATCTTCAAGTTTATAGTTATATTCCTTTATCAGTATATCATGTTATAATTAAATTTACACTAATCATTCTCTTATAGAGAGGAGAACGTAAACATGACGAAATTTAAGACTTCTAGGCATCTAAGCCATATTTTTTACTTTTCTCTTCTAGAACAAAGTTTTTAAGAAAACTATACCTAGGGTGGCCACCCCATTTAAAAGTTAAACTAAAAATCTTTGAAGAAGACAGTGAAATAAAGAAACAGTGCTGTGAAATAAAGAAACGACTACAGCATCAAAATTACATAAGCCATAGGAGTATCTATAAGAAGCATGCGAAATGTCATTCAATAAAATAAGTAAACACAATCGCTTAGGTTATGTTACATTTGTTTATTGCTGACATGCATGAGTGTATGCGTATGTATGTACGCGCGCGCGCGGATGCATGCGTGTGTGTGATGCATATATATATATATATGTACGTCACTCACCAGCGTCCAAGCCAAGATCCCCCTCCTCGCCATTGTGCTTGTTCTCGACCTCCTTCGGAAACTTGGACCTAATCAGTTGCCAAAGGCCGTGGTTTACCAAAGTTTCGGACTTGGTGGCGGTGCGCAACCAGGAACCCACCCGGACCCGACAAAGTGGGCAGGTCAGGCTGTTGTGCTCGAATGTACCCTGCAGGCAGCGTAGACAGAGGTTATGTGTGCACGGCAGCGTCACTGGTTCGATCAGAATGCCGCGACATATCGGGCACGTCAAATCGCGCAGATGCACATCCGCGGTATTACGCGACACTGTGAGATCCAACAGCTTCGATGTGCGTTTTAAATACATTTTTCCATCTTCCTGCGACCACTGACTCCGACGGCTACGACGGCCAACGTAAACGACAGCTAGATAAATTGCTGGATTTGCACTGATTTGCACCGCAACACCATTTGCACTGCGCTTGACCGACTACACTAGCGCCCGCAGTCGGAACTGTCGGAAGTATCATCCGCCGATCATCAGAATCTATCGATTCTAAGTCGATAGGCCAGTGTTCCTTCCTGTGTATCAAACTCGATTTAAAAAAAAAAACTATAAAACTTTAGAACTGAGATATCTATTAAAATTGTTAAATGTTTAATGTAAAAAAATTGTATGCAGTATTTTTTTCCTTTTTTATGTCGTTGCATAAAAAAAATATTAACAATAGTTTTTTAAACAAAAAAACTTTTGGCAAAGTTACTTATTCTTTAAAAATAGATGTACACACGAAATTGGATATCTCTAATTTATATTTTTTATTTACGATATACGTAACAATATATATTTTTAAAAAATCAGGATTCTTCTTTTTAGTCCACAGTTTCGTGTCAGAGACGTGGTGACTTCTACACAAATCACGAACAAAAGACTTAAAGATTAACAAGTACATAAAAAGAAATACATATTAATTTTATTCAATACAATTATTATTTAACAAGACATAAATTTTTAAACAATCATTACATCTCTGGAAAAAATAAATCATAAATGCAAATAAAAAATTGACAATTGATTATATGACTAAGCACAGAATTAAGATTAGAAATTCGACAGTATAAAGTCGCAGAACAATGAAAACTATAAAAAATGATCTCTCAAAACTTTGTTTTTTTCCTTTTATCTACAGTTCGTTATATTTTCCTTGGAATAGCGATTTTAAAGAAATTTAATTATTCGCAAAGCAATATAATAACGAAATTATCACTTTCCATATAGATTCACTTTCGATATAAATATATGTATTAAAAAATAGTAAAACTTATATAAGTATAACAATATTGTAATTGCATAAGATATGTATATTTTTACACATTTATGGTCCAAAGTATTATTTCGTGCACATTATACCTATATACTTTTTTGCCTTGTAACTTAATGCTAGCACAATGCGTTTGTCTCTAATCTATTCGAATATTTTATTCCAAAGATAATTCAAGACAATAAACAAGACCGATTCAAACTTATCGTCTGATTCTAGATCCCAATTTCTTTTCAATCTCTTCTCTATCCGAATCAGTAAGACAGTGGAGAAGGAAAGATTGAAGATTTGGAAAATTAAATAGTCCTATTCTAACTAACTTTAAAAATTCATCGAAAGAAATCAGTGCGCGAAAAAAATTCATAGAATTTTAAATAACAATAAACAGCGATAAATTATATAAATTTTTCTAGAAAATGTACACGCGCATAAAACAAACAACCAAAATGCGCAATTAATATTTTGTGATTCTATATATGAATGCAATATTTAGCTGTACAATTTATATGAATGCGATAAAATGATTTAAAAAATTGAGATTTGTAGTTAAAAATACATCCAATAGCACAGTGCGCCTATCTCTGCCCAAAATAATGTGTCTATCTCTTTCATAAAATATTTTAAATCCGATTTTTATCTCTGTTAAATACAAAAATTAAGTATCGAATACTTCATTATTCTGCTGTCGGTTTCTTAATCGGTAACATTACGGAAGCTTCGTATTTTTACATTAAGAATACATTTTTGTACATCTTAGACTGCGGTCTTGGCGCTTCAAACCTTACAAAGCATATACTTTGAAAGCACACAAAGCAATGCGTATGCAAACATCAATATAGCTGGATCAGCTTGGATCACTTGACGTTTCCAGTAATTCTTATTACGTCATTAATATGTCATCGTTTTCGCTCCTACTTTCGCACCAATTGTTTCATCTCGAGCTATGTTCAAATTCCCAACCGAGTGTCACTCAGATATCATTTTATTCTTATTGTCCACTAAATATTAAGGATTACATGATACTTGGGGGCGGTACTCAGGTGAGTATCTGAACACGTCCTCAGAAGATGGATTCAGTTGACTGGAGCATTTCGACATATTTAGCAGGAAAATTACATAAGAGATTGCTATAGCATGCGGAACAGTAATGTATTGATAATCCAAGCGTAGCATTTGGAACATAGCGTTTAAAGCATTTGGAAGAAGCAAGTGAACCGCAGTCTTAATCGAACATTCTGACATGTTCGTGATATACAAGGGAATAAAATCGAACATCCAATCAGCCTTATAAGGATGATTTCTCTAATTTATTGAGCGTCTATTTTGCTTTGGCTGAAGGACGATTTCTCAGATTCTTCTTCGTCGCCTGGTCAACTTCTGGGAGATCGTCATCTTCGGACAAGGCCGATTTCTTGCCTGCAAAGATACAATACGCATGTATTTTTACTTCAATGAAATAAATTTTGACGTAGATAATAAAAATAAAATCAATAGCAAAATATATAATAAAATAAATGAAGAACTTATTTTCACCTTCTCGTTTCTTCGGCTTCTGCTTCGGCTTCGTCTTCACGACAACAGGTGCAGCGTTCTCGCGTGCACGCTTGATTTGCTTCGTAATGAAGAAATATAGAAGGTAACCTTGGAAGAGCGAGACAATAATCGCTGCCGAGAATTGTACAACAGGAGTATTAAAGTTGCCGGTAACATAGTCAAGTTTAAACTCCTGTTTCCTCAAACCATACAGAAACACTACATACGTAAGCGCGATAGTCGTAATACGTGCGAACACGTAAGTTACATTGGCAACCAGGAATGACACTGTAACGAACGTCAAATATATTAATTATTATGTATAGTAATGACAAGTAATTCAATAAAAGCAACTTACATTTAGTTCTCTTTTCTTTTTGACTAATAAAGTGAACCAGTCTGGCTGCATGTAGCAAAGCATCTCCCACATAATGGAGAGTTAATAAGATTAAGGCGAGATGTTGGAAACTGAGGAGAATAACAAATATATATATTTTAACACAAATTCTGCGAAAATATAAAGTAAAGTAAATCTATATATTATAATATTACTTGAAGAAATAAGCTGCGAATGTAAAGATTAATCCAATAGTTGCATGGACGACACGTTGCAAAATATCTTCTTTTTTAGTTCGTTGAAAATAGAGCTCGGGATAGCAATGCAACCAATAAGAAAGCTGGGCGATGAAAAATAGTTTTAGGGAAGCGGACATCGGCGCTGGGTATTCTTCCCACAATGTCCATATGTTCAAAAGTATATTCTCTCTAAAAGAAAAAGAAACGTTATTCTATTGATACTTCCTCTTATATCTCTTTTTAGAATTATTTATTAAAATCTGTATCACCTGATTATAATATCAATGGCCCACAATGCAGATAATACATAAAATACAATTAATTGGCTGGACTCGTTAAATTTAGAAAGCTTAACTTTGCTAAGATGAAGTCGTTTGGAAATTTTCTGTGGACAAAAGTGATTTTATCAGTGAAAGAGTTTAAATATATTCTTATAATTAGACAATATTTTGTCATCAGAAAGGTGTATACTTACATCAAATATATATTCTTGAAGTACAGCATGCATTATGATAGTTATCAAGAAGTAAAAAAACACTGCACATGCATCTTTCCATCCTGTAGTATACTTCACCACTGCTGTTGGATCCTCGGTAGTATTGGTTACATTATGATGAATAGCAATAAACATGTAGGCCCATGGCGACGTAACCTAATATAGAAAATAATTTTGAATTTAATTCAATTTTAATTTAATAGACTACATTAAACAAGTAGTCTCAAAAAATCCACAATGTACACTCTAACAGTATAATTAGATTAATTAAATATTTTGACGAAATAATTTTAACATTTCAATAAATACTTTTCTTCTTTTTTTTAAAAATCAATATAAAAAAGGCAATTATAATAGCATATTAAATTTATAAATATAATATTAAAGATAATGTGTTTATACTAATAAGATATTTATCATAATTAAAATGTTCATAAAAATATAATGAAAACTTAAGATTAAAAAAGAAATACTGCCAAATACAATAAACAAAAATGTATGCGTATGTGTGAGTCAAATTTGTTTTGACAGGAACAACTCGTAACATATGGTCATCCTACTTTTCAGGTGTCCTCCAAATTTCCACAGAACATAATCAAGAGCGAAAGCTTCGTAGGGAATTCTCACAAAAGCGACTCTCCCGTTTTGCCAAAAGAATATAAATCGAAACGGATGTAAATTCTAAACGGAGCCGGAGAACAAACGCCGGGATAGCTGCCACCGACCTGCACCATGAGTCCAACCACGAAGACCATGGCCACGCAGGAGACGATGTCCGCATGATTTTGTATGACAAACTCGTGGCTGAGGATCGGCGGGTTCTTGCTCGAGCTCTTGCGTCCCTTTATAGTCACCATCTTGGTCGATAGGAGTGTATGTTCACTGAGCGGCGAACGCGGCACAACAGACAGACGGCGAAGGGACGAACGGCCCCACCGCAAGAAACCGGGCCACGACGTTTCACCGTCGAGGAAACGTCATGCGTGTATAGATACACACACCACACACGCGGCGGCCAACCGGGCCAACGCCGAGCAATGTGGCGCTCGTTCCCCTAACTCGTTGGCACTGCAAGCGTCATACTGACCACTGTACTCCGATACTTCAAATCATTACCCGCTTCACTGGACCTTCTTCCTATTCGTCGCAATCGCATGAAAAAATATATGTGTATTTTCAGTCTATTCTACGTAAATACTGAGCTGGACCCATCGAAGTGAAGAAGAACATCAGGGAATAAAAGGTAAACTTTTCGAGCAGACGTTCGCTTGACTTGTAGCGCGACGTAACCACCGCGCTACGCGGCTAAATTCGAATTGGAAAAAATATTTAAAGATGAATTACATTTAAAAATATTATCACCGATGAGATACTATTATATCTCGTCGTATAATACTAAAAATATATATAAACTTTATAGATTATTTCATTATTACGTGTGGATATCGTTGGGTATCACACTCATAATTTTGTACGAATCTTCTTTCAATTAATATTTTCCCTCTTTTTTAAATATCTTACAATAATCACCTATTCTAGCAACCTATTCTAATCATCTGTTCTTCAATAATCACGTATAGTAACAATTCCAGCAGCGATCATAACTCGAAGAGGTTATGGCTTCGAGCATGCAGGTTAGATATCTCATGATAGGAAAACCGTAAATGTCTCATATTATGAACTTCATGCCTTGCAGTTTCACGATCGTCAAATCTCTGCAGTTAAGCAATTCAACATATCCTGTATTTTCTTATTAATACGATCTTAACACTGCATGCGGAATTTATCGCCAAATATGTATTTATTATATAATAAACAAAGTTTAAAGACTCACCTCAATAAAACTTGAATTCATCGAATTTCGTAAATATTTTTTTTGCATTGACTACACGCACGATCTAACACTATAATTATTTTTGTTTAAGGCTTGTTCTAAAGTTATGCTCTAAATATTAAAATTTTATGGGAACTATAAAAAAATCCATCGTTCGGAACCGGCATTAAAAACTCCCATATGCTCATGGCAATTAAATAATTAATATGTGCCCCACAAGCATATAAGAGAGGTGTAACACAGGCTACAGGCCTAATGAAAGAAGAAGAAGAAGATTATTATACACAGTATTATTATAAGTAAATTATTGATATCTAAAAATCAAAATAAAAGAGTCCTTTGATATAACAATATATCCTATTCTTGCGGTAATCAGTATATCCTTGCAGATAAAGTTCGATTAACGACTTTGCACGCAGACAAGATTATTAATCAAACTTTATCTGCAAGGATATACTGATTAACCCAAGGATACTTTTTTATTTTGATTTTTAGGATAGAATTTGAACAATAATCGTTTAATTTCTGAAAATTATATGATATATGTGTATAAATAATTAAGTTAATTACATAGGATAAAGATATATTTTTTATATTTAATAAATTTTAGTATTTAAAATGAAACTGCAAGCTAAATGGATTAATAGAACAGTTGGAATGACTTATAAGTGTTTGATTTACACTCTTTTTTCATCAAATTTTAGTCCTTTGTTACAAAATTCAATCTGCACAAAAATATCAATACAAACTTTAAACGCAATTTTCTTGAAACAACTTTTATGAAACTGGCGATTTAAAAAAAACCATTGCATTGATTTCAAATTTTAAGGGCTCATAAAATACACATTCTTTTATCGTCGAAACTAGAATTACTTTGATAATTTAATTTTTCATATTTTTTTGGAGCTTGAAAACATTTTTATAAAAACGTAAAAATTAAGCTTTTTTTTACAAACAAATGTCATTTATTTATTGCGTGAAATGAATTATTCTAGTTCATACGATAATCGCAAGTGTTAATTAAAATGAAGTCTTATTTTTTTATTTCGTTCACTGGGAGACTGGGAATCATAGTCGCCGACGATCTCTGTAAACGATGCAGAAAGAAAATGGATTTATAAAATGTCAAATGTTATTCATATTTTTTATTTAAAAAAGTAAAAATTTTATCTTTAAACTACAATAAATAAAATCCAAAAAATTATTTTAAAAAATATTCACTCACTTTTTCAAAAAAAATTCTTAAATATCTCTTAAAAAAAAAACACAATGCGACAAAGTAATACCCCCTTAAAAATCATCATTTTCTGAATTTTTCTCAAAATTCTGAAAGAATCATAGTTAAATTTAGAAAACGGATTCGTGTTCAGCATACAAAAAACTACAGGATTTATGTTTGTTCAAGTAATGATCTCCAATTCCTAAATTAGTTTGATTAACATAAATATTAAATAAATGTTGTAAAGATGTTATTCCAAAAAGTAAAAAATTATTGGTATGTAAAAATCAAAATAAAAACGTATCCTTTACATCAGTCTTCCATATTGTGTCTTAAGATAAAGTTGAAACAATAATCTTCCAATTCTTGAAAATTATATGATATATATAAATAATTAAGTTAACTATACAGAATAAAATTACATTTTTTATATTTAATAAATTTTAACATTTAAACTGAAACTAATTAAATAGATCAATAATAGAAGTGACTAAGGATTTGATTTACAGTCTTGCAACTTAATTTGTACATGATATAAAGAATTTTTAATGAAGAACATTTTATTGTGATAGAAATATGAATAAATAAACATAAAAGAAACGTAAAAGAAGAACAAGTTAATAAATAACGACCCAGGTCAACAATTAAAACGAGCTATAATTAGATGTGACAATGTAAAAATTTTTATTTTTTCACAATATATTTTTTCAACGATACGTTTCGATTATACGTTTTGTTATAATTATATTTCTGCGACTGATGAGGACTAAGTATAGTCGAAACGTATCGTTGGAAAATTATATTGTGGAAAAATAAAAATTTTTACATTGTCACATCTAATTATAGTTCGTTTTAATTGTTGATCTAGATTATTATTTATTAATTTGTTTGAAAGTTATACGAGCATTAAAGAATTGTTTTTAATTTGTGTTTTAATATAAAGAAGAATAACATAATTAAGAATAAAATCCTAACTGGACAGTAAATCAATTTTATAAAAAAATGATCGAATATTTTATCTTGAAAAAGAAATAATAGAAAAATGAAAAAAAAGTAGTACCGTCAGTTACCTTTATACCATACTGCATTGCTATTTTTTTAATAGATAATACGTCAAACACTTATATATATATATTAGTAAAAACAGTATATTAGTATATACATAGTAAGTATATTAGTAGATACAATCCTTATTATTTTACAAATCACATTTATATTATATATAATCTTATTATTATAACGATTTTTGTGAAATGTTACGTATTAAATGGTAAATTCGATTCTGAATGATTAACGTCTATATGCATCATTATTCCGAAACTGTTAAGTAGACGTGTATTTCTACAAAAATTGAAAGAATAGAAAAACTATAAACTTACGCATATTTGTATGTAGATAAATTATTTGTTTCCGTGACTGTAATATCTGTCATGATAATTAAAATGTCTTATTACTACTGAACTGTGATATTGTGTATTATATTATATCGCAATGTACCAAATATGTGTTAACGCTTGGAAATAAAAGAAGCGATTTGAATGATCAAATGACCTTTTCCTTGTGCTTCCTGAACCAGTAAGAGGATAATCTTATAGCTATATATTTATTACTACTGAAACACAATAAGAATACAAAATGAGTGATTTTTTGCACACACGCGCGCGCGCGCGCGCACACACACGCACACGCACACACACAGGGTGAGACACTATGGATACTTTCCTTTTAAAGTCTATTTCCACGAATACCAGAAATTGGTCCGAGAAATCTCGAACAGAGAGAGAACTAACAAATCGCATTTGAATATTTCGATCACATGATCAATGTGATTTGTTCCTTCATCATCCGAGATCTCGAATTGATTTCTAATACAGCATCATGGACAAAATAAGGTTTTAGATTCACAAACATCATTCTATCTTTCTTGATATTCTATAAATAATAAAAATAAAACAACATTTATATTGACTTTATGTCTCTTAAAAGGAAAGTAGCCTATATTATCATAAGACATCAAGCTTATTTGATAGAGCCTATTTCGTCTCTCTTCATCTGCAGAGAACGTGATACGATAATAAAAAAGTCCTATGATAATATATTATTCATTATGTACGTGTAACTTTTTTCTTTTTTTCCAAACGACTTCAGCTTCAAACAAGAACCAGTATGCAATTCAGGCGACGTCTGTACGTGAAAAATCTTAATTCTTCTTGTTCAGTCTAAAGTTCTAAAGGATTTCGTTTAATCCTATATGTAGAAAAAAGCCCCATCAGCCTTTGAATTCCCACCATCACGTTCTTAGCATTAGTGTTTTGGAAATGTGAATGTTATTATATATTGCTGTAATTTTGTTGATAAACGTTCCAAAATGTTCCCTGTTTTATCTTGTTCAAGTTTAGTCTTAAACTTGAAACAATATTCTTCCAATTCCTGAAAATTACAATGGTATAAATAAGTGTAAAATAAAGATATATTTGTTATAATTAATGCATGGAAAGAATAATTTTACTAATGTATCAAAAAATTTAGCTAAATATAGATCTGAAAAATATTGTATTATCATTCAAAATTAATTATCAATTTCAAGCATGAGTAATGCTGCAAGAAGTTTTGACACTATAACTATCAGTTTGAGCATACTATATAATTATGTTGATGATTCAACAATATTATTTTCAGATTTGTATCTAGATAATGTTTTACAAACTTTAAAACCATTCTTTCCGTATAAATTCTAGCATTTTAAAACTATAGTATTGAAACTGGATAGATTAATAACACAACAGAAACGACTTATGAGTTCGATTCATGGTTCTGTTACTTTACATATAGTATACAATTATAATATTTCAGAAATGTACAACACAAAAGTATTATACTACGATAAAAATAAGAATAAAGAAAAACGTTAAAAAGAATAAAACTCCAATTGGACAATATATCGATCTCATCATAAATTATAGTACTTTACCTTGAAAAAGAAATAATAGAAAAAAAAGAAACAAAAGTGATAACCAATTACCGTCTTATTGTATATCGTCGCAACTTTAATAATAGAGTCTACGTTTGATGCTGTTATCTTTTTTTTTATATTTCGAATGCAATCTCTCTCAAGACTTTCCATGCAGAACTTGTCAGATAATTTCAGGAGCTCTATAACAAAACATACGTTTTAATATGAATTTAAGATAGTATTAATGTATTTAATTAAAACTCACCTAATTCGTTTTCCAAAGACAGTAGATCGATTACACCGGTATATAAATATTTTAAAAAGGCTTCATACACAATATACGAATAATCATCATACTTGATAACTCTGTTCCAAAAAATATGTTAAAGTGCAACAAATGAATCAAACGTAAGTTTTTAATGAAAATATACTAATCATTTCATAAATAATTACCTTTGTTTGTTTTCAAGCCCATTAAAATTGAACATGTTTTGGTAATATACTGATCGGAGTTTCAGAATGAACTTATGAACGTAAATAGGTTTCTTCTCAACTTCTATTATAAGATCGCTCGTCGACTTTAAAAAAGAGAAATGAATATTATTGTTTACAATAAATATAGGTAACAAGTTATAGAAAGAGAAGGATTATTAGCTTATAAAAGACATACTGATCGTCTATAAAGTGAATAAAGATGATTATGGATATGAATACTTTTAACGAAAACGTTTAATAAACGATTTGATTGTGATACCTGGCAGATCACCAATTAATTAAAAATTTATTAAAATAGATTAACACGTTAGCATAGAGAATGAAACTTACACTATCGTTAAATGCTATGCCTAAATCGCTTAATATCATATTTTCTTCATCTGTATGAGTAATCGGTGGTTGTGCTATCGTCAAATTGCATATGTCAAATATATTTGTGTATTCGCAGATGGCTGATTCCTTAATTTTCTTTCCAAACAGCACACCCCATATATAGACAAGTTGATCTTTATTACATTTGATAGCGTCCGCACCAGCTATCGTAGCGATATCTGATGGATATCTAATCATATTGGATAATTTAATCTGTTAAATCATAAAATTCTCTAGTTTATTGTACGTTTTTCTGTTTCCTTCATCATGAAATTTACAATCAATTAAATCATTTACCATAATAGGCTGGCAAATTTCTTCAATGTCCACACAAGGAAAACAAATTTCTTCAGTAATTTTGTAATGTTTTACTGTTGATAATGGTTTGTTGTTGTAACAACAAGAATTAGTTTGGCGTTCCCAGGCATAGATCTTTCCTTTGTCAGTAAGTATAATGGTACGCCAATTTCCGCAGACAACTTTAACTAAAATATCAAAATTGGATAAATTTGATTATTCAAAAGTGTTACATTCAGAAATTCTTTCACTACTCATATCTATCTTCACCTCTTTACAAATAAACTTTGAAAAAAAAAAAAACTTACCAATTTTGGTTTGAGTTGGAAGTTGAATTTTACGTGGCTTTGTCAAAAAGAATTCTTTCATTTTAGGGTTATCATTGCTAGGGCAATAGTCCCATTCATACACTTCGCCATTATTAGTAATAATCACACAATAATTTGCACCGCAAGCAAATAAAGTGATTTTTTTTTTAATATCTATTTTTCTCTTAGAGGTGTAAAATAAATTTGTCCACACAGAATAATTTTTGGCTATATAATACAGCTAAATTAAACATATAACCAAAATATATTTAAATAAAATTCGTGAGATTAATAATTAATTATTGTTGTAATAATAATAATAATAATAATAAATTATATAATATATAATAATTATATTATAATAATAATAATAAACTATATAA
>NW_017305987.1:3446983-3453934 GCF_001594115.1 Trachymyrmex septentrionalis | reverse complement strand
CTAGTTAAAATGTTAAAAGTTAAAAAAAAAGTTAAAAAATTAATAACTTTTAACTTAACTTAGTTAATTTTAAATGCATTAATTTTTAACTTAATTTAGTTACTTTTAAACTTTAATTTATTAACTTTTTTTAATAAAAATAACTTTTAAATAAAAAATTTTTCTATCTCTTTTAATGCTAATATTGTTTTTCTATAAAGTCAAACATTAGAGAATTAATTTAAAAAAAGTTCAATGATTTTATGATGAGAGATCTATAATAAGAATCACCATACGGTGGTCAGTTCTTATTGACTCGCTAAGTTTTGTCAATTCTCACTTATATTTAAATCACACTAATTTTAGGTATCATAAACGTTATATTTTAGCAACATAAATATGAAATAAACCTTAAATGAAGAATTGTTATAGATCAGTATGCATATCCCTATTTTCTAAATTTTTACGTACATTTTTTGTAATAAATATCTAGTCTTTGTAGTCGTAAACATGCATGAGCAGTTGTTTCAAAAAGTTAAAGAAAATTAGATAAAGGTTAAAGAAAGAGAAATAATGCAAACATATACTCTTCTCTCTCGCAAGATTTTGACAAAAACGCTTTATGATGTGTAACTCTTATTATATATGTATAAGTAACTTACATGTGAATATAAAATTAAATTTATCTAATAATCTATATTTGTAAGTGTTATTTAAAGTAACCTCATTTTAAGAAAAATTAGGGCATTCTGATCTCAAAAATAATTTTTTTTTAAATTTAAGTTAATTCAATCTTAATTTAACTTTTATTAAGTTAATTCCTTATTTCTTCCATTTTTAACCTAATTTTATTAATTTTATAAGCCACTAATTTTAACTTAATTTAAAAAAATCATTAACTTACATATCTCTTTGTATTCCTCCTCGCTAGTTTGGCTCCACCAATATTTCTATTTGATAATATCACAGATTTTATTTAACTGTCGTTTATATTATGCATAATATACATTTATTTCGTGCTATACTTATTTCTATTTCATATATATAATATAAGATATATGTTATAAAATAAACTACTGTACTGTAAAAGCAAATAAAAAAATTAATAAGATATTGAGATAATGATATTGAGATAAATTACTATATTATTCAATTCAGTAAACATACAAAATGTCTGTCAATTCTACCAATTTGTTGAGCTAATCTTTATAAATATAAAAAAATGTAAATATAAGACATATCGCATGCATTTACGTGAAATATTACGCAAATAATCTTACGAGATTTAAGTATGACATGATAATGTTATGTTGTTATACTTTTATATCTATTAAATCAGATATTATGTACATAGTTTATTCTCAACATAATTCCCATACAATACGAATTATTTCAGCAAATAATCAATTCACAACTTCCCAGCAATAAACATTGTTGACATTTACTTGAAATAATTTGTACTAATTTAAATTCTAATCTACACTATTTTTTCAATGTTTATAAAAACAATTTATCTTAAGTTTAAAAAGATCTATTTTTTACATATATATTATATACATATACATATAAAATTTATTATAAGATAAACAACAATCTTTTTACCTTCACTTATATTTCAACTTCTAAACATAAAAACATTAAAAATGTATTAAATAAATAATCATTAGCCAATTTTTACAAATGCCAAATATTTTTAGCAATATAAACATTTAATTTACCTCTCCATCTTTAGTGAGCATAAAAATTCTGTAACGACATGCCCAAATGTTACAAACGAGAAACTTTATTTTTTTACTGAACATCAAATCTATTTCTCGTTGCTCATCACGATTGCTTCTTGAATGAGCCATATTGATAACTGTCACTCGAATTTAGAACAAGGCTTAAACAAAAATAATTGCAATGATATTAAGTATACTACAGAAAAATGTGCACTGACATAGAAAATAATAAATTAATTAAAAAAATTAATAAAATTTATAGCCGTTGCTTCATGTAAAAACAACAGGTAAAGATTATCTGAATGTCGATTTATTTAAAATGTTTATTTAAAGTATAAATCATATTAAGTAATTATGACTGAAAGATTTTCGTTTTATATTTTACAAATCATTTTTCTCATAGATAAAGTACAATTAAAGATCTATTATTTTACAGATGTCGTGTAAACTATCGAAAATCATGTAAAATTATTTGTATGACTGTTAAAATTTACACGATTAACTTACGATATTATAATAATAATTTTATAGTTTATTATTTTTATGTTTCGTAAATATATATGTAATTTTTAATTGTAAAATTGCATTAATATTTTAATCTTTATCACACGAATCTAATATTTCTATGTAAATAATATAGGGCATTTTTATTTGTACTAGAAAGACGTTTTTTATTTTATGTCTGCTGCATGCTTGCACTTATCAGTTCTGAACTATACTGAACTAATGTAAGTTACACAGTTTGAATAACTACAAAAATATGGTATATGTGCATGTACATATATATAAGATATAAAGAATTCACTGTGAATTATTTAGGCATTGAGAAGACCTAGCTTTGATCGTCATAGGCTTGAACATGCTTATATTTAGTATTTAATTTTATGTCGGTCTTAATAAAATTATTGAACTAATGTAATCCAGAACTAACGAGTACAAGCATGCAGCAAGCGAAAAATGAAAAAAACGTGTTCTAGTTCAAATGCGCTGATGCTGTTGATTTCGAATTTCCCGAATGCAGTCTTAGCTGAATTTCTTGCACAGTATTATATTCTTTTTTTCTTCTCAATGAAAAAGAGAGGAAAAATGAAATATACAAGAAGTTCAGCTGGAAGAATAGAAGTAATGTAAGCGCTTTTTAAACACTTTGTTAATTTTGTTAGGCGTTATGTGCTACTTGGGCGAAATATTAATGTATATGTATTTATGTTATAAGGATTAATAAACTAATATGCGAGTGTTTAAGAACGATTTTTGTCAAATATAACGTATTAAATGCGAGTAATCCAATTCGGAATGATTAATTTGTTTATGCATTATTATTGAAAAATTACTTAGTCGCGATCTATTTCTATAATAATGTAGAGAGAAAAGAAAAACTATGAACTTACTGATGATTGAGAAACTTCTCTACTCACTGAATATTTTCACGAACAGCGTTACCACGTGTATCATAGAATCTTTTTCGGCCAAACTAAAGGATTTCGTATGGTTCTATATAAAGAAAGAAGGACAAGAAACCAACCCCCACCAGACAAATTCCCACCATCGCCTCCTTAGCATTACCATATTTTTTTGTTCAATACTCTTTTTACTACCCAGTCGGATATCATTAGTATCTTTCAATATATGTATATATTTATAAAAAAATATATATATATATATACATATTTATAAAAAAAAATATATATATATTTTCATTGATTAATGATGTATATATTTACACACACACATACACGCGCGCGCGTACACACACACACACACACACACACACACACACACACACACACACAATGATGCAAAATTCTATTCTTTTCAACTGAACTTCTTGTATAATTTTTTTCCCTTTTTTTCACGTTATAAAAATAAAAAAAAGATATAGTACTGTTCAAGAAATTCAGCTAAGGGAAACGCGAAATCAACAGCATTGTATCAATCTATCTGTGTCAATCTATCTTTATTGTTCATTAGACGTAGAACAAAATTATCATAGCTGTTTTTCCCTTGCTTTCCCTTACTTGGGTAAAAACAAGGTACACGAGTGCACTCGAATAATAGTCATTGAATTATGCAAGATCACGATTCATGTGATGTGATCATGTGAGATTCCACGCCAGAGAGAGGAGACCTCATGTTTCACCATGGTAGAAGTAAACCAAAGTAGACATTTCTACTATGAGGTTCCATGATTTGGGGTACGTTTAAGGAAATGCTATTAGTACTATTTGTGTTCCTCTGATCGCACTGGGTCTTAGCTTGGCTAGAAAAATTCGATGCGTTAACACTCTCTTAAGTGTTGCAACCAGAGTAGAAAATAAAATAAGAGACGTATTAATAAGTTATTATTATTAGAGAGAGAGACACAGTGGATATATTTCTTATCTTGTCCAACTGTTTTTTTTTTTTTTTATAGAATATATGTTATTGATATAAAAAATATGTATAGCAGCAAAAAACTGTAAATGAAGTAATATAATTTATAAATGAAGTAATAATAGTTTATCATAATGGAAACGGATTTGAATAGATCTATAATAGCGAAAGAACAGTGTGTAAGATGTAAAATATTTAAATATAAATATAACTATAATGCAATGTTTAACATTGGGATATGTTTGGATAACATATTTAGAAGATATAGTTTATTTCACAATTTCACGACATAGATACAACATCGTGTAATATGTAGCAGTTTCTTCTAAATTTAAACGTTTTGTCGCAACAGTCAATTTGCGGGATGTTCCAAGTTAGCTTTATATGTACTGCACTGTCGAGCAGTAACGTCGAGAATTCAATGTCAGAAGAAAAATAAATACGTAACTCTAACTGTACATATATATGCTGCGAAGAGGATGTAAATTCATTGATCAACAATGAGTCAAAAATATATTTATGAAAATCTTAAAAATAATATCTCATTTTTTTTATATTCTTATTGCGCTAGTGACGGGCAGCTAACAGTTCGACATTATGCAAGTACTATTTGTACATTTTTGTGTAACAAACTAAAAGTGTAGTGTTTGATATACAGCGCTCGGTAATTATATATACATATATTTCAATCAATGCTCGCGTACAAACGAATATTCAGAATATTAAATTCAGGATATTAAACATGATTTATTTGTACCGATAAAAGCTCGATATACATACTTAAATGTTAATTTAACCAGGCATTTTGTCCCAATTATTTATATATTAAAAGATAAAAAAAACTTTTATATATAAAAATTAATATTTTTCATTACAATTTATAATGTCTCGAAATAAAAACTTGTCGAAACATATGAAAAATATAATCAGCATTTTGATACAAATTATAATTACAAATTACGATTTTATGTACAGATAATTAACGAGAGTCTTTGTATCTCCCGTATCGTTGCATTTTGTTTCAATTTAGCCTTTTGGTAAGATATTAAATAAACGAGATTTTTATATGATCGTTAAACAAGTGCCATTAACGGTATTATTCTGTTGCTTTTCAACAAGAGCTATTTTCGTATACTAGTAGACATCATATACTTCGGAACGACTTAAAACAAGCGATTTGTAGAATAATTTTTATGTATACATATATATTTTACTCTAATTTGAGTAAACCGTAACGTATGCGCACATTATTGTACTTTCGAAATTTTACCATTCTCATTTTCATGCATTAATCGCTACTTACTAAGCCAATCTTAAACGTAGCATAGCGAATGCTAATTAGCATTCGAATGAAAATTGTTAAACGCTCCACAATTCTTAAGTGCGTGTTAACTACGTTGAAAAAAATTATAGCATATTCTATCGCACAAAAGTTTCTCTGCCTTACACGTATTCCTTACGCGTTTAAATCACGAGTCGGCAATTTTATTCTGACACTTAAATGAACTCACACGAACACGAGTAAGAGTTTGCACAAGACATAATTTTACCAGAATTATCTGGTTCTAAAATCTTCGTAGGAACACGACGAACGCTATATTATACGCCGAAAACAATTATGAGATTAATACTTGAACGACTTCCTCGAAAGTTAGATATACAAGTATAGAGAGAGAAAGAGATAGAGAAAGACAGATAGATAGATAGAGTAAGAGAAAAATAATTAAATCTAAATACTTTTTGTGGTCACAAGCCTTAAATTTTAGCAAAATTTTTTTTAATGTTATGTGCAACTAACGCGCCGACTCAGGTCAATTTTTTTTCCTATGAGTCGTTCGTTCACCGTTGCAAAATTATGTTTTGAGGTAGACAGGTATATTCTCCAATAGCCTTTTATAGCTTCGAGTAACGCTAAACCGAAAGATAAATACTTTCACCGACGCAAAATACCGCATTACTTTTTAATCCTATGCCTTAGTAGACCACAAATATGATTCAGAATGTTTAATCTGTGAAACTCTTGTAATTTCTCTCAATCTGATTTACTTCTCGATCCGTGCTACAACTGAGAAATTATAATCAAGCGTCCCGCTAAATTTGGTTTATATTAAAGAATTAAATAAACAAATATCAAAATAAGATTTGAGGTTTTGTTAGTCTTTAGCTTACAAAGTATCCGTAATGTCCAAAGCATCAAAAATGCACAAATAATATCATTATTTGCTAATGACGCTAATAAACGTTTCGTGAATTGTTTTGTTGCTGAATTCATGATAATTAAATATATGTGCCAAAATTGTGTTTTAGATTAGAGTATAGCATATCAAATATAAGTTTTGCACGTCTCCAATTTAGTCGTGTGTTTCTACAATATTTCATAAAAATGATTTTCTGCCTCATTATTTTTTAGCGCTTGAACTTGGTACATCTCACTACACTAGATTTCGCATATACCGATTCTAATTTCTTCAATACTATACATTAATGTACGTAATGCGAATTTAACATTACTATAAGATATCGTAACAATATCATATTTCGTGTTTCATTGCCAACAAAGAATATCGCTTTTATCAGCAAATTGCACTGATAGGTATTACACATTATGAAGGTATTACTTATAACCTTATGCTTCAGGTACTACTTTTGTACCCATTTCTTACCTGAGCTCATTCAAGATATGAACAAGACATCCGAAAGAAAATAAAAGAATGCCCCCCCCCCTCTCCCTCATCTATATTCTTAATGATATCTGCTAGTTGCCCGAATTATATACATTATTAAAATTCGCGATAGATAAATAAATAATGATTACTAATATACACAATTAAATTTTCCAGATACAGTAATTCAATACACATTTGTAAGATTCGTTTCT
>NW_017305987.1:3437419-3446883 GCF_001594115.1 Trachymyrmex septentrionalis | reverse complement strand
CATCACATAATTTATATATATATATATATAGATATCAATACTGAGATACTTAATAATCGGCACCAGCTACTGTTTCACACGATTAGCAACATTATGTTATCTACTGCGGTGCTCTTTAAGAGATTAATCTCACAGTTTATACAAGAGGCGGATCCTTCTGTTGATCCATCTCTTCGACGGTTATGTAAAGACCCTCCTCTTCATACGTCGATTCATGCTTCGCCAATACCTTCAGCAAAGGACGCAGCTTCATCCACCATTGATACGTCGGAATGCGATGTCTAATAAATTTTATAAAGTATTACGTTATGTATAGAAAATTAATTACGATTCATTAGGAAGTTCAATAAGATACGCACTCAAAGTCAGTAACTTCAATAAGTTCCGTGAATGGCGTGTATCTATACTGACGTCTGACAATACCAAGCATCACCGCACTGTCCGCTGCCGTAGTGAACGTTTTACCGTCAGGGCTGGTACATTTTCTCAATTTATCACTAAACCATTCCACTGCTTTAGAGCCCATTTTTGTACCTAAGTTACGATCAAAAGGCGTCGGTGAGCCTCCTTGTTGCATGTGACCTAAAACAGAAAGATACAGTGACAATAAAAATTAATTGTACATTAAATGAAATGTCAAATCGCTTAAAAGAATAGCGAATGAAAAATGCCTACCGAGTATGTTTCTTCTACAACTGAATAAACCTTTTCCTTCTTCGCTGAAAAGTCTGAATGTAAATTCTGTATTGTAATTTTCGTTAGCGTTTTCGTTTCTGATGATGAGACCTCTTTCGACGCCTTCCGACATCTTTGCCGCCATTGCAATAACATCTTGATTCAAATCCTTGATATTAAATTTCTCCTCATAGATATACGCCGCGTCAGCACCACCGGCTAAACCAGCGATGGTCGCTAGATACCCACAGAAACCACCCATCGTCTCGATGATGAACACGCGACGTTTAGTGCCTTGCGCCGATTGCCGAATACGATCACAGATCTAACAAACAAGTTTATTAGTATGCTATTAAACTTTAAATCTCCAAGTTAAATTTACAAACATCACAGAGCTCACTTCTGTAATTTCATTTGAAGCTGTGTCACAACCTAATGAAAACTCGGTGCCTGGCACATTGTTGCTAATAGTCGCAGGAATCATAGCGATAGGAATTTTAAACTCCTCATACTTATCTCTCGCCTTGAAAAATGTAAGACTGGTCTGATAACCCTGGGAATAAAAATATATTTTTATACTGATATTGATCTTTGGACAGGCTCAATGTGCAAGATTCGGCAAATTCGTTACCTCAAATCCACCTATGATGAGCAACGCTTGTATTCCAAATTCTTTGAGCCTCTGAGCGATTTGGGATAATTGATCTTCCGTGGGCGGTGCACGCTTTGTTCCCAATTTTGCGCCACCCTCTGAAACCCAGCCGGTAACAGACGGCCAGTCCATCAATTTCAGTCTACCAGCTATTAGGCCTAGCACTCCGTCGCAGATACCATATACCTACAAGTCAATGGAATTGAGTGTAATAAAAGTACGCAGGATGATATTTAAAATTTTTCGATATGTATTATACTTTGTCGCCTCGATAGATACAATTCCTCACGAAGGAACGAACTGCCGCGTTCATGCCGCAGGATGGCGATCCTATATGCATGACTGCCAATGTATAATTATCCTAAAAACAATAAAATCGCATATATATACTAGATGAAAAACGACACGTCAATCATGCAACGTGCACGGGAAGCTGAAAGATCGCATTTTATGTATGAAATTGCACATTAGATAGCGCACTTCCGTTCCATCTGCCTGCAAGAGGATAATCCGTGAAGTACGGTAAATGACATATATTTCTAACGTAAGATGATATATATTTCGAACATATTGTCTACTTGAAAGGGTTAACTCACTTGTCCACATAAAGTGTATTGCTAAGAGTGGAAAAATGTGCTATCGTTAGGGAGATTGCTCGGTACTATGTACAAAATCTGAGAAGAATATATGCTTATAGATTTTAACTCATTTACCTTCGATAATGCGCGGCCATTAACTTCCTGAAGCAGTATCAAATAATATATGTAATAATTTATGCATTACTCATTATTTTATATGTTAAAGACCCAAAATTCTCACGATATATTTCTATCTACTTCTTTGACGATATTAATGCTACATTAATACCATGTTACAGAAGTTACAGAGTTTTTCGGGTCGTCAGAATAAACTTGTTATTAGATATAAATAGAAAATCGTACCCTATTAGCACCATCTATCAGGTGTGGCGCTTTCAAACGAGTCAGCATTTTGTACGTTTCTAAGTTGCGTGCAAAGCCCCTGGAAGATAAATAAACGCATACATTTATTGATGTACTTAATATTTCATATATTGTGGTATACGTAACGTGTTTTATTCACTCACTTTCCTCGAAGTTGAACAGCAAGATCCCAATTTTTGTCAGCCATTGCCTGCGCTACGGCTTTCGTACGACGAACACATTCCATAAGTGGTAATCTCACAGCTTGATTACCGTCTAATGTGACGACGCAGGCTTCCGTATCGGGTGTTGCCTCCATTAAAGCCATCACAGCTTCAGCTCCCATCCGGCATCCCTGTAACACACATTTATCCCTCAAAAGTGTAACATTTATAATATTGTATTTTATAATATTGTAAATGAGGAAAAACTGAAAACATTAATTAACTTGCTAATTTTTAATTAATTTAAAAACAATTGAATGCGTGTGATTCCCGCGTGTAAATTGTTGTAAAAGCTTCAATTTGTATATTAAAAAATTATATGTACACTTATTAATCCTAAATGGCGCAGTATCTTACCAAAACTCTATCGAAGGCTGAAGGATTACCACCTCTTTGTACATGGCCCAGAACAGTAATTCTCGTATCCTGCTGTAATTTCTCTACGACGACTTTGTGCACTTTTTCAGCAGTGATCGGATCGCCGTTTCTATCGACAGCTCCCTCGGCTACGATAATAATATTAAGCCGTTGACCAGTAAGTCTTTCCTAAAAAAAAGTTGTATAATAACAAAAATCTCTCGTATATCAAAGTTGAAATTTTGCTTACAGAGATTAAAAAGCAGACTGTAAAATAGAGAAGTAAAGAAAATTAAAGATAATAACTTAATAACGATGCAATCATGATTACATAGATTAATAAAAAAAGATATTAAATAGCATTAAAAATGTAGGCCTTTGAATTATATTTAATATTTTTTTATGTTAGAATAATGTTGCACACACACACACACACATACGATGTTATAGCATGCACATTTAAATGAATATTTCTTTCCTATACGAATAGAGAAAAGTCTTCAAAGCATATCGCAAATACATCATCATTCAAAGTAATCAAATCAGAATAAGCAATTAAAATAATTGTGATAAATTACGATGTTAAAAAAATAAAATGTGAATTGCAGGAAACAATGTATGTTGTTCATCTTGCAGGTTGATTCAATCAGAACAATTAAATATGCTTGTTTTAAAAAATTAAAAAAAAAATATTATCGAACCTGCAACAATTTTTTGCACAGCTTGTTGGGCCATTCCTGCTCGGGTGGCCATTCTGGGATGAAAACATAATCAGCCTCGCAACATATAGCTGCCACCAGAGCCAGATAACTGTAATAGTACATTGTAAACCTAACTAAAATTCGACTCTAATGCAATATATAAAAATATTATATAAAATAATGTTACGCGTCATTAATCAATCGTGACCACGTTTGATTATAAATTCATAAAGTTTTGTTTAATCGAAAAATGTAAATAGAAATTAATCTGCGGTAAATTTTCGCATAAATACTAACGGGATGAATGTCAAAAAACGAGAAAATTTCACGCGTAAATGTGATCTGGCTACAATTGATTATCTCAGATACATATCGCATTTAAAAATACAAAAAACAAAAGCGTTTGGACTTCCTCACATATCTTTAAATTTTATTTATTTCGGGCATTAAATAATAATAATTTAAAGTAACGACTGGTTGAGAAACGTGCCTGTCGCAGACCTTGGCATAGCTCCTCGACCCAGTCACCACTTGTCGGAGATTCAGGAATAAAGCAACAGACGGCGTCGGTAGACAAACTTGACGCTAATGTCAGGTACCTGAAAGGCTCTGTCATCTAATTATCTCCAGTACCATCGTACATATCATTATGTTTACTCTATATTACTCTATATTAATTAATGTGCGACAATAAAATGTAAGTATATTTTTCATTTGCATTCCTCTTTACGTCATTATTTAGAGGTATATATACATTCAGGATGTTGTATGATCGAATATTAAATCAGAACACATTTAGCAACTCAAAAAACTGACATATACATAAAAACTCATTCCTCACGTTTAGTCAAGTTAGTAAAAATTAGCAATGCAATCTTTAAAATTTGAGAAAGTCTATCAGACGTGCCTGCGCTAACTTTTTACATAATTTTTCAGGCCAGTCGACAGGAGGCGGACATTCTGGGAAGAAAACATAGTCTGCTTCCGCAGCTAAAGCGCCCACAATAGCCAGATACCTAATCGAAAATCGCTCGTTTATCTATGTTTCATTTCCAGAGTCAATATCGATTCGGTGCGATAATGATATATACACGCTAAATCTCGTGTCCTAAATTGTAATCAACCACGGATAACTTTTCTATTTTTGGAAACTAATAATAATGTATAAAGTCGTTTACCAATGTAAACCTTAAATTATTCTCGCGATATCAAAAATGACAATATATTCTGCACTTACCCGCAGTGACGACCCATGACTTCCATTATAAACGTTCTTTGATGCGAATAAGCTGTGCTGACTATAGCATCGATACTTTCAATGATACGGTGCAATGCGGAGTCGGTACCGATCGTCATATCTGTACCGCAGAAATCGTTATCAATAGAACCTACTAGACCGACAATATGCAGCTGCTTGTATTTCTCGCTCTGTTCGGCAGTTATATCACCTAATGAAAAATAATGCATTAGTCTTCGAGCACGTATGATAGACATCTGGAGAAAGCGACAGTTTCCTAAACGTTCTCTATTTACCAGATTCGACGAGCTCCTTCAGAAGTGCGGGCCATTCTTCCTGGAAGAGATTGGCACCCGTGAGAGAGCCGTCCCCGCCGATCACCACCAAATTAGTGATTCCCAGATTAACCAAATTCTTAGCGGCTTTCTGACGACCGGGACGCTCCCTGAATTCTTGACATCGGGCAGAGCCGATTACAGTGCCACCCTAAAGAAATAAAGAGTATTAAATGTTAATAATATACGAATAAATAATCACGCAATATTTTCAATCCTATAATGTATACCCTGTGAATGATGCAAGATACGGATGACCATGTAGCTTCCTCGATATATTTCCCGCCATCCACCATGCCTTGATAGCCTTCCCTGATAAAATACACCCTGCAACCGAGGTAAATACCCATTCTTACGACTGCTCGTACAGCGGCATTCATTCCTGAAAGACAAAATATCAAAACGTTAATCACGTTTACTTCAAGATACACGCACATGCAATTTATACGATTATTCCGATATACCCTGAGAGTCGCCTCCACTGGTGAATACGGCGATGCCTTTACCCTTGTGACTCCCAGGTTTAATAAACTTCTGAGCTGGCGCGTCTTCAGCCATGTCGCAGTATTGCTTATAACTCTACAATACAAAAATTCAAAGTTAATATTTCTCAGAAGCTATGCTCGCGCTGTTTCTTTTTGTATCTTCTTCATTTTGCGCCGAATGTACTGATAATGTAACAATTTCTATATTTTACTCAGTAACCTAATCAGCACGAATATTAAAAAAAAAATTTTTAATATTTATTTTATACTTTTAATATTAAATATTAAAAATATATTTTATAAACATTGCCTGTACTAATTGGGAAACAAGTAATAGTAAGATGACATCAATGTTATAATTTCCTGAACAATATAACTGTTACATATAACAATTATATTATACATTTATATTAATGAATAGAAAATTATAATATTAATGTAATATTTAGCGATTACTGGTATGCATTATTTTATAATAAATAGAGAAAGTATAAAGAGATCGATAAAGAGACAGTCATAACTTGTTGTCTCGTTATCCGCGGATAATACAAACTCTTGGCATATTCTTCCTCGGCTACGTTAAATTTTATCTCGAACGAAGAGCCAGTAGGTAACTCTTCAACCGATTCAAAGGTGCGCCCCCAGAACATCTGTGTTCAAAAGTAAATTTTCTACGTAAATTCTAACATTTTCTAACATTTGTGCGTAAATTTCTATGTGAGAAAAGGAAAAGAGGAATTGCATTATTATATATTATTATAACGAGCCCAAGCCTGCCTCTGGAAACAATAAAGAAAGCTTTAAATTTTGCATGCTGATCTTGCTCAATCTATCAGGATCGGTTTTCTTCAATACTTCAACGGCGATAGACTTTTGTGAGGAATTTCTGGATATCACCGAAGATCCAATTCTAGTAGAATCCGTTAAACTCTTCTTTGCATCTACATCTCGTACTTCTGCAGTGCTTTCTCGTGTATCTAGATCGTCGTCCAGATCGCTATCACTTTCCGCGTAACCTCCCCGCGTAATCCTTCCCGAATGAATTGCATTTGTACAATGACACTGAACGGCTTTCTGACTTTTAGACATTTTTCTCCGCAGGATAATTTTTACATTAAATTTTAACCTTATTTCAATCAATTCGAGATATGTACATATCACTATTCTACAAGTTCATTCGTAATAAAAAAAACGAAGTCTACTGTGGAATATTTTTGCGAATAAATCATATAAAAATTGATCTTTTGAATTCATTGTATATACTCAATTTAGTATACTTGATGTATGTACTTTAATTTGTGTAACCTCAATTAATACTTTAGCCATAAATAAAAAACATTCTCAATTTATTGCATCATCTTGAAAAAAATCGGTAACAAAAATCAATGGAAAGTAATAAAATATTAAAATTGTTATAAAAATAAATTTTATTTCTCAATAAAAGTATTTTTAATTTATTCTTAATTTTTTTCATTACATACAGAACGTTACTCCAATTTGTAGAGGCACTTTATACTTAACAGTCAAGGCCGTATATGTATATATAAAAAGACATATATAAAAGATATAAATATATAATATATATAACAAAAGAAAAAAAACGCTTTTTCAAATTGACTAGGTTATTTCAATTTTCATAGTAAAGTAATACATAAAAGACAAGGATATGCATGAATATAGTATTTTAATTAACAAAGAATGTAAAAGGATAGATAAGCTCGAATGCTAAGAGTTCCATCACTGAACACTTAAAGAACCTCAGTGTGATGCGGAAAAATCCGGATAAAAGCTGTCGGAACTGGCGCGTTACGACATGCGAGTACCGCATTTTAAAATTAAATAACACGTGTGCGAACGAAATCTGGCTGGGTTTCAAATCGAGAGAAGCAGCATCAACAATTCGCGAGTCGCGAAGTTATCACTGCTCGCCAGCCGGAGAGCTTTTTCCGTCTGGCTTGTCGCGTGACGAGACGTTTTAATTTATATGTTCAAGAGAACAAAATTCTCATATTTTCTGTCTTAAAAAAAGACAGTAAGATCGTCATCGCAACGTTGAAATTCAGTATGACACCGAGATAAAAAACTTGTTCATTTGATTTGTCTTTATTTCTTTCAATAAAAAAGAATATATATTTATTTAAGTAAACAATATATATTTGAATTAATTGTATTATATTTGACTTAAATATATGTATTTAAATCAAATATATAATTATAATTATATCTTTATAATTATATTATATTTGATTTAAATACATACATTTTCCAACGAAAGAAATAAAAACTAAATTTAGTAAAAAAAAAAGGAACAATTTTTTCTCTCAAATGGAATTCGAATTAAAGCGAATATCGAGGACATTGCTCCGATCTCGCGAGTTTCCTTCTGCGACGTGCAATAGCGATAAATAATGATGCGTGAAAGATGCAATTGTGTCATTGCGAGATATATGCTTGGCGCGTACGAGAGATGCAACGAAGTATAATAGATTTCTTGCAACTCTCTCATATATTTCTCTTATGTACTCCTACCCACAATGCAATTTAATTTTAATCTCGGTTTAACTCATTTTTTTCTTCTTCTAGCTCTAAAAATGAGAAAAAAAATAAGAATAAATTAAATTGAAAATTAAATTGTTTTTTTTACAGCTCAATAAGTTTACATTCTTCGTATTTAATCATCCGTTTGCAATCATCATATTTTTATTGTCTCTGTCCAGTCCAAGTTTTTTATTATTCTAGGCTTTTAAATGTGTGGAAAAATTCAAGATTTCTCTTCAATATCTCTGTCACATTACCAAATACCTTTTTACATTACTAAATTTGAGAGTAAAATTTTACTTATGCAAAGAAGAACCCAGATTGTAAACGAATTCAAGTAAAATAGATCATAGTTTTCAGTGTCAATTATATTTTTTTGGTATATAGAATTACAAATACATAATTTTTGGTACATAAAAACTATCAATTTAAAGATATATGTTTGATATATAAAATTATAAATATAAGCGGTATATGTTTGATATGCAGCGAATGTGAAGTCTAGCAATAATAAAAAAACAAACCTCAAGATCAAAATTAATCTATATTGTGGGAGAAATGAGAATAACATTGATCGAATGCGAGAATCGATCGTTAGAAGATAATAACAATTCGTCTGATAATTCTATAATTCCATATCTCTTGCGCAATAATTGTTCATCGAACAATTCAGCATTCGGTGATCAAAACTGCGTCCATGCTATATTTACAAGCGTCACGTGAATCGTTAGCTGTCGTTCTCTCGTAAGTGAGTGATTGGGTCTGCCTAGTCAATGGCAGCTTAACCTAAAAGTAACCTCGGCTCACCTAAAAGAGGATCAAACGGTGAGTGTGAATGCCGCTAGAATTTTCCGAGAAATCCGTGAACTTGTCAGTTTGATGGCGATATCGTCTGAATGCGATGCGGTTTTGGATTCCGAGTCGACGAGGCGCACACTTTGACCGATCAATTGACAGTCGCGTGCAGGTGTCAGGCGTCGCGACGACGACGATGCAACGACAACGGATGTCGGTATGCGCACATGAAAATCAGCAACCGATAGATACTCGCAATCGTCGACGACAAGTGATTCGACTCACCAGAGAAACACAATTGACAATCGCGATGACGACGATGTCCCTCTGTTGCTGACGCTCCTCTGACAGACATCCGTCACCACCGCGCCACGTTCAGCCAACTGAAGGTGACCTTTGGCTAGCCGCGCGTCATCCCCCACCACGCGATCGAACGATTTCGTCACCCCCCACCACAGCGCTTGAACGATTTCGGACGAATCGCGCGCGACGCGGAAGATTCGAATATTATTGGAGCAAACTGA
>NW_017305987.1:3427561-3437319 GCF_001594115.1 Trachymyrmex septentrionalis | reverse complement strand
GACGAATCGCGCGCGACGCGGAAGATTCGAATATTATTGGAGCAAACTTAAATGCGTCGAAAAAGACTTGCGAAAAAGAGTGCGTTTCGAAATATTTCGAAAATAAATGGTGAAAAATTGATTTCTCCCGTTTCTTGAAAGAAAATTTTATTTCGGATTTTATCTGGTAAGGAGCTTTCGATCGAAAATCGTAGCATCGCCAGGTGGATGAAGAATCCATAAATGTTTAAGTACGCACTGAGAAAAAAATATTTGGTATTTGTGACTATAATTGCATGATAAAATAATCATTTTATAGTTATTATTAATGTTAGTAATAATAATTATATTTCTAATTCTATACCGTAAAATATAATTATAATATTAAAAAATTATATATAATTGATATAATACGGTCTAACTAATACAAAACTAAATGAAATGAGAAGGGCTACGAACTAATTTACAAAATTTTTTAAATATAATTATATATCGAAAATAATTATGCAAAAAAAAAACATTGCAGACTGAAAATAACTATGACCTAAATAACATATGGAAGTTCCTAACAATATTGCAGCAACATTGCAACGTGGTTATAACTGCCGAAATGTTTCATGCTATCTGAATCATAATTATTTTCTATGCTAATTACAAGAAATATACCTAGACAACAAAAAGTGTCTAAAATCGAGTCATAAAACATTTTTGGCGTCTAAAAGACAATTTAAAAACGTCTTATGTCACAATTTTAGACTTTGTATTGTTTGGGTAATTATTATTATATTTATATTTCTTGTAATTAGCATAGAAAATAATAAAACAACTAAAAAAATAGAGTAAAAATGGGCAATTAAGAGCCTTAATGTACTTAATGTAGTTAATCAGCTAACGTACAATATCTCTGATGATTACACTCCAGATGGTAATCATCGAGACTTGTTTGCTGCACTCGATTTCTTTGACGCTATGAACATTACATTATTATCAATTATTGCTATGATTGGAGACTGCTGAGGATGGCTTGAATATAGCCGAAACGTTCAGTTTTGTATATTATGTAATAGATACAATCGAAATATATGTGTATATGATAATCGCATCAAATTAAGGCTCTTAATTGCCTGTCTTTTACTTCATTTTTTTATGTTTTAATAGAAAATAATTATATATAATAAGAAATATAAATACAATTATTATTATTAGCATTGTAACAGTAACAATTATATATAAAAATGAAATTCCTACCCATAATTACCATACAACAGTCATAAATATCAAATATTTTTCTCGTAATACGGAGCACGTTTTCATAGAAATTTCGCGTAACAATAACCTTTAAGACGAAATCATTAACGCGATAACAGATATTTACTGATAGCCATATACCCATATATATAGTGAAAAATGATAATGGAACCGACATCGATTTTATTGTCATTTCTCACTGGGTATTTGTTCATATACTAGTGTAGAAATGAAGGCTGAGATAAATCTTCATATACGTTCAATCAAAATATATATTATTGACATCAAAATGAAAAGTATAAATCATGTTTTGATTACGATTTTGATTGAATATTATGAAAACCAATTCAAATAGAAGAGAAAATAAAAATAGGTGACACCTATATAGTGATATGATAAAACTTTGATCAATTTCTATTACACGCATTTGTTTCTCAGTTTCTTTTATTTATTAGAAAAATGATAAACTTACCTGATGGTAATCCTGATAATTGTCCATTTTCATAAGTCGGGAGGTAAATAATACTTAAAAACTAAAATAACAATTAAAAATAAATAACACTTAAAACTCTAAACAATTCAAATGTGTTCAGTCGAACGTGCAATTAAAATTGTCCAAATCTCTGTACAAATTTCGAAAATAATTATATTTTCACTATTATTATGCGTATTTTGTCATCATTGTTCATATTATTATTAAAATTAGTGTAACTTTCTCAAACAATTTTATGATTGCTTTGCCGAATCTGCACAAGAAATACTTTTATAGTTTCTTATTGTCGCGGTTGATCGTCGTGGACGTTCCACTTCAACGAGACCACTTCTACGTGATGACTGGAACGTAAGGACCAGCTTAAATAGCAAGCACGCTTTACAGGTGCTTTCAAATCAGGAAGACGATTACCAACTGATAAGTATGACGCTCGTTGACGAAAAACAACCTGCAATTCCTGTCACATTACGCATCGGAAATTGAGAATTGCAAATTAGAGATTAGAATTCAACTAGTTAGATCATTTTAATTTCAATCCTTTTCAGTCTTATTGGCTGAATTCGAATTCAGCTTTCTTCAATTCGCAATTCTCAATCTCCAATGCGTAATGTGATGTAAGCTTAAAGCTAATAATTTCGTTTGTCGTACAAGAAATTTTTTAAGCGTATTGATTCGCTACAAAATATAGAATTTCTAGAAATTCTGAAATTTTTCTATCCAGCAGTCAATCAACAGATTTTAAAAGCTTTGTCGACACATGAAATATCAACCTTAGATTTCTATAAAATATTTCGTGTCCTTGATGAAAATTTCTCTCAAAATTTTTATACAAATTGAAACATTTTTCAGAAATATTAAGAAAGTCTACATCTTTTCTTAGAATTTTTCATATATATAATAATTTAGAAATATTCTAAGATTACAAATTTTTTTGGTTATAATTTTTGATGAAATTTTATAAAATCTGAAAGAGTTAAAGAATTTTTTGTAGAAATTATAGAGAATTAGAAATTTAAAAGTCTTAGAATATTTGAAAATTCATATATATGAAAAATTCTAAAAAAGGATTATATTATATTCTGCTATATATTTTCTCAATATTTCTAAAAGATGTTCGAACTCTTAAAAATTCTTATAAAAAATTTTCATTATTACAAATTCTTCAAGTATATTGATTTGATATAGAATAGAGAAATTCTCGTGTTAATAAAAATTCTCTATCTTAGTCTGCATTTAAAAACTTGTCGTACGACGCATGAAATCAGTCTCATAATACTTACACGTGACTGAGCAAAGTCTAGCGGGTACAAAGATCTACGATATTGTACCTGAAGTGCTCACAAACGCAGCAAAATCCACTAGATTGCCATCGTGAATTGCCACGTTGCATGTCACAATCGCACGTCTGATTACGTTTTCGTTATTCAGAAAGAATAATGAATCATCGTGAGAAAGCGATTCGTTAAATCCAGCCTCGATGTTTTCAAGATTAATGATGAATAATTTTTGGACAAATTTTAGCCAGTGATCTTCGAAATATCGAAATGATCTGTGGATTGGAGCAACAGCTAGTAGTCAAAAATACAATTCCGATATGTATGTGTACTCTCTAAAACTTTTAGAGTGAATCTCACTCTAAAGAATAAAATCTCACTTTTAAAGGTTGAAAATTGAACCATTCTTTTTCAAGACTGACTCAATTTTCATTTTTTAGAGTGAGATTTCGCTTTAAAGAATTTAGAGAATAATTTAAACTAAAAAGACACAGGACAATTCCATTTTTAATAGCAAATCCACTCTAAAGATGATCTAATACGAAGACACAAGCTTATAAAAATCATTTCAAATTGATAATGTATCGCTCTCACACTTAAAAAATGACATTAAGTTTCCCAGAAAAAGAGAAAAATTATTTTTCAACTACAGAGAAAATTAAGAATTAATCATTATTAGTAAAAAGAATATGTTCTTTACCAAATATCGATCAAATGTCATTTTTGTCATATTTGTTTCATAAATAATCCTTAAAAAACCACTCTTTTGAGTTGATTTTTTAAAAATTACTTTTTTTTAATTGTGATAATTTTAATAATTTTTTATTAAGTTAAATTGATAGATCACTTTTGAATTGGATAAAGTAATACTCAACTCATTCACGGTAGCTTGAAAATCGATTTGTGTTATCTTTGAAGTAAGAAAGCAACATATTTTGCTGTAAAAATGCAATAAAATAAGCATCAGATATTTTATTGATCAAGATACTTATTTTATTGGAACAATTTTGTAGTTTTTAATATGCATCAACGATGCAAAAGTAAACGAGAATTTTGTTACAAGGTCCAAATTCGCGTTCTCGATGCAGTGATTGATGTGGGTGAAATGACTGCACCGTTTTCGTCGCTTTTACAGCTTTTATTTACAAACACCACCCCACCAAATATCAGCGTCGTCTTGTTTCTTTGTTAATCCATTTAACGTATATTATATTCGATTGAAACGGCATTGATCTATATCGAATGAGGGAGGGGCGGGGGAGTAGGTGAGGGGCAAGGATTTTTCAGGACGACAGCTAAAAACAGGTTACAATCGTAGAAGAGCAAAACCGAGGAAAACCTTCGTTCTAGCGAGGTTCGCGCGGCGACAAAATCGAAGGCCGCATATACCTGTAAGTCAATGTCATGGAGAAAAAAAAAGGATTATTTTATCGACAAATTTAAAAAGAATTAAAAGTCTTAATTGGAATGCCGTTACAGGAAAGGATTTTCCTTCTCGGCGTTCCGTCGACGAAAACCGAAGGCGAATTGATGCAATATTGCATCAAACGTGGATCTGACGCAATAAACCAAAACGCTATGGCAATGCGATGCAAGAAAAAGAATTTGGTACTTATATTTTTGTGAATGAAAATTTATACAGACGTAATATAGCAACACAAAGTCTAAAATTGAACCGATAAAATTTGCCTCTTCTCGTAAAGATCTTTAATACATCCTTAATATCCATTTCGATCAATGTAGAATTTTTGTCAATTAACTTTAATCTCGGTTTAAAAGATAAAAAGTAAGTTAAATCGAGATTAAAATCAGTCTGCATTGAAAAAAACGAACATAAGACGTCTTATAGCTAAATGAGATTTTTAGCTGTCTACATTAAAAGTCGAATAGAATAAAATAAAGGCGTACAACAGACATATTTTGCTGATATATCTAAAGACTACTAGATTTAAAAATAATTTTGTTGAACAAAATAATTACATAGGAAGCTCAAAATGAGTAATGCTGCAAAAAGTTTTCACATTCTAACTCATTCTAACTATCTTCTTGAGCGTCTTGCATAATTATTTTTTGATAGCATTCACAAAATTATTTTTTAAATACTTTTTTAGATACTTCAGCAAAAAGTATCTTTGCTATCTACCGTTCTTTCCGTATAAGCTTTCGCAAATCCATATGAATAAAAATTAGTAATTTTCAACTTCTCATATAAATCATAAACATTTCTCTAATTCGAATAAAAATCTTTGATTCAGATTTAGTTAACGCAAAGTCGTATGATCGGAGACTGCAGAAGTAGCATTTCCTTCGGATTTTGCCGCCCCGGTGTCCCTGGGAATGTCTACGAGCGGGAGCTCGTCTACCGCACGAAAATGGTATTCTACACCTAACGCGGAGACTCTCAACCCCGTCCTGGACGAGAGGTTTCTCTCTCTCTCTCTTTCTTTTTCTCTCTCTTTTTCTCGGAGATGATTTGAGCTTTCTCCCGAATTTCAATTCTTGGTCGTCCGTTCGACTTCCATCCATACAACATAGAAACTTGCAGCGACATTTGTTGCAACATTTCAGTAACATTACAGCAATAATGCTGAAATGATCTGTGCTGTATGGGCAGCGTTGTCGAAGAGCGTCGCGCAACCCATGGGTTGAGATTCTGGCTCTACACGGCTCTCTATCTAGTCTTGCGACAAGTGGCTGCGATTCTGCAAGCGAACAAGTCGCTAGAGAATGATACTCGCACCCGCGCGCTTGATTTGAAAATTGTTTCCTCGTTTCCTTTTTCTTTTCTCACGAATTTACTTCTACACACCATCGCGCGGACCACTTCGCGTCTTATCACTCGCGCATTAAGTGGTAATTCGCTACTCTCGTTAGCAAAAAAACCGTATCTCATACTTCGTATCGGCTACACGTATAAATTGTGCAAAAAATTTAGCATGATTAATTGTAGGCCTTTTTTGTCGGAAAAGGCACGCGTACATATACATATATGTATTTCGCGTCATATTTCTTTTTTTTATCGTATCCTCCTCTCTGGTGTATGCATATGTTATATAATATATGTATGTATACATAATGCGTAAGTCGTGTATACAAGTACATGTGTAGATATACCATCGACAAGAAAAATGAAGGGCAGAGGAAGGAAGGCAGAGTAGGGCTGGGTGAAGGGTGTGAAGGGTGAAAGAGCGAGGGATACACATCTAGCACAATAATATCCATAACAGCAATCATAATAAATATTTCTTTGCGTCTTAAGTACATGAAAAAGTCTCTGCTCCTGCATGCTCTCGATTTCTTGATATTGCTAGACTTCAACTATGTCAAAACATCATCCTTATTCTCGAATTTCTCTCCTAACACTCTATTTCCTTCTTCTCTCTTTCTCTCTCTTTCTCTGTTTTTTTTTTTAGTAGCGATGCAACACTACAATTTTTGTCATTGCTCGAGCTGTCGCGAAAGAAACGAGAATCACCTATCTATTAAGACTTGTGTTCCTAAATTCAGTGCTGAAAATGTATAGTATATGTAACATAAACTGTAGATTTTCAGCGCTGGCAGTGAATTCTGAAACACAGCTTAAATCATGATTGAGAAATAAAACAAGAGCAACAGGATAAAAATTATATAAAATATAATATCATATTGTGGAATCAAAATAAATTTGCAAATATATAAGATAGAAGAAAATAAGCGCATCTAAGAAATATATGCAATAACCACAATTAACGCGCTCATTTGACGCTTAGCATTTGTACATACAAAATTTGATAAGCAATCATCTTTTATACGATAATATTAAAAATATTACACGTTTCAAGTATTTACTCAGATTATTTGGCGTTTCACAGATAATATTTAAAAAAAATCGCAAAATAATTCGCTTCGAAGTGTCACGAATCGTGGATATCGAAAGAAGGCAGTCGTTCCAATCCAATGAGACATCAGTGTTGATAAGCGACATTACAGGAATCCGTTGAAATGATTCGCGATGAAATCCGCATGTTATGTAATCTGGACTTTTGTCTCGGGATCGTAAAACATCATCGAGCGTGTGCAAACTCCTCATGCACGATGACAATCGTCGTCGCAAAGCAAGACAACCGTGGGTTATGGTTTTTTTTCTCAGACATTTTATCAGAATTTATTATTTCGTGTAAACGTTTATAATAATTATTAATTTACAATTACGATGAATTGATGATAAATACAAATAGAACAACGTAATTTGGGACGAGGAGAAAAAGGGTAAAAGGGAGAAAAGGCAGAGAACTGGATGATTGGAAGGATAATGGCTTTTGCGTGAATGAATAAGTGGCTGGATGGATAGCTATGGCTTTCCGTATGAAGAAAAGGGCGAGAGCAAGATATGAAGGACAAATCGTGTCAATTCAAGTGATCAAACTCGAATAAAGGGACGTGCCGTCGTTGCTCCTCTCGCGATCGCCAACGTATGCACTATTTGCTCTCAAAAAAGTAAGTCGTACTTTTAATTCAAGATGATCGATTAACAAAAGGAGGAGGAGACCTGGTAAAGAAGATTGAAAAAATTATACCAAGAAGTCGCTGATGATGATGATGATGATGATGATGATGATGATGATGATGATGATGATGATGATGATGATGATGATGATGATGATGATGATGATGATGATGATGAATGATGATGATAATGATGAATGATAATGATGATGATAATGATGATGATGATGATGAATGATGATGATGATGATGATGATGATGATGATGATGATAATGGTGATGATGATGGTGATGGTGATGATGATGATGATGACGATGACGATGACGATGACGATGATGACGATGACGATGATGATGATGACGATGATGGTGATGATGATGATGATGATGATGACGATGATGATGATGTCTCTCCCAACAGAGTAAAGTCACTGCCAGAATTATTAAAAAAACATAACGTTTATTTTGGAAAATTCATAATATTCAGAAAATGAAAAGAACACAAGATGTTAATGTCCGATTTGTTGAATAGAGGATGGGCGACTGGGATAAGTATTAAGTTAAATTGGAAAAAAACATCCTTGAAGAGTAAATTCAAGAGAAAGGAGCGAGAGGAGGAACATTGTACTTGAAGGAGAAAAAGGACTCGCGAGAGGAAATGAAAAGAAAGGTTGTTGCATTCAAGGGCCCACTGCGCAAAATCCAAGTCAACATTACCCTCGGATGCATCATGATGGCTTTCGCATTCTTGCTATTTCTGATTACACACGCACGCACATACACACGCCGAGTCTCACCCAACTAGCCCTCGTTGAACATTCGAGGACTTTCCGGAAGAAAGATAGGGGAGACGATATCTGTCTGTAGCCTTCATCGTTCGACTCTCCGATCTCGAGTCTTTTCAAGCAGAACAAACTGCAAGACCAAAATTTAGACGACAAGAAACAAGCATAATAGTTTCCATAATCTTATTTCATCTTTAATAAATGGCGAGTCGTGTAAATATTGAAATACTCACTTCACGTTTTAACTAATTTCTTGTCGTCTGTATCATATCTTCACATTACCTTGCCTCGACGTTAAAAGAACTTATCTGTAACGCAAGTCACAAGATACTTCTGCCAGAATATAAGCTCGATTTTCACGCTCTGCATTCATTACGATAGAAGTGAAACTGACGATAAATTATAATACGAGGCTTCATTCTCGCTTCTGCTCGACGGAAGGAGAAGGATGGAATAGAAAGAGTCGCCGAGTTTCGGATGTTGTCACTGCTCATCGTCTCTTCGACTTCGTGTCCGTCTCACTCTCGTTTCTTTTCTTTTTCTCTCTTCCTTCCTAGCAACCAAACGGTGTTCTAGCGTGGACCTTTCCCGGCGATTACGGATATAATCTTGTTGCGACAAAGACACTGATTATATATCGAGAAATATCAACGCGATAACACGAAAACGTTTACGCATTCACGTGTAATTAGCGACTAACATGCTGAATCTGGCTGTCTTCCATAGTGATATTACATATGCATGATATTAATTGTGTGTACGTGTGTATGTATGAATATATATGACTGCCAGTATGCGCGCGTATATACATATACTTAATTACACACACACACACACACACACACACACACACACACACACACACACACATTATATTATATATACGAGAAGTGCACGAAGATGCACTCAGCATCTCGACTTGTTTTTTTTCTCTTCGCGTCGGATGGCAAACGCGAGCGGAGAGCGTGATTTGGATAGTCTTTGACCTCCCATTAGAATCTTGCAGTTTCCTTTTAATATAGAATATCTTTCTGTTAACAATGATCGAAATACTTAGATCGCGTTTCAAACATGTGATGCACGTGATACACGTCGAACGAAGTTTTACATCGTCCATATATAAGTTGTCAATACATTTAATTTGAATACATCACAAATTTATTATTTATTCGACATATCGCCTCGGTCTTATCCTAATCAGTAATTGCATATATAAACATGTACGCAATTTTTTCCGTGGCTTTCTTCAATGTGTACTCGATTGAGAGGCCAAGCGTTTACGCGAGTCTCATCTTCCTCGAGAGAGCTGGACTTTGGTACTCTACAACGACGCTGTCTTCAAAAAGCAATTATTATAATTCGTAACATGTAAGGTTTTTTTCGCAAACTCTCAGAAATGAATATCGCAAGACAAAAGTAGACTTGCATCATGATACGTGACTATATATCTATATTCGTACTTGTTATGATTGTTTCTCTCTCCATTCTTCTCGA
>NW_017305987.1:3424238-3427461 GCF_001594115.1 Trachymyrmex septentrionalis | reverse complement strand
ATGTGTGATGCATATATTATATAATTGCGTATAATATAATAGAGAAAAAGAGAAACAGAGAGACGAGGAGCGGTCGAATAGAAAGAGCGAGAGGAAGTCGAAGATCCGGACGCCAGGATATATAATCTCTTAATAACGTGTCGCACGTGTGTAATCTCTGCGCTCGATGGGAACTGAGCGGCTCTTAATCAGATCTCCGTCCTCCTTCCGTATTCCGCGATCACACAAAACTTGAGGGAATATGTGCGAACGATCGCGACGACGAGCAGAATGACGGCGAAGAACGTCTCCATCTCTTTAAGTTTCAACACAATTGTGATAATGAGAATAACGGTGCATTATCGACGATCCTGATCGATTCGATCTTGTCTCTCCGCGTGTAAATTACAGATAACAAATTGAAATGTGGTAAGAAAAATTCAAGGAAATTAATCCTACATCGTCGAATCGCGACTTTGGGTTTTCGATAAAATCGCAAGATTTCGGTCGTGGCGAAAGGAAAAGGGAGAAGAGTCCGTGTGGGAAGAGATATATCGAATTGCAGACTGTGTGCATAATCACGGTGGTATGTTGGAGAGAGGAGAAAAAAAGTAAAAAAAGATAAAGTGTGAAAAATCAAGTGACCACTGATGTTCGTTTTGGAACTTAATAACTTAATGTATTTGTTTTTACTCTCCTTTCTCCTCCTGCGTTCTTCCCTTTGTATAATAATATTCGTTACTTGCTAGACAATGTGAAATTTAATTTAAATGACAACTGGATATAATGTAGTAGATTCATGCGTGCTTTTTTCATTTTCTCGTTCTCTTCGCTTCTTCTCGTACCTCCGTGCTGTTACTTTTGGCTTGTGTTTTTTTTTTTCATTCTGATTTTATGTTCTTTTATGTTTTTTTTTCTTTTGAAATGGTAAGCAGCGAGTAGATTTTGGGAGTAACGACAGTGAGTCGGTCAATCCTCTGCATTCCATGTCTCGTACCGATGTGTATGATTTATTATTTAACAGTACATCATTCTCTCGTTTTCTATTCGCAAAAGTTAAATGATCTAGCGTTTGCTTTCTTTTTTCTGCTATGTGCGTAATCGACAATGAGGTGCACGCGCATACGCGTTGACTGCGCTCGCGTGACGATTTTCGTGTCGACGAGACAGGGTATGCGGGGGAGATGTAAATGTGTCTCCTCCTGTCCTTTCCTCTGTTCATCCACAATTCGCTCCTTCCTGTTCCTCCATACAAACGGGACAATAAACGGATTATTTTTGTCAAAGAATTTTCGTACGCGAGAGGCCGAGTAATTCATGCGCTGCTCGATCGTCTTTCTTCGCTGATAATGGTTTTTATCGTGCGTTATCCTGACACAATGTTCTTGCTTGATTACTCCGGGTATCGATCGAGTTTACAAGTTTGTGTTTAGTTCAATCTTTAAAAAAAAAAAAAAAAGATCTTTAAGATCCTTCCTTTGCCACCACCCGCGAATAGGCACGATCGAGCATGGATGAATAATTCGGCTCTCAACGTTCGAATTTTTCGAACCGGACATAGCAGCTATGGCGGTGGCATCGGTAGCAGTGTACGGTCATGTCAGGATAAAGAGAGAGAAAGAGAGAAAAAGAGAGAGAAAGAGAGAAGGATCAGTTTTTTTGAAAAGGAGAGATTTAAGGAAAAGGGAGGCCTGCGATTGGAAGGAAGGAAGGAAAGAAGGAAACGAGGTACGCGAGGGACGAGAGGTCAGGTGGATATGGATGGATGGATCCGGGTGGATGGACATACGGGTGAGCACTTCAGAGGGACGGGGGGACGATAGAGAATAGGATGTTCTTATTAGGTTTAGAAAGGACTTAAGCGTAGGAAGGTTAGTTGTCGCCGCCCTCCTGTGGCTCGTCCCCGTCGCCCTGCGTGTCACTGGTCCACAGAGTGAGGTTGTCGCGCAGCAGCTGCATGATCAATGTGGAATCTTTGTAGCTGTCTTCATTAAGTGTGTCCAGCTCCGCGATCGCGTCGTCGAACGCCTGCAAAAGTAATAAATATATCAGATACTTTTCTCTCAACCTCTTTTTTTATTGTTATTTTAATCTGTACTACAAAAATCTCTTTATTATCACTTTAACATATATTATAGAAATGTCAACATTATTTTTTAATGATAAAAATAATTTCCAAAACAATCATTAGAGCATTCCAAAAAATATATTTTTTTTTAAATATAAAAATAAAATTCTGTCTATAGGGACAATTTAATTCTGTATAACTATCCATAATTACACAAGTTAAACTATTAATTAATATAATTAATATAAATAGAATATAATGCGAGATGGTTAGTGTGGTACCAGTGAGATCTCTCACTTTATTAATTATGTAGTAAAAATTTAAAAAGGGATTAAACGACACAACATTCACATAACAGTTAATGTTAGAATTAAATCAAATTTGAATTTGATCATTAGAGAATAAATAGGATAAATGCACACGGCAAGAACTACGGTTGACTTCATTGTAAGACTGCTGATTCCTGCGATTTAAATATACATACGAAAAGTAAAAACAATTATTTATCTATTTAATTATTCAATTCAATGAAGAAATAAAATAACGTCTTATTCTTTCCTTATTGCTTAAACTACGAAGAAAAGTAGAGATTTTAGCAGGAGTGCTTTAATCAAAACACATAGCTTTAATTATCGTTCGTGTTTCTTATCAGCAGTCTTATCACTCAGTTCGACGGGGAACAAGTTAATGCACATAACAGAGGCTTTATATAGAGAAAAATATCACACGCAGTAACGCCAAGAACAAGCCTTCCACAATCCTCCCTCTAACCTGCTTGGCTAAATGACAGGCTCTAGCCGGGGAATTGATAATTTCGTAATAAAAAACGGAGAAGTTGAGGGCAAGGCCAAGCCTGATCGGATGCGTGGGTTGCATTTTTGCCTTCGCAATGTCAAACGCCTCCTGATACGCCTTCTGCGAATCCTCGACTACCGCTGCAAATGCAAATCAGCCTCTGTTCAGATTACACCTTCCATGACCTCATTTTTACGCCGTGACCATCGCAGTAATAAACTTTTGTCGTCGGGAAGATATGGCGGGAGAGGAACGCGAGGAAAGACGAACGAAAGCTGAATAAAAGGAAGGAAAACGCTAGTGAATTTCAACGATTCGTTTCGTGCCTGTCCTACAAAGATCGGCGCGTGTCGTTTCACTTGGAATTCCGTTGGCCTTGAA
>NW_017305987.1:3421232-3424138 GCF_001594115.1 Trachymyrmex septentrionalis | reverse complement strand
ACGATTCGTTTCGTGCCTGTCCTACAAAGATCGGCGCGTGTCGTTTCATCACTTGGAATTCCGTTGGCCTTGAACGAGTCGTAGCCATAAATCGTCACCGATCTTCTACGACATGACCCTGCTGAGACATGCATCTTCGTCCTGAGTCATCGTGCATGAGTCAAACGAGTAATACGCTAACGACATTATTACAAATTTAAATGTGTGTAAGCCGCCTTTTTCTGCATATTAGGCATTTTACGCGTGGTATTTATAGCAAATGTGTCTAAGCAAATTAGTCAATAGCTGTTTATTATAATTATAACTGAAATAGTACTTAGTTTACTGAAATCGTCTCGATATTACATAATCTGATAATTGTTCTGTTATCAGTAAATATTTTTTATGAGCAGTTGTTGAAAACTAAAAATTATCATACTGCCATCATAAATATTAAACTTAACCTAACCGAACTTTGTAGGACGGAAGTTGACAGAACGAATCGTGTAAAATAACTTTTGTCACCACTGTGTACCATCACCACCATCACCGTCATCGAGCTCTCCAAGGAATCGCTAAAAAATAATAATTAGTCCTCTGATCGTGTACCTGTTTGGCCAGTTGACAGGCCTTGTCTGGTGAGTTGAGAATCTCATAATAGAAGACAGAAAAGTTAAGGGCGAGACCTAGCCTGATCGGGTGGGTAGGCTGCATCTTTGACTTGCTGATTTCGAAGGCATCCTGGTATGCCTTCTGGCTGTCGTCTACCACGGCTGGATATCACATGGATCATCAAATGTCTGTCTATCTGTTTTGTTTTGCGTGAACTAACACGCTTCGAGTGCACCGTATCAAATCGGTTTGAGAGCTACTTAGAACTAGAGGTACATAACATGGATTTATCGCGTTTCGAGACACGTCATGAAAAAATTACACTTTTATATTATCATTAATTTGTACTTTTCTTCTAGAATTAAATTTTCTTAGAAATTATTAGAACTAATCTTTTATATTATTTATCGATTTATTCTATTTATGTTCTAAGCAGCTCAATTGCTCTTATGTGCTTGCTTTTAGACAATTTATATACTTCTTCAAAGAAAAAAGATAGACATTAATATTTTTCTCGAATGTAATTTTACATATATGTTTAATAATTATCTTGCATTTAAACTGAACAAAAGTCTCTGTAAATGCGACTTAGAATGAAAGTCATCTGGTTAGCAACACTTAAGAGCAATTTTATCATGTCTGGTGCGAATATCATGCTTGCATTCGCTTCCATTTATTCATTACTTATTTTCATCTAAACCTAATTAAAGTACTTTCTAAAAGCTTTAAAGTAAAAATCTCTCTAAAGATTAAAAATTGAGCCACTCGTTTTCTAACTGGTTCAATTTTTCATTATTTAATGTGAGATTCCATTTCAAAAAATTTAGAGAATAAACATAAATATTTGCAATTTCCTGAACTTTATATAAATTTCGCGTTTTATAATTCTCATGAAATTTCTTTACAATGTTTTAAATAATACAATAAAGAGCAATATAAATTCCAATAAATACATTCGATTAATTTAAGAAACAAATTTTCTAATTTATCTTCGACATCCACAGTATGTATTGTATAATTTGCATATTTGTATAATTTGTATAATTTGTATATTGCATTAAATAATTATGTAGAAAAAATGTTTAATAGTCAATAATTATCTTTGTAATCAGTATTCTTTGCAGAACTTCGCGACTGAAATGTGTGCGACTAAAGTTTCACTCGACAACGTTGCAACCGACTTTCACCCGTGAATGACTGCGACTGCAACTGACTCTGCTTCCGATGCAAAAGTCCAGGGATCCGCCCATAAGTCAAAACGAAACATCTGTCGATGCAGCTGCATCGTAATGTGAGTGCCACAATTGGTCGATTTGAGAAAGATCCATCTCGTACACTTGCACAATCGGATGCAGTTACATCGACCACTTCGGGGAGACGATCAAAGCGAGGTGACGACTTTACGAGGAACTTTCAGTAATTTTGTATGCATCCAATATGGCAAAAATAATTTTGGACAGCGCTTTACGCCAGTCACGCTGATACGTTCGATATTAAACGGAAAGTCACGATTGCATTGCTATCAAAGATAAAGTAGGTACTTTTCCATTTGGTTACACAAATCAACACAAACGTCATTCTATTTTTCTTGGTAGCCTATAAGTAACAAAGATAAAAATGTCGATACTCATGTCAACATGTATCATCAAATGGAAAGAACTCATAATCTCGCACTTCGAATTGCCTCTCGCTTTGAGAGATTCACCCCGGATCAAGTACACGAGATAACGTAAGGGATCGATACGTACTATTTCTGGTTTCACCGGTGGCGACTTCTGCGAGATACCTGTAGTAGTCACCCTTCATCTTGAGGTAGAATACTTTACTCTCGGCATTGCTAGCCTTGGAGATCAGGAATTTATCCAGGAGTCCCTGCAGAGAAGCAAATACAAATGAATGAATAAACGCAGATTAAAATAAACTGAGATTAAAATAAGATAAACAAAATTGATGTAAAAGAAAAATAAACGCTTAATTTCTTATGCTTCATGTACAATTAATTACACACAAAAATTTGGGACAAAGGGAACTATGTACTTTCGAAATGGAGCAATTATATCTCATGTACCTTGCTTGTTTTATTAATCAAATGATTCTCTTTTATTGTGATCGCTTTCAATTTCTTTGACAATTCTCTGATTTCTCTAATTTTCAGTTTTGTGACAATCAAAATAATGGATATAATTATATATTTTACGTGTATATTATGTGCATAAAAATTATATTATATGTACATTGAATACATACAATAATAACGACACACACACACACACACACACACACACACACACACACACACACACACACACACACAC
>NW_017305987.1:3411612-3421132 GCF_001594115.1 Trachymyrmex septentrionalis | reverse complement strand
ACACACACACACACACACACACACACACACACACACACATACACACACTTATATTTAATGCTGAAAATATTTTCGGAAATGAATTACACAATGACATGTTGACAAATTAATTTGAACTAATAAATCGATTATTAATTCCCATCGGGTAATAAAGCATGTCTACAAACTTTGATCATGTGATCAAATTAATGTGAACAACAACGTGGAATTGATGCGCAATGCGCCGGTCAATGACGAGTCGTTTCACGCTACGCACATTCATCCCAACCGTGTCTACTAATGACGTAAGAGCAATGTTGGCCGACCAACTTTGCATGCGCAAAACTCGCATGCAAATAGCGCGAGGATATTTATTGCGCCTTAACGAAAACATAAGGTATCGACCGCCGCAGCGATCGAGTCGGCGAAAGAAGATAAATAAAATTCGCCCCGATTACGGTTACGTCACAATAACTTAATAACATTTAATCCAAAAGCGAAAACAATACAATATATCGCATGTATACAGAGATTCAAGAGGGTCACACAAATTCCTTATCCTAAAATTCTTAATCTTTCCTCGTCAAAATGTCATAACTTTCCCTGCTGCTTCCAATAATATTTTGAAATTTTTTTGTATTTCCGTCCTGATTTGCAAATCATAAAATATTTTGTTGAGAAAGCAATTTAAATTTTACTATTGATGCTGCTGACACTACTTGCATTTAATTGTTAAAAATTAATAGTATTCCAAAACTGCGTAAGTGCGATGTACGAATATTGAACCTCTTTAAAGTCAAGAATTTTAATTTTTCAGAAAATTTTGCAAAATTCCCTAACTTTTTCCTGATTTCTCTGACCGTTTTCAATTTCCCTGACATTTCCCTGATTTCCCGGATTTTCAGTTTCACAGCAACTCTGGTAAGTAAAGATTGCATCGTAAATACAATTTCCGAAATAGATTCCGTTTTCGCTGTCGCGAGGCTTCGAGAGGTAAATGAACACGCTCGGATTCCGAGATTCTAATTTAACCAGCTCCGGTTATCTTATCGTCGCGCGAGACGACTCTCGAAAAGCGCGTCGCCGCACAAATCGTCGCATTTCGATGCGCGAACGCGCCGTCATAAATTACGCTGCATAATCACGTGAGCGCGCGACCCGCGTCGCAATGAAGGTAGAAGGGAAAAAAAGTAAGATAGCCGCGTTGTACGTCAGTCGCCGTCGAGCTTCACCGTCTCTCTCTTTCGCGTATCGAGCTTCGCCAACGGGAGAGACCGGTTTGAATCACTCCCGAAGTTCTCTCATTTATTCCTCCGCGTTTATTAATTTCAATCAAGCGCTGTTTTTTCCCGACGACTTACAAGGCAAATTCATCGCTGTAAATTATCGAAATGCGCTTCTTTGAAGACCAAATGAAGAACCGCACCACCGTGAAATCTCATTTCGCGAAGCAACATCGATTTCCATCTGAAATTCTATACGACTTCGCGAAAATATGTAAATATAAGATCTAAAAATAATTTTGTTAGACCATCGAAATAATTACGTAAGAAACTCAAGCAATATTGCAAAAAGTTTTAAGAAAAACGTTCTAGAAATTAGTTTGAACGTTCGACATAATTTTTTTGATAGTCCAAAATTCTCAGATTCATATCTAGCTAAATTTTTAGATTCAGCAAAATTGTTCTTTCCGTGTAGTTTTATCGATCGTTTTACATTGTTAGATATCAAAGAAGGAATAGTAACTTAATCCCACGAGTTAAATAACACTTTGTTATTTATAACTTTCATAGATGTATCAAAAGGTAAATCAATTCATTTCTGTGGTTAGTTTCCAAGTACAACGTTCACACACATACACATATTGCTTAGTAAATAATAATAAACCAAATTTAATACACTTTTTTAATTGAATTGCACACTCCTTGTGTAAATTAAATTAGTTATATTCAGTGGGAGTAAGTGAAATGATTAAAACAATTCTCAATTGGGTATATAATTTGACATTATTAATTTAACAGTAAATATGTATCCTCCATATATCACATTTCCGAAATTATTGAATCACATTATTTGCTTTTAATCTATTTTCCGTATTCTTTTTTTCTCTCTCCTTTCATTTATCGCCCGATTTATATTTCTAAAACAGTTGTGCTTCGCGACAATTTATTTGAGATGACGACTGACTTTCATACGTTCTTTCCTCTATGTCCATTGAGTTAGAAATAACTCGGTTTTAATAAACCGCAGCAAAACCGGCGGTGGCTACGTCAAGGTAGCAATACAATAGTGCCACGCTTACGATTACGGTGACGTATATAGGAGCGCGAGAACAGGAACACGACTCCGATCACCCGGCGATTGCGTTTCAGCTGGAGTCTTGCTCTAGTTTCATCGTTTGAGAGAGACGTGCATCTTTCAGCCATGTCTCCTCAAATCTATGTCTCCTTCCCTTCCTTATAATTCTGCGCTCGTTGCAATTAAAGCGATTGTCTTTTACAATTTTGCGCACAAAATTAACGGAAAACTAAAAAAATACTTTTTTTAATAAAAATAATAATAAAAGATTTCGCGTAAAACATGATGGCGGAACGAGTGATATACAACTCAAATGCCTTGATTAGATTGAAAAAATTAGAAATGCTGATACAGTCAAAATGTATGTTTTCAATATCTTTTTAATTAAAAAAAATATTTTTAATTAAAACGATATTTATAGAACATCTATCTAAATATCCTTTTTTTAATAAAAAAAAAAACTTTTTAATTAAAAAATGTTTAGGACATACATTTTGACTATATTGACTGTATTGACATTTCTAATTTTTTCAATCTAAATACAACATTTCAATCTAATTATGCCGTTTAAGTTTTATATGTTAGGCGTTTTAACGACATTATGTTTTATGCAAAAAGTTTCTTATTATTATTTTTTGTGTTTGATCATTTGATTTTTTGTAGCAACTGAAGAAGATTTTGTTAATTTTAAACATCCCGCTTGTTTAACTATATTAAATATATACATACGTTTTTATTATATTAACTTACCATTTTATACTTGTTCATTTATAGTCTTTTTAACTTTATATTGATATTTAGAAAATGTCTCTTGATATATGTAATCTAAATCTAATTCCTTGATTTAAATAAATCCAAAGGAAGCGATGTCGCAAAACATTTACTTCGTTTCAAACATCCAAATATTCATAATATTCATATTATTCATGCTATTGCGAACAAAAAAGCGAATGCCTTTTTCTAATTTATATTTAAATCACAATTTATGAGATTCATAACGATGCAAATTGCGCGACGAGAAACAAATGCGCTATTCTATTAAGTGTTATCATTCAAATGTCGAAATAAGACCGCTGGTACTTTTTTTCTCTCCATAAAGAAAAAAAAACAGCTTCGAGTGAATTTAATTCTTTTGAAAAAAGGGCCTCTATTACGTGGCGGAACGTACCATTTCCGGTGGTTCGAAGTACGTTCGTCTGAACAGGCGTGCCCGCTTCCTCTTCCGTTTCCGCTTATTTCCGGATACTGGAAAATATCACCGACGTAACGAGAACGGAGATCGAATGTAATCCCGAGACGCGTGTCGCAAAAAACATCGAGTAGATTATAATTCGCCGAGTTTAACGAGTTTCGAAAGCGTCCGAGCGATAAAGTTCGAAAGGTCACGTTTTAATATCTCGCCGTCTCTATATGAATAAAAAGTGTCCCAAGGAACAGATTGAAACTTGGGGAATTAAAATATTAAAGGATTGAAAAGCAACTCTTAAATCATTATCCAACAGGATAATGCAACGATTTATAACTGAAAATTAAAATTTAATAAAAGAAAGTGATAAAAGGCTATTTTTTATATCCCGACCTAACATTGTAGAGATTTTTTTATATATCATTCACAAATAACTCGCGACTAATCAAATAAAAGACAATTCCAAAGTTCTTATAAATTTCTCATCCTAAAATTCCTTAATTTTTTCTTGAATTTCAGACAAAATTTTATTAAACTTTCAACAATATATTGGAATTTTTAAAATTTTTCATCCTGATTTCGAAATCGTTATAAAGCAAAAAATTTAATATAGTAACATAAATCACTATTAATATTGCTGCTTGTATTTAATCGTTAAGTTGACAATATTCCAACTGCATAAGTGTGATGTACAAACATTAAAGCCATTTTTGTATTTCCCAAAAAATTTCCTTAACTTTTCCCTAATTTCTTTGATATTTTTATAATTTCAATTTTCCTGACATTTTTATTATTTCTAATTTTGTGGCAATCCTGAATTATTTTAATGTTGAAAATTACGTAACAATAACGTGAATTGTTTTATAAAAAAAAACAAGCAAGAGCTTTTGCCGCGCTTTTGCAGAAAAATATAGAAATAAAAATCTCTAGTAGAAAATCATAATTGACTCATGTGAAATTTAATCCGGAGAACAGTCTTCATTCTCCAGAGATTCGTGTGCGGGAGGTTGTCAACTAAGTGAACTAAGAATCTGTAAGACAATCCGGACGCGGAAGAGAGACGGCTATTGCTCGCAAACGAGTTTCGACGCTCGAGGCAGCAAAGGTGGTACTATGGGTACAATTCATCTCGTTTCTCGGCGTTGACACTTTATTATGCGGATGCCCATCCGCTACCGAATTAATTTCTTTATCATCTCGCAATTAGTGGGAAATTGTCTTAACCGCGTCATCGCGAAGAATTAAAATAGGCAACAAAACTTCTTTTCAATTAACTCTAGCAAAATTCATTCAAACAGAAATTTAATTTCAGATTTAATTTTTAAAAATAATGAAAAATAAAGACTATACTGTTCATTTCTGCTTTACATTTTTTATGAACAAAACAGAAAGATTGAACATTTTATATACGATTTCGTATTAATTTAACGCCAGAAAGTTCTAGAAAATTGCTATCTACAAATTACGATGCAATCTTTTAGCGAATAAAAAATATTGCAACGGTTAATGTTTGTAAATAAATTAACAAAAGAGAGTTGGAAACATTTTCTATAATTGCTTCCTAGAAATTGGATTTTGTGTTGTTACTTAGAATTAATTAACACTCCAAGAGAGAAGTCTAACAGGACTGGAAATTCGCGTCAATGCTTTCGACGTAACATGCTACTATGCTAATGATTTCGTAGTGCATAAAACGAGTATTTTCGTAGTTGCATTTCCTTGTATACCGTTATCGTCTCGCTAAACGACAACGTAGAATCGCTAACAAATACACGGCACTGTAGTTAGGTGTTTTGGATCAAATTAATGCCTGCATTAAAAAAAATTGTTTATTTGATTAAGTTGATTTTGTTCGTCTTTATATATATTTCTTTCAATGAAGAATGTATTTAAGTCCAACATATTATATTTGCTTTAAATGTATCCATTTCTCAATTAAATAAATAAATTAAAAAAAAAAAATATATATATATATATATATATATTGTATATGACAAAATAAATAAATTTATTTAAATAAACAATTTTTTTCTCAGTATGCATTCCTTCAACGAAAGAAGTAGCTTATTAAAAAGTAAAGAAGACTTTCTGATAATTAAACGTCATATCGATCACCCGATACGAGAAAAAAAAAAGCGACTCTTTATAATTGACGACAGCTTTTTTCTCTACAAACTTTTCAATCTTCTCTCTTTTTTCTTTTATTTGTTCATATTCGATCACTCACTTATTCGATTACTCGCTCTCGTTTATTTGCTACAGAAGCTTTTATTCGACACACTTTTTCTATAAGATATCTCTTATTCTTCACAATTTTATTTTACAAATAGGAATTAAATTTGTTTAAATGCTGACGCACATCTTAACCTGATACATATTCGTATAAATCGCGAGATTTAAACGAATTTAATTTCTGCGATTGTGAAAAATAGGTGTAAAAAAAAAGATAAGAGATACCATAGGAAAAAACTGAGTCGCAATAAAAGAATAGAGGTCAGGACATTATTAATATAAGTAGACAATAAATAAAGCATATTCTGGAATATTCTTCCTATGTGCGTAGGAGAACGTTCCGGGATAAAGAATAACTCACGTGAGGATGAAATCATCGTTCTACGTAATTATGCGAAATTACTTGTTTATCGATTCCCGCCCATCGCAATTCTCGGAGCGCGACCCCCTTTGGACGCGCGAACGCCGGTTACTCAACGGCATATAATTTTCTCCGACACCTTTCCGGGACTCGTCGACTATGTATGGAGAACAGGAAACATCGCGACTGCATCGGCGCGGAAAAAGGAGCGGAATGCACTTGGCTTGCTCTCTTGGAACACGTTTATAAGGAGGGACAGAAGCCGACACCAAACTCGCCTATCTTAATGTCCTCTCTTTCGATTTTATCAAACTGATTGAAATAGAAAGTCCTAAGCCGATCATAAAATTCGAAATGGAAAGCCCCGAGTCATTACTCGAAATTAACAGCGCGAAAACCGTCAAAGACAAGATTGCAAATTAATATGTCGTGTAATTTTAATGTAAATTTTAATTGACACATGGTATAATTAACTACCCACAATGAATGCAAATGTATACATGCACGGAAAATTTTTATTAAAAAAAAAAAAACTTATTTATAGAAAATAAAGATTAGCAATTTTACGTAACAAGTATATTCTGTCCTAATATAAACAAAATGCTAGATGTATTCCTGATGTCAAAAGCTAAATTTTTCGACCAATATCTTTTCTGTATCTAAATAATACAATTCTCGTAATTCAATGTAATAATAATAATTATATAATTAGTAGCAATTTATTTACAATATATTCATTTGTACATATTAATAATCATTTATAATTTTATTCTTATTTTGTATAAGAATAAGTTATATAACAAAGCAATTTAATTAAATTTCTTTAATTAATATGTTTTATTTTCGCTTATTTAAAAAAAAATATATGTTAATTATTAACATTTTTTTAGATAAAATAATTTTGAGAAATACATAGTCTATCTCATTCGTAGTTAATAAATTGCTAATTAATTTTGCTAATTAAGTACAATTAAAAAAAAAAATCTCCCCTGCGTACACAAATACTTTTAATACTCAAAATATTTTTATATAATAAAAAATATTTATGTAACACGAATATTTTAAACAGATATATATTGCATCAAAACAAATACATATTCATGCTAATGCATTATATTCATTTAAAATAAATATAATGTTTATCTAAACAAATGTTCATTAACAGATATAAAAGATAAATATCTATTATAGTAAAATAGCGTGACAAAACTATCAGAGATTCAATACACATAGACTGATTATCGCAAATACGCAAGAACGCATTAACATAAATACTACTTTGTGACTAGTTTTCTATCCATACGTAACATGGACATCAATCACGCGATCTTTAGCTTTCAACACTTCAAATATTTCTATTAAAACAATCGCTATTTACCAAACTGAAAAATACGCAAATTCAATTTAATTAAATTCTAATTTAACATAATATTATCAAAAGACGATAAAATAAATCTGTACGAGATAAATATTTAGATGTAATTCAAAATACATAAAATTATAAAATCTGAAATTATACATATTAATTAGATATATTAAGCGTATTAATCTGATATTATATTAATTAAGCGACTAATTTTATGGCAAATAAATATGCGAGACTATTGTGTGCGGTGTGATCATTTTCATGATTTAATCATTCTCTGAAAATTGATTTGCTCCATTATTAACCGTGGCACAAGAATGTGCGATAAAACTGACACATCGATCATCACAATATAGAGTTCGTACTATTCATTTGCGGAAGCTTGCAATAGTGCCAACCGCCTGACATACGATATTGAGAAATTCGTGTGAGAAAACACGTGTACGTATCTCCTTCCTATTCCATAAAATTAATTTCGAACAATGTACGAGCAGAAATTCGAATTTTTCGCACGTAAATTAACGTTCTCAGATGAAGGAATGAATTCACCGAGTTCTCCCATGAATCATCTCTATCATAGAGTTGATAGATCATTTAATATTATGAGATAAAAACAGGGATCAAAATTATAAATCAGCACAAAATTAATGTGTGAACAATACACATTAAACGATTGAGATACACGAAGCAATAAATCTGTAGTTGTTTTGGAAGAATAAAACGCAAATTGCAGCATGATGAGATAATATGTAAATTACCGATGTAAATTCGTGTAAAACAAATTTATATTTAAAATTCATTAAACAATGTATCTTTTGGTATTCTTACGTTTATTTTTAACAATAAAAAAAAGTTATTTTTATATTATTTGTATCATTAGAATTATTATGTTTTAAATTCACAAATTTTCGATAAAATTTTTAATAAAATTTAATACTAGAACTGTCGATGATCCTTTTTTTTAACTCTACTAATCATTTTAATGTTTTTTTCTACATTTCAAAATATTGAAAATTTGTGAATTTAAAACATAATAATTCTAATGATAGAAATATAATATAAAAATAATTTTTCTTTCAGCCATTATTATTTTATGGATTATATTAAATTTCCTATTTATTATTTTACATCTCTTTCTCTCAAGCTATTAATTATTTCGTCATACGACAGATACAGACAGTCCATTAATTTTTGAGACTAGTTTTTAATGCGCTTATAAAATCTTATCTGAACGTTTTCCCCAAGATATGACGATCGAAAATCGATACATGAAGAGAACATCAGAACGTTACATTTGTGAGAAGTGCATTGTCGAACGGGCCGTTTATCGTAGCCTCGAATCATGCAGAAGCTATGCGGCAGCTCAAAGTGCGAGAGATCCGCCCAAACAGTTCCGCTGAAGGTTCGCTTCATCATCAAGACCATAGAGTAGACTCAATTAACCTTATTACGGTTTAATTCGCGAGTGTGATGGCATCAACGTATCGTTCCAAAATAATTCTCGATGATTGCTTATCGATTCGCGTAGCAAAAACAACAAAAATCGGCATCGTTCCAACAATACAATCTCACGCAAAGAAAGATCAGAAAAAAGAAGACAAAGCATTAAAAAATATACGAGAACTGCTAATTAGTTTTTAACATAAAAATGGGACAAAAGTTTTCTGGAACTGTGTTTTCGCGTTTCTCATAAAATACTTAAAATTACATCGACGAATGTCGGAAGAATTACTTCAACCGATGAGAAAAACGTTAAAAGCCAGCCTTCTATCATCTGGGTCGCTAAGACATTTGTTCAAACATGTTTGCTCCTCGGCAAACACAATTCGCAGTTTTTCCTTTCCTTTTTTCCCTACTTCCCGAGAGAACTATTTTTTTTACGCTTTTCTCCCATATTTCAATACTCGCCTCATCTCTTATCGCCCGTGTCGTCGCTTTTCTTGTCTAAAGCGACTTCGATCAATACCGAGGCGACACAAGAGCCTGACCGCCGAGCAAACACACGCGAATTGCGCTGTATACGTCGTTCGTACGATATTACAGAATACATCGATCGGAGTAAAGACGGAAATGTAAATTCTTCGCTCTGTTTCTTTTC
>NW_017305987.1:3403882-3411512 GCF_001594115.1 Trachymyrmex septentrionalis | reverse complement strand
ACACACACACACACACACCTGTCTATATCTTCTTGAAAAAGATATAATTAGAGATGTACACATTCTATTCATTAGCATAAATACACATATCTTATTCTTACAGCAATAAAAATGCTTTACTAAATAAACCAATTGAATTAATATCAATATTTGCTGAAATCTCGTAAAAAAATTTCCTAAGAACTCCTGGATTTTTTCCAGGTAGTTTTTTTTTTTAATCTCAGGTAAGATCGGAAAATTTTTTAACGCAATTTTGAAATAAATTGGAGTACATGTAATACAAACAAATTATATATTGAAAATTCCAAGATACTTATTACTGATTATCAACATTATCAAGAAAAAATGAAACAGTCTTTCCACACAGAAAGACAATTTAAATTTAAAAATAAAATTCTATAAATTTCTCCGAGCATTAATAAAAGTCTAATAATAAAATTTAAAAACCTCTCGATTTCTCTCAAGGGGTGAAAAACCGTCCTGAAAATTCTGGGTTTTCCAGATAGTAAACATCCCCTAATTCTTCATTAATATTGCTATTAATAAATATCGCTATTAATAAACAATATTTCCAATAATAAAATCAATTTATCACTCAACATAAGCACGAGTTGAACGTGTTTTCCTAACGTAAGTCTTTTCAGACGTATACAAACTTGTTGAAGCGGAAAGGAAAGGGCGACCGGTACGGTTGGGTTTTAGGACAGGAAAAAGACTAGGCTATTCACTCACCAATACATCGTAGCAGATCTCGCGCAATTCCTTCTCAACCTTTTCCCGGTATTCCTTGGCCATCTGCTGTTTGCGTTCGGAGCCTTCGGTCTTCTGCTCGATAGAGGAGATTACCCGCCACGAGCTACGTCTCGCTCCTACGACATTCTTGTACGCCACCGAGAGTAGGTTCCTCTCTTCGTTCGACAGCTCGACTCCCGTCTCGGTGACCGCCTTCATCGCGGACGCCATGTCGTCGTACCTTTCCGCCTGCTCGGCAAGCTTCGCACGCTGCACTAATTCCTCCTTATCCACGGACATTGTGTCGGCTAGAATCAAAAAAGAACGCGACACGTCAGTGAAACTTCAAGTCTAAATTGTTGGCGAGAGGTTCTTTCGCGATTTTAGCAAGCGAGGGTGATCTCAATATAAAACATTGTTGTTTATAAAAAATTGAAATGTAATTAGTTAAGAAAAAGCAACTGTAAAATAAGAAAAAGACAAAGATTGCAAATTCGTAAAATTGCGTTGCAGACTCCAAGATCCAAAGATTATTGTTTTAAAAGACGTCTGTAAACGTATAAGTACAGATTAAGAAAAATTTCTAGTTGAAAATGAACGAGACGAACCAGAAGATTCTACTAATTATATCAATCAGAATTCTAATTATCTCTAGCTAGAATTATAATAGATTCCATCAGAAAATTCTGATTCGTCCATTTTCAACCAAAATCCAAAATAATGCAATCAGACTCCTTTTCCAGTGTATTTCTAAAAAGATGTACAATATGTTTTTTAAAAATAAAGTTTCAACTTCGGAAATTTTACATCTTCAAGAATGCAACTCACGTCCTTTTAGAAACTAAAAAATTCAAGGGTTAAGGGCCCAAGAGATTGAATACAAAAGAATATAGGGTACAAAAGATCGAGATTCTATGATCATTTCTATGATCACGTCTCCAAGTCTAAAACACAATAGATGTACCTAAGCTTTAAACCGTAAAAAAATCAATCAGTCATAGTCGATTATTTTCCTCATATGTGATCGACATACCTTACAAACTTAAACAGATTTGTCAAATTCCTCATCCTAAAATTCCATAATTTCTTCCAAATTTCCAGACAAAATTTAATATTTTTCTTTGACTGAATATTTTGCAATTTTTTGGTATTTTTTTCCTAATTTAAAAACCTTTATATAGTCTATTCAAAGATCTATTTAACATATAAATTAATATTAATGCTGCTGACACTATTTGCATTTAATTGTTAAATTAATAGTATTCTAAAACTATGTGAGTGTGATGTACGAATATTGAACTTCTTTAAGGCTAAGAATTTTTAATTTCCATAAAATTTTGCAAAATTCCCTGATTTTTCCCTGACTTCCTTGCTCGTTTTCAATTTCCCTGACATTCTCTGATTTCGAGTTTTCTGGCAATGTTTACTACATTGTGTTTCGAGATTAAACGCTTCTCGACCGAGAATGTCGCATCGTTTACATTTTGAATATAAAATATTAAACCACACTTTGCGTGGTGCAAAGCATATTCCATTTTGGACATTTCACAAATGACTTCAGTGGGAATTATCACGTTCAGTGCGAGGGATAATGGAGATAGAAAAAAAAAACAAACTTGTCGGTATTGAGCAGGTCAGAGAAGTTGTCGAATGGAGAAACACGTCGAGATAGGACAGCGGGTGGGATGCACAGAACGCTACCATCTCGCGTACGTTTCAATGTCGCCTAGTTGCTTTTATCGCGTGTTCCCGGAGAGGTCGGGAAGAATAGGTCTCGCACAAAGACGCGTTTAGAAACTAGGCATCGACGACGACGACGACAAGATGTTGCATATCCACTCAAGAAACCCGACTAGCCTCATTCGCCTCGGCAAACGATCGACGCACGTCTGTTCCGGAAACAGGACGACCTTTTCCCTTTTTGAGGTCACGTACATGCAACTCGGCTCCTTTATCCTCCGACGCTTCGAGAAGCAGCAGTGCATCCGATACCGAAAAATATCGGAGCAAACGGAACGATGATTTACTTTTTTCTCATTTTGAAAACGTTTTAATTAAGACATCATCAATTATAATTTTTTAAATTTCATCAAATATCATTTTTTCAAATTTGCCTACGTTTTCCAGAGACTTCATATTGTTTCCCTTGAAAAGAAAGCGAATATTCCTGGAATGCATTTTCGAGCTGACCAGCTTCGTCTTGTCTGACGGAAAAAACGTTTTTACAATAAAAAGAAAAAACCGAACTCAACTTTCAAGGTAAAGAGTTACAAGGAGAAAAATTTTTTTTTATTTATCTTCTATCAAGAAATATGAAACGTTATCTACCGTTTCTTTCTTACTTGAGCATTTATTTCCTATTTTATTACTATATAATTATAAGTCTATATAATTATAGCATAGTTATATTAATCGTAATTAATTCTGTATGCTCATAATAATATTGAGAAAAAAAAGATCGAGGTCGTAAAAAAAGAGGGAAAAAAAGAAAAGGCTGCATCTATCGAAGTCACTAATCAAAGTGTTTTCTTCAATTGAATCAAAGTGAGTATTTAATCTGAGGAATCGATATGACATACGTGACTTGATAAACGTTGCAATAAGAAGACTACGTCATAACAGAATACAACACCCACATGCGTTTACCGCGAATACCGCATTTCTATGGAAATCCATGCAAAAGCATTTATTTCCGACATGAAAGCGAGATTTGCCACGAAATAGAGTATCACATAAGCTTTGGGCATGGCCGATCAATTAGAAGGCTATTATCTGGCAAAAGCGCATTATATGTAAGACTTGTAGCTTTAAATATCGATATCAAATGGCATTATTCACTAATGAGGATACAATGTAAAGCGATATTTCACAAATTGAATTAATGATAGGATCGCACTAATCACGATTTTAATCACTAACCTCAGTTTTACTTTTAAAGCACAATTTTTTCAAATTATTATAATAATAATTTTATAAATTATAATTTTATTCTTATAACAAATTTTTTGATATAATAATTTTGTCCTTATTTAAATAAGATGATAAGCTCTACTTTATATTGAAAATAATTTATTAAATTTTGATACAATTTTTTTAATAGTATAATACTAACGTAAACATTTACTTACAGAAAATAAATTTTTACTTAAAAAGCGATACTTAAATAAAATTAATGGATTTTGTATCAAATAAATATCTGTTTATATTTAGCAAATGTTTGCTAAGTAAACTATTCACACAAATATTTATTAAAATTTAATATTATTTGTTTTAGCAATTTTCACTTCTTTCGTTTTTTCTCTTTCGAATAATAAAGTATAATATCAACTCTGTCATAACTGAAATTATTTTAGGGTTTTTATTTAACTATCTATTAAAATTAATCTATATTTTTTTAAATTTAAAAGCATTAATATCATATGCAATTAATTTCTTTTTTATTTAATCGTGAACGACGTTCAGAATTACATTTAATTCACGCTAAGTCTTATCTTTAATCTTTCGTTTTAATCTACCCGATAGATTATCACCTAACGGAATGACAAGCGTGACCATATGAGATTATCCAGCTTGCGCAATGATTGCTCAGTCTTATCTTTGTCATTCTCTTAGTGCATTTTTTCTTCGAGAACAATTAATAATAAATTCAACATAGTCTTATTGTAGAAACAAAATTCAAGGCTGTCACGTTCTCTATTACACGACCATCTTAAATCTTAATCTCGAGCAACCCTCAATCGTTTATGGCAGATTTGAACGTGGACGGCAATTATCGTTTTCCCTTTGTTCTTCTTTTTTTCTTTTTAGTTCGGCATTTACCGTTCGGATACGATAAATCATCAACGACTCGGCAACTCGGTCAAAGGGTTAATATCTCATCGATTGCACGATGTGCTCGGTTTGCACGTGAGTATTATGAATCCGTGCTGATAAGAGAATCACCAGTCTCCTGATAAAAAGAACAAATGCACAAGCAAACATGTTCGATGTACACCAAGTAAAGCGGATGATTCTGTCGTCATTGAATCGCAAGAGAAGAACCTGAGGCAATAATAAGCCATTACCGAGAAAAACATAAATTACACCCGTCACTGAAATTCACGTTTTAATATATGATATACGCGCGTTTTATATTATGATAAATTCACCTTTAGCCTTTCTTTGAGTTTTCTTTTTGTCTCATAAAGATATATATATATATAAACAATAAAGTTTAACTCTATACATAATATATTAAAAAATATAACTATAAAAATAAATTTGTTTGAAGTGTTTTGAGCAACCCATCTATCTACTCGAAGATTAAATTTTCAAATCTAGATGAATAAAGAACAGATCGTAGATAAGTTCCAGAGAGTAAAAGTGAAGACGTTCTGAAACAGTTAAGTTTCTAGATACTCAGTTTACTCAAGTACACATTTGTAAGAGCAACGGAATGTCATAATACGTCCGTTGTAGTGAAATGTTATGTCGTAGTACGCGAGAGAGGAAACGGTGATTCATGTCGTAGAATTGAAAGAACGAATTACATCTCGGACTGGGAAGCGAGCCTGAACGCATTCATGAACTATATCAAACATGTGACGCACCTTCCATGTATGTAAGAAAATGAGAAAATATAATTTTCACAGCAACGATGGACCTTTACTACAAATTGCTGTTATACAACAAAAGACTCCGCCCTAATTTTATAAAAAATGAACAATAGACAAGGCTCAATAATGGAGCTTTTGCTGCTACGTTATATTAAAAGGTGCTCTGTGAACAAGTTTTATACCTTTGATACATCAAGCTGAAAAATTATTTATTATTGAATTTTATGTTTGTGATATCTTTTGTTCACATTATAAGCTACATTACATGTGAAACTAACTCATTTTTTAATTTTTTTATATAATTAGTGTGGGAGCCTTTCTTCGTGTAGTCTAATTTCTTAACCATAATACAGAGCTTTATAAACGTAAATAAATTTCTATTTTAAATTAAATGCATTATATATATATATATATATATATGTATAAAACATTAAAAAGATAAATTTATTTATATTTACAAGAATTTACACACACACACACACACACACACACACACACACACACACACACACACACATTGTTTAATAATTAATTAATTAGCCAATGTCCTTTCAAAAATTGAATAATCTTCTCTATCTAAAGATATAATAAATTAATTTTCAAATAAAAGCGAAGCGATATTGCGAACGAGACTGAAACGTAAACGACAAAATCGGGAGATTTCCCGAGGGAGATCTTCGCGATGCATTCACAAGATGAGTAATTAAAAATACATCGTGGAGCACGAGAAGAGATTCTTCCGTAAAAATAGTTTGTAAATTGAATACGTTACGTGATCACGGTGCGTCTTAAAAGTTCCCGCATACAAAATGCGTGTAATCAAAACTCACTTGTAATGACATGCTATACATCTAAATTTTTAAGTAATCTAACACACCATAAAAGGAACACCATAAAAAACTATTTAAAAAAATATCAGTAGGCTAAATAAAAATAGGAAAATCAATATCCGTGTTTTATAAAGTTTGAGAAATTAATGATAATCAGAGATGATAATTTTAATGTATATGGTCGCGCCCCTAAAATAAAATGGTTTAGCTATAATTTAACATAATTAACAGATTCCATGAATTATAAGGTAACTGTCGTTGGAAACGAGGTTTGCAAAAAATTCTGTATATGCGCAGATGATCCGAAGTAGAACGAGCGGATATCGCGTGGTACGATGACTCATTGCTTTAAAGATGGTTGATGCCGTCGAAAAACCCACGAGAGTTCTAAGGGCCACTTAACCCTGAAAAACATAGACGGTCTCCTCTCTCCGGAGTCTCCGTATAAATACCAAAGAATTACAAAAACTTGCAATGGTTTCCGGAGCTTCACAATATTTCCGACATCGTCATTCATTCTTCTCAACATTTAGTCTCTCCAATTCTTACTTATTGTTAGAAGAAAAATTAATTTTGTAAAATATATCTCTACATATATAATTATTTAAATATATACTCAAAATTACATGTATGCTTCGTATTTGTTTCTTCAAAATATCTTCTTAAACTTGTCGAAGAATTCCTTCTTAAGGGGATCTTAAAGTGAATCTGGAAAAATATTATCGAATTTGTGAAAGAATTGGGAAAAAGTGATTGTTATACTAAAATTATTACGTCTAGTCGGTAAAACAGACGACTTTAGGATCCCCTTAAAATAGCGGGAAAATTGGCGTGAAGTTCTGCGAAGTTTAATGATGCTGAATATTCGCAAGAATGCAAAATGTGCATGAACGGATGTTTACCTAACGAAAAAGCGATATACGGGGAAACGACGAGTTGTTTGGTGTTAAAATAATGCGATGAGTAACGAGTCAAAGTGCAATTGCACCTAATCGCATGTGACTAAGAGCATTTCTTCCTCAGTGAACCGGATAATTGTAGTCAAGGATGGAAGAGTCGGAGAATGCCGGAAGTGATGCCAGCCGTGTCACCTGTCGTATGGAAAAAAGAAAAAAATACGCGACGTTAATATGCGTCAATCGCTATCGTGCGTGCAATTTTTACCTCGTAATAAAGCATTGCGCGAGTTTAATGTAGAAAAAAATATAACGAAATTGTTCTACGATGATTTTCGCGATCGAATTGTCACAAATTCTTCTAATTCAAAATCTTTCTTTTCAGATAACATTTCATAACTTTTCTAATGCTTTTAATAATATTTTAAAAATTTTTTATACTTTTATTCTAATTTGGAAACCGTCAAATATTTTTTTTATTGAGAACAATTATGTATATATATATATATATATATATGTATATATATATATATATATAGAGAGAGAGAGAGAGAGAGAGAGAGAGAGCAGTTTTTTT
>NW_017305987.1:3392081-3403872 GCF_001594115.1 Trachymyrmex septentrionalis | reverse complement strand
TATATATAGAGAGAGAGAGAGAGAGAGAGAGAGAGAGAGCAATGTAAATCACTATTAATATTTCTGACACCGATTCCATTTAATTGTTAAGTTGGTAGCATTCCAAAACTAGGTGTGATGTATACATATCAAATTTCTTTAAAGCCAAGATTTTTAATTTAAAAAAAAATCTCCAAAAAATTAAAATAAAAATTCTCTGAAAAAATTCTCTTTTTTTCTTGATTTCCCTGACCGTTTTCAATTTCTCTGGCATTTCTCTGATTTTTAGTTTTATTAATCTTGTGTACGATTCATAGATCCTATGGCTTTGTAAACTTACATTCTTGAAATATTTGGCTTCATGCATTTATTTGTATCACGAGGCTCCCCAAATCCCTGATAAATTAGTACTGCATTTCGCAAACATTAAATGTCATGAAGTTTGTATCTTGCGATGAATTCTACAATAGATTTCACAAATTACACGCAATATATAAATCGTTTAGTTCATATATTAATTTAATCTTACGTATTTTTCGTAGGTTTTTCACATTTTTCGGTTTTCAGTATATTTCAAAAATTTTGAAATCTATAAATTGATGTTAACGTTCAAAACTTCCTACCTTTAAAAATGTTCGATTCCGGAAATCATATCGTTTCGACGTCCGGTGATCTATAAATCCTTTCCATCCTCGCGGATTTTCTCTTTACCGTAATAAATTTACGATGGCGCAATAAATTCGGATTAACGTCGAATGAAGAATCGACCAGCGTTTACCCATGTTCCATATTTAAACGGCGACAAGATTCATGATTCTTTTATAGAACAAGAGTACGGTGAGAGAGGTGAAAGAGAATTCCGGGTCACGAACGACAGAAAGGTCCCAGATCCGGTTTCATTAATAATACGCTTCCGGTTCGTGACATTTACCATTCTCCCGAGAAATGGGAGGACGACATTCCGCGAAGACTCGAATTTCCGAATAGATGTATGAAGCAGAACAACTATTGCGCAATGGTTTACTGATGAGTTGCAACATGTTGAGTGTTCTACTGGATGCTCTTATGGTATTAGCTATCGCATGTGTGAGTATAAAAGAATCTAATCTTTACGTAGAAAAAATGTTTACTTTTATGTAGAAAACATTTACACATAAAATATATTTTAGCTATTATTTATATATTTTTAATCTGCCACTGAAAAATCTGGTTGAAAACGATCAAATCGGAACATTTCGATTATATCAGAATTCCGATTATCTCAACTAGAATTTTAATAGATTTAACCAGAAAATTCTGATTCGTCCAAATAGAATTTCACTAATTCAATCAGGCATTTTCCTCAGTGCATTGATAGTGATCGATAGCAGTAATTTTTCGTGTGTATCAAAAGTATCTATCACATTGTAAATTAAATCGTCATATATATGTTGTGCTTTAAAAAGTGATATATATTAAGAGCAGCTATTTTGGTCAACATGTTTTGCTTGAGACCCAACTGTACTTTTAGTTCACTGGAAATCATGGCGCTGAATAAACACGTTAAGACACTGAGTGTGTTTAGAACCGTTCAGCAGACAATTATAAAACTGTCGGTTACAAAACTATAGCATTCTGTTAGATGCACCCAATGTTCGATGTCTCACGAAAGAAATAATCACTCCAATAGTTGCCACATAATTAATTCAACAACATTTTCGTAATACGAAATAATTAATCACACTTTATGAAGTTTGTTTGGACAGTCCAGTTCAAACTTTCTTTTTCCAACTTTGATGATCGATTTATCACCATCGTTTATTTAATTACATAAATAACTGACCGATGACATCAATTTCGTTTCTATCTATGTCCTGAGGTCCCAAAGAAAAAAGTCTAATTCATCATTATATGATCAAGGTAGATTTTTCATTAATTAAACGCAAAAAATAACAGTTAATAAAATATAACTCTTATAATATTAATTTCGTTTCTATCTGCGATAAACCCAAAGAGATAAATTTATCACTAAAAGATCAAAGTAAATTTCCAATTAAATACAAACAATAGGTTACTTAAAAAATATAATGATGATATGAATTTCGTTTCTATTTACAGTATTTCAAGAAAATAAAGTCTTATTACCAAACAATAAAGATAAATTTTCCATCAATTTAATGCAAGCAGATTATCAGAAAAATAATAAACAACTGGGATATTAATTTCGTTTCTGTCTACGATAGCCGGGGAGAAAGTAGTCTAATTTTATCATTAAACGGAACAAGGTTTTCCATTAATTAAATTAAAGGAATAGTAATTTATTAAGGAAAAAAATGAACAGTTGGTAGGTAATTTTGTGCACGCGAAATCGAGGTAAAAGAAGTGCGAATTACCCGTGAGAACGCGAGGAGCATGTTACACGTAAAGATGCGTACGCGATATGCGAGACTCGCGGTTTCTCGCGAGGTAAACGATCGCGCGATACCGGCGTTCGACGTCCTTGATTGCGGAATTTATTTCATACGATACTGCCCGATGGTTCTCAATCAGAAAACAACTGGATTCGATACTGAAGGCGAATCATGGGCGGTAAATATCGACCGAAGGTTCCGGAAACGCTCGGCTGACACGTACAGAAATATTGGGCGAGCGGGTAGACATTTTCGGTGTCCTATATTTAATCACCCGCGATCATCTGGTTTCAGCGAGTTTTAAGATCAACGACGACGACGACGACGACGACGACGACGACGTCGACGTCGAGACGCCCCGCGTCGCCGCCGAAATATTTCCGGCACGAAGAACTCTCGTGACGCGGAGCAGCCCACGCGAGCGGAACGCGTCTCGCGCGCGCGTCAACTCGTTCCAATTCCCACCACAAGTTATCCCCTTCCTCCCCTTCAGATCGCTCTGAATGCGACATGCAATTCTGATCCTTACCAAAAGTACCGACGTGTTGTAAGGTGTAGAACGAGTACGGATTTCCGTAAGAGATTCGCTAAAATAAAGCCTAACAAATCGGTCTTTGTAAACGTTTCATTGTTTTTGATCTTCTTCAATACAAATCAAACGTGGAAACTATAATAAAGTGTATCTAATAAAGTCAACTACTGTCTGTGCGAATGTGTTTTTTAAATGTCGCAATACAGCTATTATTAAATTTGATCGAACAAGTGTAAAACGTACCATGGACATAATATTAATTTGAAAAGGTTTAGTCGGGAAGGTTTTTCATTTTCTAGTTACTTGTGGTTTAGAATTATTAACCAGATAATAATGCAAAAATTGTGTTTTTCTAACTACGGTTAATTACTGGTGATTTTATAGTAATTTTAAAAAAGTGACTATCAGTTAGTGATTAACCTGGGAAAAACATACGGAAAGAACGATTTTGCTGAAGTATCTAAAATGTTAGTTATATAAATCTGAAAATAATTTTGATGGACCATCAAAATAGTTACGTAGGAATCTCAAGCATGACGAGCAATGCTACAAAAACTTTGACAGTCTAGCAATCAGTTTGAGCGTTCTACACAATTATTTTAATAGTTCAATAAAATTATCTTTAGATCTGTATATAAATATTTAGATAGCAGCAAAATCTTCCCACACGTACGGCAGAAAAAAATTTACTAAACTGTCAAAACTTTTTGCAACATTGTTCATCGTGCTTGAGTTTCCTACATAATTATTTTAATAATTCCAACAAAATTATTTTACCTAAAATTTTGGATCCCCCAGTTTTTTGGTATATACACAAAATCGTTCTTTTTGCACAATTATCTTCTCTTTCAATCGAAACTAATAATAAAGTACTATACGAAAAGCAGTATGACTGAACATTTCTCTTGTTCGGAATTATCTGATTGTTAGTTCTGAAAAATTAGAAATTTTGATAAATGCCTTCAAGTTCTTAGAAATTACTGTCGCAGCGTGACGCAGTAGGTTTCCCTACTCCGTCATCCCTGTGGCGAAACGTTAGGTCGACACACCGTTAGGTCCTGAAAGTAAATGCACTTTTTCCATTCCACCTCGGCACGGGAAGAATGCGGTTGGCGTCACGCGTGGGTAATCGACGCTTTTGCAAGCTTTCATGAATGCCTGCAAACCTGGCAAACGAGGCTGCGATTCCGAGTAACCGTCATTGCCATACAACACACGCGATCGTGCTGCGATTCATTAATATCAGGAGGCTGCGACGTGAACCAAGTCTTCTCTCACGTGCCAATGCAATTATTAATAGAAATATAATGAGACATTCAAGTAATTGTAAATGTAATGGAGGGAAGCGAAGAGAGACCGATGTTCCTCAAACATAAAATTATTCGAAGAAGTACATTTTATAAGAAAAATCTGCATTTTTTTAGATAATAAATTCCTTTTCATTAATCTTCTGTTAAAATGATATCGCGTTTAAAAATGTAAGGACTGTATTGATTGTAACTGTGTTGATTGCAAATGCAGAGAAAAATAGCATTCTATTGCTAAGAAAAGTGATTACTCAATTTACTTTTTTTCTTTTAAGTAACGGTTATCTTTAATGAAGAATATTTTCTTGATAATAATCTTAAAATGTACTTATTAAAAATTTCAGAAAAACTTGTTACTCTGAGAAGTATTCAAAATAAGAATTTATTTTCTTTTGAATAATAAAATTCATCGACTAAAAGAAGCAGCTTTATATAAACAAATTGAATTTATGTTAATTTAATACTCTTAATTGAGAAATATTAAATTTACTAGAATTCAGAATATATTTTGAATAAATTTGATACTTGTGATAAATTTATGATTTATAGATTTGTGGATATATAAACTTTTGAAATACTTGAAACAAGTAATTATTATTTATGTATAGTATGCATTTTTCTGTGTGTGTTAATTCATTTCATCGATAATCACTGAATCTGCTAAATTAAAATTGAAATCCGGAGTATCCTCGTGTCCGAAGTAAGATTGACAGATGGCGCAGGATTTTATCCTGAATGTAATTAAAATAACTAGAAAGTATTATTATCCAAGGGAATAGTTCACGAGCGCATGCATAATGTGTTCGTGTTATAAATAAAAAAATATTATATTCAGATTAAATACAAAAGACTCATAAATTTTTCATTGTATGGAAAATTTTCTCTCGAAATTATTAATCTCAGCATTTATACAAGTAGATTATCAATCGATCGCCACTTATTATCGGCTTGTCGCCGATTCTTTTGACAAAGTAGAAAACGTAGAAGTGCAACAAGATCAGAACGGCATCGTGATTTCTACACAAACTACTGCTTTAACGCAAATACGCGAGAGGCGGTGGGGGATGGCGCTATCAGCCAAGTAAAACATGACGTGATGTGGGTACAGATAAACGAGGTAACTGATAAAATTAATATCTATATCCGCACGCTCGTGATGTTACGACGAGGCACTATTCCGATCGCATATGCAGTAAAGTTTATTTAATTTGTAGCAAAATCGTAATGGAGGATTCGAAAAATTGGACGTTAACGAAAAACCATTTTTCCCTCAATTTAGACTTTTTTCCCAGAGAAAGACATAATAATGACATCTATAACGATAACAAATTTTATCATGTGCAGAATTAATGTATACGGAATTGAGTAAATTATTTTATAGATAACAACACCTTTATAATCACAATGTTTTTCCAAATTAATATCCATGTACGTGGTGGGTCTACACTTGCACTTGTTTAATCAGATTTAATAGAGTTGTCAGAAATTTCTAAAATTTCGCAATTTTTCCAAACAAAATTTCATGATTTTATCTCATGCTTAGTAAATAATATTTTGAAATGTTTTTATATTTTTTGAAACAGTCAAATTTAACATAGCAATGTAAATTAATATTACTGACACTTGTATTTATTAAGTTAAGTTAATTATTTCAAAACTGCGTGGGATACGAGTAATGTACACATACCTACGCATGTTGAATTTTTTTGAAACCAAAAATTGACTTCAAAAATTTCAGAAAATTTTATAAAATTTCATGACTTTTTCCCTGATTTCCCTGACCGTTTTCAACTTCTCTCTGATATTTCTCCAATTTCCAACTTTGTGGCAATCCTGTTTAATGATTGCATTGCGATTCAAAAAACACGTTCCGACAGCGATTTATTTTATGCGTTTCTACGTTTAGTTTACACCGAGGAAGGACCTAAAATAATAGTTGGAAGAAGTTTACATTTCTTTTTCTCCGTAATTTTTGATGAATGAATTTATTGTACGCATCGAGCGTTGACTAATTTATATCTCTCTCTCTTATTTTATAGTTATTGCAATTATAAAATAGTTGATTTAACTATGTATTATATAATAAAGTTTATTTAATTCTATATTTTACATAGCAAATTTGATTGGACACTGCGAACTGCTGCATAATAAAAACTGCATACTGATTCAATCTGAGTGTAAAAGTAAAAATAAATACAAATATTTCAAAATATTAAATACTTATATTTTACTTAAAGCATAATAAAATGTACTAAGAATTTCACGGTTTAATCCTCTACATCAATTTGTGTTCAACAGCTTTAATATGCATCAGTGCTCACTAATGCACCCAATTGAATTCTCTAATAGTTATTGCATCCTAAATAGTTCATTTATATATAATACATAAAATTCATAGATACATAAAACTTTTATTATATATCTCTTTTATAATTGCTACTATAATACCTTTTTCTCTGAATGCGTTCTAAAATATCGACTACGATCGATATCAATCACGTCGTATCAAAATAAAAATTCGATCGGATGCGCAAACGTACTCGGAGCACCGCGAATCTATCTCGGGGGAGGGGGGAGGGGGAGGACATTAAAATTCAAACTTTATCCTCGTTCTAAAAATTACCCCGCAATTTTCTCGTCGATATCGACCGTCAGTACTTGTCGCTATAAATATAGTCACGTGAAATAAAAGCATAAAATACCATTGAACCGTCGCTATAAATACATCTAGGAAATAAGAACACGGGCTTTACATCTAACAAGATCTCAAGGCCATCGATCGATCGATGCATGATCAGCGTGTTCTCAATAAAAAAAAAGGGGGGGGAGAGAGAAAACAATCGTATGCTAATCTCGATCAATGGTTAGATCGACATAAAATCTATCCGAAAAAAAGAAGAAAGAAGAGCGACTAAAAAACTGATTAATTGCGATCCAATCTAAAATGATCGCAGGAGATAAGGAATGTTCTATCATTGAAGGAAATTTCAGTAAGAAAATTCAAAAGATGAGAGTTCTGGAAATTCAGTACTTAACAGTACAAAATTTGAGAAAATATTTGAAAGTCCAGATTCAGAATCGGAAGCTAATAAAATAGGTATCAGATACGAAAAGACGATTTTGCTGAAGCAATTAAAATTTTGCTGAATATAAATTAAACATAATTTTATTGAATCATTAAAATAATCATGTTAGAAATAAAAAAATGCAATACTGCAAAAAAATGTTGATATTTTAGCAATAAATTTGAGTTTCCAGAAAAAAATTTTAATATAATCCGACAAAATTATTTCCAAAATATTCAATAAAATTTTAAATCTTTTACAGTAAGAGCGTTTTTTCCGTGTGGCTTAAAATTGAGATTGGATTGGAATTTAAATCAATAGAAGTTTAAAAATTCAATTCTAATATGGCTTAAGATCCTGTTTCTCTTCAAATTTCCAGTGAATATAGACGAAATTTTATTTAAAAATCGCTAATGTATATCTCTACTAATGTAGATTAAATAATATCGATTCAATGTATTCTTTATTTGTTTCTAATTCTTAGGCCAAGTTCACAATTCACTCTCATATGTAAAAACTGTTAAGTGCAGTTTTAAGATGTCGTAAACCAATCATAAAGCCATATTGACCATCTTAAGACAATAAGATGATCTTGAATAGGCATCGACTAAAAATGTTTTTTATTTTTATCTTTCTCTTCTAGTTTTAAGGTCTACCCCAACTTAAAAACTAGAAGATAAGAAACTAATTAAACTTATTCAAGTTATTCAATCTACTGACAGAAATAGACATTATAAAATAATCGAAAACGAAAGATTCGTCACGTATGATAATAATCCTTGAAACTTCCATTACTTTTGGAGAATTCTCGTAAAACCTGAAGCACAATTTAGATTGTATAGGCAATAGAAAACAAATTTCAAAAACCTCTCAAAAACTGTGCTATTTTACTATACATGATTTCCAATAGGTTGAAATCTATTATTCCCTGTTCTCTCTCTCTCTCTCTCTCTCTCTCTCCTATTGCCTGTCCTTTTCATTGTGTTTAAGATTATAGATAGATCTGTTATTCCCTGTTCTTATTACCTGCGCTTTTCAATGGTGCATTAAGCTTGAAACACAATGAAAAGCACAGGCAATAGGGGAGGGAGAGAGGGAGAGAGAGAGAAAGTACAGAGAATAAAAGATTTCAACCTATCAGAAACCGCGTAGTATACCAGTGCTTGTATTCTGTAACTCACAACGACAATTTGTTATCGTTATATTAAAGTCATTGCGTAGCTTTTTATCATATATAAAACATACGCAACGATAGTATAAGGATATCGAGACACTGTTAAGAGTTACAGAATAATATACTCCGATTTTGTAATTCTTAACAGTGTCGGTTATATTATTGTTGCGCAAAAATATGGAAAAATACATGGGAAAAAATCTGCGCAACAATGCAACGAACTGTTATCAATTAAGAACTAAAGAGCCCGAGTACGGAACCATAATACACGGTTTCTAAGAGGTCGAAATCCATTATTTCCTGTTTCTATTGCCTGTACTTCTTGAGCTTTGGGCTTTAGGGTCACGCTCGGTGACAATGGGGATACTTCATAGAGAGCCTCGTGAAGAACTGGCGTTGGTCGTCCTCCGCGCAAAGACATATTTAGCCATGCAAAGTAGCTCTCGTGGGAGGTGGTGGAGCAATGCAAACTACGTCGCGTTCGGTTCTCGCGAGAAGAGATGACAGACATTTGGTGCTTTCCAGTAAGAAGCAAGTAATCGTTTCATCTTTGTTTAACAATGAGAGAAAAAGATTACAATAAGAATGTGATGATTCACTGTGTTACACTGTGTTATTCATCTATGTTTGTTGCTGGAAAGCACTCATCAGTTGCTTTCCATTTACACCAAAATTCAAATAGTTCTAATTTGTGACGTCATGACTCAGTTGAATGCATGTTTCTCTTCATTCTGGCAAATGAGACTCAACTGACTTTTTTCCTAAAATCTGAATAAGGAGATCTGCTTCAGGAGACTGTGTGCTTCATTGTGTGTGTGAATCTTGTTAACTATTAAAAGTAACATTATCCTGTGTTGTTACGCGATGACTTTGTCATCAAAGTAAGCAAGCAGTCATTAATCTGAGTTTAAAATACATAACTTTTAAGCTTCATAGTCAGTTCTTATTTCAAGGTAGTCTTAAGTAATGTCTTATATTAATACGACTTTATGATTGGCCTACGACATCTTAAGGCTGTACTTAAAGTGGCATCTACAATGAGATTCTAGGATGTAAAACTTAAACTTTTAAGTCTCGAGTCTTAAGAAATTGATCAATCACAGTCGAATGAGAGAAGAATAATCGATTGTGATCGGTCAATTTCTCACTCTCACTTCCTACACCAAGCTTACTCCGTACATTGTAGACGACGCATAAGCTGAAGTTTAGCGTTTAAAATCTCTTTGTAGACGCTTACGACGATTTTAAATATAAGAAGAAATATAACAGGCCTGTAGGTCTATTTTCTTATTGTTACATTCTGAATCACTGTAATAAGTAGAAGTGAAACAAACGTATATGCGTTTCACTTCAACTTATTGCACTGTATGTACTAATTCAGAAAGTGCAGCAATAAAAAAAAAAACAGACTCAATGAATACCGGCCTTAGACTCGGTATGCCGTGTGAAAATGGAAAGCAACTATCAACCGCGTCGTACCGTCCAAGTTGAGGTTATGGCCGCTCGGCTCGGCTCCGCGGCCGCCTTTTCGAGAGGGAGCCGTAATAGCGCCACGGCAGTTACTTTCACGGAGCGAGAGCGAAATTCCCAGCCGCGTTCTCCGACGGTGACGCCTTCGAACGCCGACGATTGTCGCGAAGCCGATCGATTAGGATCGGGAAGATGGGGAGGGAGGGAGAAACCAGCCGATTAAACCGAGCGAGCTATCGAGGAGAGAGAAATCGATCCTCGCACCTCGATGAACAGGACACGCTCCGTAATTACGCGTCAATGCGGAGACACGCGTACGAGCCGTGTTCTACGACGCAGTAGAGTTGCCGCAAGAGATCGATAGCCGGTTCTCGGTTCGCTCTCGTGTCTCGAGTTTCCCACGAGAGCGCCGATAAGCGGACACGAGCGTAATGCACGATCTAGAAGCGTCGACGGCGGTTGCCGGCGGTGATTCGGTCACGCAGGAAGTGACGAATGCGTAGAAGAAGCGGCCCGACCGACCTGCGCGTTTATAGCATGCGGCCTGAGAGGGAGCGAGAGAGACGGAGGGCGCGGAAGCGTATGAGCAGGAGGGACACGTTAGACGAAGACGGCGCCAGGCATGTGGGGGAAGAGAGAGAAAAAGGATCACAAATTGCGTCGCAGAACCCGCGACTTTTCCACCTACCTATGTTTTATAAGTCCTTTGTACAATAAATAATGAAGTAAATACACGATCTGTGCGTAGATCCGTGCACCGGCTCGAGTCCGAACGAGCGCGCAGAAGAGGGACGAGCGAAGGGAAGAAACAGTTTGCGTGCCGCGATAACGATGGGCTGCGTACTACACGCTTCTTGTACTCTGAGATTTTTTCCCCTTTTATTTTCTCCTCTTCCTCTTCTTTTCCCTCGGACAGCCGAAGGGAGCACGCGCGCGCGAGAGATGGACGAACGAGAGGGAGAGAGCGTAGACTAAACGCGAACGAGAAGAACTAAAACGCCGGGCCCTTTATTCCTCGATCACACTCGCGGTTACGATAGCACACATCCCTCGGCGACCACTCCCGCACAACGACTGAGCCGGCAACGCCGCCCGTAGTGGGGAACTCGGCTCGCCTCGTGCCGGGGCTCGGCCGCGCTCGGCGCCGCTCGGCTGCGTCCGCCGCGCCTCGTGTCGGAGCCGAAGTATTGATCGGCTCGCGGCCCCGGCATGGCCGACGCGAGGATGGGTGGGGCAGCGTGGAGCGGCGCACGGCCGTGTCCCGGGATCCGATCCGATATGCCGCGTCGCGCCACGCTATCACGGCCGACGGCGACGACGATGAGCGACGCCGACGATTCTTCTCGCCGTCTTTTTCCTACCTTCTCTCTTCTTTCCTTTTTTTTTCCTATCCCTTCCGTCCTTTCGATCGCCCGATTTACTTCCTGTCTCGCTTCGCTTTAATCGCTTCGAAACCGCCTATTCGATTCACTTCTTCTTTCTTTGTAACTTCCTTCGTTGTGAAATTATCAGTCTTTATCTTTTCGCCTTGTCTTTTCTCTCGCTCTCTCTTTCTTTGACCTGCTAAACGTCTATCACACGTGTCCCGTCGTTTCGAGCCTAAGAGCTAGTTATTGGTTTGCATCTTCTTTGTCTACCTTTCTGGTCTACTCTATGTCGGCTCGGAAATATATTTCACGTAATTTCGTACGAAAATTAACCTGAAAGAAACGACCTCTTTTTTTTTCTTTTTTCTCTCCGAGTTTTTTCCCCGTTCCCAAGGAATTTCCGTGAAAACTGCAGCCAATCGTTACAAAGATATGCTGCAATTTCCGTAGAAAATTGCCATTTTATTACTTTTTAAATCGAAATGTGTCAATTTTTTTATCTTTCTA
>NW_017305987.1:3382381-3391981 GCF_001594115.1 Trachymyrmex septentrionalis | reverse complement strand
AAAGATAAAAAAATATACATATATACAGAGAATATAATATAAATCTTAATATATATCCTATTAGGCTGATACTTCTAATTTAAAAAAAATGTTACATGTTAATTAGTTGTACATATAAATATATTTGAGAAAATACCGCGTGATGGCAAGTTATACTGGGTGTTCGAAACGAAGACAAGCGAAGACAATTTTCTACTTGAAGAACGGAGGAATGGTTTAAAATAAATGCGTTGAATAGATGAAAGATCTCCACACAGATTACCATAGAAGCCCTTTTGCTCTTTTCACGATCGTTGAACCGTGCCACCTTTTCGCGGTAAATCAAAGAGATCCCACAAAACGACGGGATTCCTCGTCAACGACCGAGCTTTTCAAAATTCATAAAAGTAGTAGTAAAAAAAGAAAAAAATTTTTAAATTATAGCGTTTTCATCACGTCTACTTTCGTAAAATAATGCAGTTTCTGAAAAGTAACAACGTGTTGACGTCTCAAATTTAATTCGCGACGGAAAGTCGAGGAATTTATGAATGACAATATTTAGCTTATGGATATCGCGATTTACGACATGCGAAGAATGCGTGACCAGAAGGGTATCTGTAAATCCAAGGATTCTAAGGAAGCTAAAAGTATATAAATATACTGATTAAGGAATCCTCGACGCTCCCATTCATTCGTGTGTCACGTTTCAACGCGTAATATAGTCCAATTTTGCACCTGGCTTATCTAACTGCGAAAACAATATTCATCATTGATACACAGTGCAGAAACATGTGTTAAAATTGATTCTTGTTAAAAAAAAAATTAAATTGATAAAACTGATTTTCTCTCTTTCATTTCTTGATAATAATAATAATAATACATAACAATTTATAAGTCGACAATTAACATAAAAATAATGCATTTCAAAAGATACATTTTGAGTTATAAATAAATAAAATTATTTATTATTATTTATTAATTATTTATTAATTAATGTATTATAAATTAATTTTACTGAAGAAATATGCTTCCACAATTTGCTTTTAAATTGTGTGTTACATTTTTGTATTAATTTTTTACATAATATAGATGCTACTTTTTAACATATTCTTATGTTCAATTAACATAAAAATTTGGGACACATAAAATGTATTAAATTTAACATAAATTTTCCAACTGTGAACTTTCTAAATTCTTTAGAATAAAATTTCACTCTAAAGCTGCTATTACATTTGTTATACAACAAAGCTTTAGCCTATATTTTAAACTTATTGATTGGCTGCAGGAAAGAAAAGTTGTCGGATCTCTCTCTTCTATAGCCAATCAATGAACTTAAAATCTTTGTCGTACGACAAATGTAATATTAGACTAAAGAGTGAAAATTGAAAAAGACTATTCTTGAAAAAGAGTAGCTCAATTTTCAATTTTTAAGAATGAGATTTCACTTTTCAGAGTGAGATTCACTCTAAAAGTTTTAGAAAGTATCAATTGAAGGAATTCAGTCCCCTATACATTTAAGATTTAACGCGTGGATAAATCCGAGAATCGAGGAAGCTGTTGATCCACCGTTTTCCACGTCCACATGGAGGATCAAATATGCGATGCCCGAATTTGCGCCCTGAACGAGCATAAAGCCTGTATCAAACTACGCATTGAAAATTGATCCGTAACAGTTAATACATGTTTTTGACACTAAAAAGCATATCGTTCTTTGGGACCCATTGAAGTCTTTGTTATTACATTGGAAAAAGAATAGCTGTATTAATTGTAATTTTGATTGAAAATAGACAAATCAAAATTTTTTAGTTAAATCTATCATTGAAATAAACAGAATTTTGATTGATCAGAATCTTCTGGTTTGTTCATTTTCAATCGAACATTTTTCTCGGTATAGTTTTATTTTTTTTTACAGAAATTTTCAAGTTCAGAACTATGAAAAATAAGGTTATGAAACACAGAATAAGAGATGAAATTATTATATTGTATAAAAATTAGAGAAAAGTCTTCAGATCAATAGGATATATTCGCGTTATCACCAATGTAAGATTAATTTTAATCTCAGTTCAATTTATTCTTATCTTTTCTTAACTCTGATGCCAATTTCTATCAATATAGATTAACTTTAATCTTACTTCAACTTACTTTTCACTTTTTTCTGATTCTTGGAATTAGAAAAAGGTGAAGTGTTCATTGAATCGAGATTAAAATAAACTAAATTGGTTGAAACGGACATTAGAATTAGAAAAAAATAAACAGAAAGTTAAACTGAGATTAAAGTTGTCTTCCATTGATGGAACCAGATTGCGAATTGGAGATTAGAATTCGACTGATCAGAACGAACGAAGATTAAAATTAAATTTATTGGATTAGTCGAATTCTAATCTCCATTTCGCGATTCCCAATTTCCAATGCGCAGTCTGACACGGGTTTAACACCAACAATTTCAATTAAAACAACGATCCATGGACACCTATACGATGTCGCGATTAACATGAAGCATTACGTTCTCTCGTGAAAATTTAAATGGAACATGTATCTCGTTTACTCGACCCGATGCTGGATAAACGATTACGGCCGCGTAAATGAATCGTGGGCGTATATGTACATTCGTGTTATACCCGAACATCAGTGTGCATTAACGACAAATTCGATCTCGCATCCCGTAAAATTTCGCGCACATACCGACAAACAGCAACCGTAATTCCATCTGTGAGATGAATTAGATCTTCCCCTAAAACGCGGGACCGTTTTCGCCACGTCAATGTTTATATCTGGAGATTAATAATCGCAGTTTGACAAGTACTTCAATACAAATTACGTGTATATATTGTACATTCTTTAATCGTAATTAGATGCAGGCGAATTTCTTACCTTCCACCGGCACAGTAAAAATTTTTCGATCATGTTTCGCATCGTTGGAAGCTACAGTATATTTTTTATTGTTCTGGACTGCAAAGATCTAAAAGAAATTCTTGCATATTTATGAAACTATTAACATATTTTTATTAAAATAGAAACTGTATATATAGATTTAAAAATTCTTTTCTACAATTAAAGTATAAACGATAATACAGCCCAAACCAGTCGATTTTATGCTAAGAATGAAAAAAAGTTGGACAACAATTATAGATTTTTATCGACTTCTGGTGTCAACTCGTGCTTTATTTAAAAGTTCTGTACTTTGTACGTATAAAATAATTTGAACTAAGGATCACATAAACAAATAATGTTGAATTCTTAGAATTGGACTTGGATAGCTAATATGGAAAATCAATTAAATAAATATTTTATACGAATGCGTGCAATATTGATGTAACAGGATGTATAGATGGGACGTGTTAATGACACGTAAATCGTGAATGTGTAGATTCTATTGAATCGATAAAACAGGCGACGACTTTAGGATATCCTTAAAAGTTCCAGTGTGTCAGTGGAGGGTTAATATATATTTCACGTTTCAACCTCTCCGTATATTCCGCGCGTATCTATATACTCTCTTTCCTGCGTAGAACATTAATCTCATTTTTGTAATTTTCGTTTATTAAATAGATATCGTTGCTTTCACTTTCTCATATCTAATTTCAGAGCGTAGCCTTTACCGCGATATTTTCACTTTAATTAACAGATAATTCTTCGATTATTATAATAATGTGTTTTACATAATAAATAATTCATAATTCACGTACTTTAGTTAGTATCTGTGCTATTAACGTATGTTTTATAATTTTATTTATGGGAGTAATTATATTTCAGAATATACTGTTTCTCCCGAGAATTCTGCTTTGTGATTTTTGCCTCCATATTTATTGAAACAAGCCCGTTCGATGCGTTGGCCGGCGTATATTTACGTATCGAAAGATCTGTACTGCTCCCCCCTCCCCCCCCTCTCCCAAAAAGGTCATTCATCAATTTCTTCTCGAAAACCCGTAGCAAATATCGAATGAAACAACAGTTTTTGTTTATTCAAACGCAAATATATAGCGTTCCATCTAAACATTTGTATCAACCTTCTAAACTTGCAATTTATTTACGTTTCGAAATGTAAAAAAATTATTAATTAGAACTTTATGACACTCGCAGCTTCACGTAATTATTTCTGCAACGATATTCAAATGTATCTCTGCAAATGTATGCGTTTGCCCCGTTTAAAAAGTTTCCATATTTACAAGCTCGTAAGTTCTGTTTATTCATACAAAAGCTCGAGCGCTTCCATTGAATTCTTTTCAATACGATCCAATTGATATTGATATTTAATCTCTCTATCAACATTAATAAAAAATCTCTTAATTGGAATCACATTATCTCTTTCATTACAATTAAATTATGTTAATAATAAAAAATAAAAACTCAACAAAATATAAATTATAAAACAAATTCTACATACTCTTTCAGGACAAACGATTCTAATTTCACAGCCAATTAGAATCGTAGCTACCTGAGTTAACATGTATATTTGTTTTATAAATTCATATTTTATCATTGACGTTTATTTTTCATTATCAACAGAGATTATAATGAAAAAATGTTGCTTTTATCAATTTATATATTGTGTTAATTTTTATTTGCCATTATTAACAGATTACAATGAAAAGATATTACATTTGTACCTGTAAAAAAAGTAAAAAGAGACTTGCCAGTGCTAATGGAAAAACTAACGCACCGCGAGTGTAATTTTTAATTACACGAGAACTCATGACATGGCGGAAAACTCGTGTCGTGCTCGACTGCGATATGTCAAGGGCTATTATCGAGGGTACGGAAACAACGTTGGAATACGTTTGCTGAAAAACCACAGACTACATGGGGCGCGCACCGTCGGAGTTGCGAGCATACGAGAAGTGCGAACGAGAGCACTATTGTCCGGCCTCCTCTCTCGTCTCCTTACCGTCCAGGTCCGTGCGCAGACACCGCATCGAATGAATAACTGAAACAATGCGGAGCGAAAGCGAGGCGCAGTACCGTGGCGCGCGCTCTCGTAACATCGATCGTAAGATTACAATTGGGTTAAAGCCGGAGTCGCTTGTCGTGATAGTGGAGAAGCGAAGGACCGGATCCGATCAACCGATCAACGTCGATGGTCAACCTTGGAACGGTCTATCTTGTTCCCAAGGGTGTTTTATGGATCCCCGTTTACCAATTGTTTCCAGAGAGATAAGATGAGATAAGATACTTTGGTCAATAAAGCGATAAAAACACGATCTGTGTCCACATAACTTCCTTCAAAACCTTTTTCTTGCTAAGATCGACATAACTACGGAAAGAAAAGTGTTTGATATTTGTGATTATGGTTGTATGATAAATTAACGATAATTATGATTGGCAGCTCCATCTTTACTCTTATGTATAATATTTATATTTAGTTTTATATAGAAATACAGTTATATTTATAATTTTATGTATAAAAAAAAAAGTTGTCAAAACAAATTCTTCTTGATCCTAAAATTCAATTCTTGATCCATTATAATTCCCTGATTTCCAAATAAATTTTCATGATTGCTTTCAATAATATTTTGAAACTTTTTCTATTTTCATCCTGATTTAGAAACCGTCAAATATTTTGTTGCGAGAGAGCAATTTGACAATATCGTACTATTAATATTGCTAACATTGCTTCCATTTAATTGTTAAGTTAATAATATTCCAAAACTGTAGACACAATGTACACATATCTTCTTTCAAAAGTTAAAAATTTTATTTTAAATTTTGCAAAATTTCCAGACTTTTTCCTGATTTCTCTGTTTTCAATTTCTCTCACATTTCCAGTTTTGTGTAGCAACCCTAGAAAATATATAGTTTTACTGAAAATTACTAATTTATACATTTTTGATATTTAGAATCACATCGAAGTGTACTCGTATAAAAATATTACTACTAACATTATAGCAGGAACTGTAAAGATCGAGCTTCCAACCTTAACTATTTTGATATATCAGTATTATCACAGAATATATGCATTATGAACAATCAACATTCTACTAATCGTGCTTATCTCATAAAAAAAATTCCATTTCATGATTCATGTCACTTCGATAGTATATCAACAAGCCATAGGTTCTCGTAACTCTAAAACTATACGTGAAAGATAATTTCGACTAGAATCAAACAGTTTATACATTTTGAATGTTTCATTTTCATTTTCAAATAAAACAGTTTAGGTTCTAAATGTATCATTTTTCACTGTAATAAATTAAGTGGTCGTTTAAAAAAACCTATATCGTTGCAACGATTGATTGGAATAACGATGGACCGTCTTGCATCCGGTTGTACTATGGCAGAGTTATTGAAGCAAGAAGGCTAATGAGGAATATGATGGAGGGAGGGAGCGAGACAAAGCATGGGACGAGGGAGGAAAGCTGGGAAACAAGGGAAAATACACGGGGTGAAGGATGACTGGAACGAGACGCAGCTATGCGAGGTCGCGAGAAAAGCGGCAGAAGACGAAGAGTGGAAAGGGGGATGGTGAGGTATATCGGGGGATGGTGAGGTATATCGGGGGATGGGTGGCGGTCGGAGGTTGCCGAGGCTGAAATGAAATATTGATCTGTAGAGGCGCGCGCAACCCCTGCAGCCGACCCGCCCTTGTCTACCATTTTCCGCCAATCTCTCTCTCTCTCGCCGTTGTGAACGCCGCCGAAATTCCTGCCGATTTTGCGAGATCTTTCGCGAACACGTTCATCGCCCGTTACTCTCAATCAATCCTCCCATTTCTCTCTGCCGTATTATAACATTAATTACATAAAAGTAAGACGAATCGAAATGAACGAACTAAAATGTTTTATATATGTGATTATATGATTGCATAAAATAATTAGGAGCTTCATTTTTATAGTTACTACTTACAATGTTAGTAATAATAATTATATTTCTAGTCCTTTATACAAAAAATATATAGTTCGAATTGAAAATGACTATAATTTATAATTATATATGTTTTTGTATATAGAATTACAATACTAAAGTATATAAATATAATTATCATTACTTAACATTATAGAAGTAATAATTATAAGAGTAAAGTTTAACGCTCTTAACAGTAACTATTTTATCAAGAAATTACAGCTGCAATACGAAGCACTTTTCTCTAGAATACTCACGAAAAAAACTTATACACGTTAAACATAAGTTAAATAAACTTGTGAACGCAATATTTGTTAACACAACATGGAAACTCTAAATTGGGTCCGCAATCTTATCTTATCCGGAAATACAATGCGCACACCAAATAATTATAAGTCTATTTATTAATTTGTACACGATATCAGTTACATTTTGTAACCTTAAGGTACTCGAGTTCTTTTAATTTCATCTCCCCGCTCCGATATTCTACCGAGCTTGTTCTTAAATACGTAGTTTGGAAAAATTCTCCAACAAAAGTTCCTTCGCAACAACGGATCCACTTTTACAAAATGCGTTGAACTTTCTGCACGCGCGACTTTAATGTGCGAGCAAATAAAAATTTATCGATAAAGGTCAAATGAAAGCACACCTGGTGACAGGTGAAATAGAAATCTACCGGAGACACAGGAAGGAACGATATCAGTTTTCATGAAAAAAAGGGGAAAAACGAAGACTGCGAATTCCTATCCATGCGCGCGGTTTCGCACAGCGACAATTAAAGATGATTTCTACCCGAGAGATTGTCATCCTGCTGAACGTATCTCGAGCCCAATATCTGTCGATGCGACGTGAAAATGCGCGAGCACACGGCTGGAAATGAAAGTCCCTGTTGGCTCGATGTGCCCATAACAATGTGACTGAGTGGACTGTAAGTAACATAGTTAACCCTCAGTACACACAATGATTTTCCGGTCTTTTACACACGATAGGTCATTCGTGTTCCACACTGTTAAATTCATAATGTCAAATTATTAGCCCAATTTGAGCTATTTTTTATCATTTTTATTATAGGTCGCCATTCTTTCAACTTAATATGTCGTTAATTTAACCAAAACAATGAGATTAAATAATTTAACTCAATTATAATTCCAGTTCAATTAAATTTAACCGATAATAAATCAAATTAAGAAAGAGAAATCCTATTTTCAAAAAAATATATTAAATTTAATATAATCGTGTGTACTGAGGATTAAAAGGAGCAACAAAATACGGATGACAAAGTTTATAGATTTTATGATTGACAGACCCTTAAATTTGCCTCTGATTCTTCAGACACGCGCAACTTCCCTCGCAAATTTCTGGTATTAAACCGAACTCACTGATCCTTGGATTCATAGACCTTCCGCGGAAGTTGAACGCTTATTTGAAACTTGGATCTCGCAAAATCCCGGATTAGGTAAGGCGGATTCGGTATTCCTTGTGTTCAACGCGATGTTATTTCGCAATATACTTCGGGTATACCAGAAACGCTCGCTGAAGCGAGTTGAGGAACTCGTTTATATATCGCCCGTTTCCGCGAGACATGTAGACGTATTAATATCGGACGGTAAATCTCCGCGGATGAATATACCCACGTGGGAAAAAAACTAGCTTACCTACCTGGAAAAGCTCTACTACGCTGTGTGAAAAGCGTACGCGAGCGTATTCGTGTGCGCAAAACATGCGAGAAACTTACGATGGTATGTGGCATGTTGGCTAACGAAAATCGATAAAGGGTGGTTTTACGAACCAATTTCTACGACGATACAGTGTCTCCTTCAACGGCGTCGGTGGAGGGCTGGCGAACTTACCTGCAAAAAGAAATAACAACGTTTAAGCATAAATCAAAACTTGACGCGGTATTCGTGCGAAATTTTCATCTCCATCCATCACTCGTAATCTTTCTATTGTAGCGCCGTAATATTTCCCCCGAGATTGTCAGCAGTTAAATGTAAATTTCATATTGGAAAACCGTGTAACTTTATGCGCCAGCTATGAAGTATTTCACCATCAGCACTTACTAATAACTTACTGGGAAAATTTCTGATTAAAACTAAACGAATCAGAAGAGTCTCGTAGTAATCAGAATTCTGATTACCTCAACAAAGAATTATATAATAGATTCAATCAGAACATTCTGATTTGTCCATTTCCCACCAGAATTTCAATTGATGCAATCAGACTCTTTTTTCCAGTGGTCCAATTATTAAGAAACACATCGATATCACGCCAAGATTGATTGAAAAAGATTCTTCTTGAAAGCAATGGTCCTTGACGTGAACAAAATCGGAACACGTGTCTTTATTACATTTATGTGAAGTAATTTAATAAATGCGCCTGTGTGTCTGGCATTTAATGAAAACTCTCGACGCTGATCTCGGTGTGGGCGAGCCTTTAATGCTCCGCGCTCGGAGACCAGCGTTACACCACACTAGGTTAGTAACAAATAGATCAATATTGGCTCGTGGTTTGCGTGTGACGCATCGAGCCGCGTATGAACTCATTTCCGCCGGGCCATCACCAATCGCGGAATATTTTCACAGTTTTGCCTCGTCAAAAGTTTACGTTTAAGTTTCAAGCAGTTTCAAGTCCCTTTGAATCCGCAAACTCTTTGCATTTCTTTACAAGTTTTGTAATGTCACGAACCTTTGGATTCAGCAAATCCTCATTTCGAAAAGTGCGCTTGAGAGAAAAATGAGAGAATTTAGTATTTGTGATAATTGCATGATAAAATTATTGTGAGCC
>NW_017305987.1:3371174-3382281 GCF_001594115.1 Trachymyrmex septentrionalis | reverse complement strand
ATATATATATAATTTATAGTTATTTTCGATGTCAACTATCTCATCTATCTCATCATACCTGACATAATTATTTTGATAATCTAACAAAATTATTTTCTCTAACTGAATTTTTAGTAACTTCAGCGAAATCGTTCTTTCCGTGAATATATTTTTTAGTGTACAGAATCATATAATTGTTGTTACTTAAGTATAATTATTATTACTAGCATTATAAGCAGTAATAATTATAATAAAGACTCCTAATTATAATTATGTTGCCATGAAATTATAGTCACGAACACCAAGCAACGCTTTTCTGTCATATTGAGAGAAACGTATATTATTTTGTTCGGTTATTATATAGGTATAAATTATCAACGAAACAATGATTATTCATACGAAATATTTCTCTCGCATGAATTTTTAAATCTACCGATCTTGCACCGTAATTTCAATTCTCGGCTCCTGATATTCCTCCTACATTTTCGAGTTCACGTACAAACATAGATATGCACTTCGATTTTATAATGCATTATCTATCATACCACGGATAAAGCGCCCTTATCGCATTATGCAGAATCGTAAATTTTCGCAGTCGTCCGTTCTGTGGGTTCGCGATGCAATTGTTAATTTTCGCATGAATCACGTTGAATTCTCCTCGCCGCGCGATGCCGCACGTGCCTCGATTTAATGCGCCTCTCGGAAACGAGATCGATACACGTGTGGTAATAGTAAACAGGCGGTGGTTACTCCTTTCCTCCTCCCCTGCCCCTCTGCCTTTTTTTTGTATCGATGATCCGTCGACCGCGGATAAGCCGCGGGTACGTTTTTAATTGGCAAACGGCCCGATCCGCGCCGCGAAGCAACGTGAATACGCTTTTCTCGTAAAGCCGCGGTGCGAATCCATCGTGCGCGCGACGTAAATCGAGAGCTGACGGGCTTTAACATACGACACTGACCTTGCCCATTCGTTTAGGAAATTATTCCGCAGTTTCAAGTGACATGCAAACGCTTGACATGATAACGCTTACGATTCAAAGTCACGTCGTTTCGAATGAATTCGATATGTCTTGTGAATACACTTCCAAAGACAAGATTACATCCTGAGAGAAAAGTATTCGATATTTTACCCAAAAAGCTGTATAACAATATATTAATAATATTAATAATATTAATAATAATATTAATATTAATAATATACAAAAAAAATTGAAAGATTGTTATATTATTTGGATACAAAAAGTATTTGTAATCGAAAAACTTAGATTTTCACAAAGATCTCTCGTTTATATCAAGACAAAGGGTACTTTCTAAAATATTTAGAGTAGATCTCACTTTGAAGAGTGGAATCTCACTCTCAACGATTGAAAATTGAGCCACTCTTTTTTAATTTTCACTCCTTAGAGGTTTAGAGATCCCACTTCAAACAACTTAAAAATACTCATTGTTAATCAATGACTAATTAATGTTTTTTTTTTACAAATAAGACTTCTTTTTAAATAAAAATCTCCCTGAAATTTTTTTGCATTCACTAGTTTTCTACTTTTAGCGTTACTTTGCGACTGCGACATGTAGTGTACAACATTCACATAAATATACTCATGCTAGTACACGTCGTCATTGATTGGGATTAAATCATGAGATTTTATTCTTTCATTCGTGGCCGTATACAATGAGTTGCTTTTAGCGTAGTGCCGTTCGATTTGTGTCACGCTGCTCGGAATAAACAGCGTTACCTCTTACGTTCTATTTTTCTCCGACTTCGACCTACGTGTTCTTACTTTTTTTCGAAATGTCATGTTCAGGATATACTTTCTCATCATAATAATACCATCGTAATACTACACGAACTTAATACATCCGGATTAAAACTTGTTCGTGCAACAATTTATCTTGTAAATTATTGGAAAAACAACTGATAAAGAATTATATTTAAACTTATTGAACATTAACGCTATAAACTTTTTATTAAAAAGTACCGTCGCATAATATATAAACGCGTCCAGATTAAAACTTATTCACGCAACAATTCATCTTGTAAATTATTGGAAAAACAACTGACACAAAATTGTATTTAAAATTATTAAAAATTAACGTTAAGTTTTTTAAAAATAAAATCCACATCTTCCCTTTAATACAAGCTAGAAACGATTAATCGTCGTTAAATATATACAGCATATATTTGAGGAACTGTTTCGTTACAAAATTGGAAAAACGAAAACTAAATATTATAAAATGTCTTAACATCCAAGACGACATCGAGACGGCCGATAATAAATGCCTAGGCACTTATACATGGAGAAAAACACACACTATTTATCGCAGCCAGTACAATACTAGGTGATAAAGACTTTTTTTCTATACAAACAAGGTGACTGACCGACATTCAACGTACAAATTTATATTGACTAGAATTTCTTTTTTACGTCGTCACTTTAAATCTGAAAAGAAAATAGAAGCAAGAAAATAGAAGCAAGAATAGCAAGAAAATGCAAACAAACAGATAAGATAGCGTATTATAACAATAATATTTAGAGACCAAATTTAGAAAAAAATTAGAATTAGAAATTACGTTTGTTTGGTACCGTTATATTTCTCAACGCTTTAAATCTTCCTTAGCGCTTAACGCTATTCCTTAACGATTTGATAAAAAAAATGTTTTTCAACATGTTTTATTTTTATGAAAGTAAGCAATCGAACTGGATTGCGTATGTTATACACGATTGTTTCCGTAGTATGTAAAGCGTTTGAAGCTTATTCCATACAATTGCGTAGTAGTTATAAGTATTATAGTTGTATTATAGTTGTAAGAACCGACCAATTACAGTTGAATATTCTCTTTATATTTGACTGTGATATTGGTCAATTCTTACAGCCTGCAATTGTAGAATAAGCTTCATGGGAGGGTTAATCATTTGTTCACATCGTTCTCTCCAACCAGATTTTTATTCTAAAATATTTTCTTCTCGATATTAAAATTTTATTTTCCGGCAGTGTACTTTCCCAAATTATAATGCACTTTCAGTTAATTTCAAGTTTAAATCATAGATCTCTTAAAAAATAAATAAATAAATTAATAAAATTAATTAATAAAATAAAATAAAAATTATACATATATCAAACAATTTAATGTAACATATTTTCACAATATGAGAAAGAAGTTTTTCTCCTTCGTCTTTCCTCACAGAGAAAATCTGTTCTCTTATTATATAGAGAAAAAGGAGAAATGTAGTTTCATAAGATCCTCACTCCGCATACACTACACAGTATGGAAGCTACGCTTCTGCCTAGAGCTAATTAATTAAAAGTCAAGGAGCGTCTTCATGCTAAAGCTCAACGTTGATTTTCAGCATCAAAATAGATTATATGGCCAAAATTGATGCTAGACAATGAAAATGCATGAAACGGATGTAGCATTATGTAAGGTAAAAGCAAGAAATATAAAATAGCGCTACTAATGTGTAATAAAGGCTTATTTTTTAAATAAAATATTGCAAATTGGCGGCAATCTGATATTTCAAAATCAACATAAGCTGATTTAATCTCCAAAAGCTATTTTTGTCGAATCTCAGGAAATATATGGCGGCAAATATAAATTTGAAAGGGTAAAAACAACCATACTGGTCCAGCCATACTGGTGGCGAAAACGTCGGAGACTTAAAAGCGACATCGATCGATATACGGCTAGTCAAAAATACTAAAAAAAGCGGCCAGAAATGCGGACTTTCCGCCGGCGAAATGACGTCGGGAGAAAAATTTCGTCTCGCGGTTCTTGACGCGGAAAACATGACGATGTGGTCGTTAGATTGGCTTGGGCCAATCACCGTCACGAGTCAGCAGCTCGAAGTGCAGCAACAGCAGCAACGCAAATCGATAATTACATATGCATTAAATTGTACTGTGCGGCCAACACGCCAGTCGGTTATCGCGATCTCCGTGGAGAATGGAAAAACGTAGACTAATCCGAGGCTCGTTGACCTCTTCGAATTGTTCGTTCCTTTCTGGTTATTCTTGCAGAATGTATTATATTATAACAGATTTTACGCTTCAGAATTAATCTTAAGATATTTACTATCACTATTAAATTGACAATTAATTTAATCTGAGATATTATTATCTCAACTTCAATTTATGATTGAGTTTCAAGTTTGACAGCGTGCAATCGACGTGCAATTTATATAACTGAAAGGTGTATTTAACATTTATATATAAATACATGGTGTCCAGCAAAATCTAGCTAATCAATTTAAGAACATTCCAGGTAAAAATCCTGGTTTTTCCAGAATTTATCCATCGATTAATTTTCATGATTTAATTAATGTTCATTGATTCGTGCAATATTGTACACTTTGTATTCAAGTTAGGTTAGTTCTATACGAATTAATTACAACGCTAACAATTATAAGAGCAATATAATTTATTGCCTTATAAATAATATCAAACGAACGTTCTGTCAACACAAACGATTTTTTTACTATGTTTTGTTTTAGATATTAAATTCAAGTTTCCTGTTCATAACTTATTGCATTTTTAAGGAAAAATTTATGCTCAAACACAATTCCTCTTTTATTTCTTTTTTTTCACGTTGACTTTTTTCAAAATGAAAGAATGATAAATTCGAGGCTAGTTCTGAAATTTCAGGGATTTTCCAGGAATCTTCCAAAATACATAAAATTCCAGTATAATTCCAGGATTCGAGGATATTCAAGGATCGCTGGACCATGAAATATTATTAAGTACTAAGCTATATTATTTAATATTTATATTTATAAATATAAATATTATTAAGTTGCTTTTCCAGCTTTGACCGTATTTGTACGATAATTGCGCTTCTTTATTATTTATTGATTTATTCATAGTGCAACTTGTTATTGTAAATAATTTTTTCTTCGTAAAAACATTACAATGGATCTTCGTAATTAATCGATAAAGAACGATAGAGATCATTTAATGCGTTATGCGCTTTGAAAACGCAAACAAAGGCGATAAAATTTTGTCCTTCGCAGTTAGTTTCACGATCAAATTGAATTTATTTGAATCTGGATTCGAGATATTGTCATTGAGCTTTATGAGTGGTAACATTTTAATTCTTTCGCGTGAAAAACTTTTTGATAAGAAATATTTCAAAATATTATATAACAATTAAAAACTTACGTTTATATAAACATACGAAAATAGAAATAGAAATAAAGAATTTCTATTATTTTATTATTTTAATATCGAGTCCTTTCGAATAATTATTTTTTATACAATCTTATTACATATTTAAAGTGTAATACTAATCTATAATTATTTTAACATAATCTGACTAGCACGAAGCTCTAACGAAACAACGAGAAAAGTTACGTGTCGATAGTTGTCGTTAAAGTTAGACGATAATCCGATTCCCTCCCGAATGGAAATATAGATAAAAGCTCGATTCGCGCTGTCTGATCTGCAGACAATATTCGAGAAAAACGAGATTCGTCACGTGAGATACAGACGTGACGTAACATCAGCTCTTCTACCGACGTTTTTAATTGTATGTAATTCAGGATATTCCTTCGTACCAAAGTACGAACAACGAGACGTTACTTTTGTACTCTCTGAGAAGAACTATTCGGAACTTTCTCCAATAGTTCCGGGACGCGAAACTGGCCGAAATTGGCAGCGTGAAATCTATTCGAAATCGTCGTTCGGTTGGACGACAAGCCACAGGTGGCAATGTACAAACGTATACACGGCATTGTGTACATGTGTACGCAGCCACTTCAGCCTAAGAGCTTTCATCGTGCGAACGATGAGGTCGAGAAAAAAAACATAAAGAGTTCACCTTCTTTCCTTCCTTCGAGTCGATAAAAACTGCAATTAGTACCCGTGCATTTTTTAATTCCTCTTTTTCCTTTCGCTGTTTTCTCTTCAAGCACCGTCGGACAACAGCTCGGAGAAGCACCGTAGAGAAGAACTTTACCTCGGCCTTGTCAACAGTATCTCTTTTTATTTTATGAAAATCAAAACGTGACGCGCGATGTCGTAAATGTTATAAAATTATAGCGAAAGACAAGATTACGTCTTGACGAAAAAATTTTTCGTCAAGTTTTATAATTTATAATTTAACTCAGTGACAATCCAAAACTCGACAATGAAAAGCACCGCGTTTCCAGCACGTGGACTTGAGATTTCTATTAAGTTATCCACGCGAATTAATTCCGTCAAATTAATACGTGACAAGGAAATGTCCAAGACTATTATTAAACGAGTCACGTCGAGCAGTTCCTTCAGCAAAATCGTTGTATTTCACGTTTAATGTTAAACTTACAGTAATCTTTTCGAAAAATCCTCAAGTTCCCTTGAATTAATACTATCGCTACGAAACCCTAGGGAGAAAAAAAAAAGGCTAATTCTATTACTTCCATTCGACTGCGAAGCACAGTAGAATCGACGAACACAGTGGCAATATCCCATGAAATCACTTGAATGCTAAACATTCCCGATGTCTCGTACATAGAAACAGAATCGCACAGCTGAGACAACAGACAGTTTCTCGAGTGCGAAAGGAGAGTACGCCAATACGCTCTCTCCGCAAATACAATGGACGTCCATCGCACAATATGCTGAATATCCGCGAAGCTGCGATATCGCCGGACCACCGACGTTATCTCGCGCGTTATCACACACTACCGCGTGAAACGCAACTGGCAAAGATGGTTACGGATACGTGAATATCAGATTTCATCAATCTCAGAAAGATAACGTCTGTTAGACATACAAATAATTAATAGTGTCAAATTAAAATAATTAGATAATTCAATCACTTTAATCGCCTGACTTTTTTTTACGTAAACGATCTGGAATGATTTTACATCCCAATTAAAATCCTTATTATTAACAGCATATTATATATTATTGACTGTTTTCCGATTTGTCAGTATTTGAGAATTTGAACATTATGAATATTTATGGATTTAATTACAATTTTCTAAAAAATGAAGATTTTAATTAATATAACGCTTTTTTATCGCGGGTTCTCGATAGAATGATATATTTGAAGATTCGTAAAGAATCTTCAAATATAGTTATTAAAAAAGAAAAAATATATTAAATAATATCCATACAAAATAACATTTTGCAATTAACAATTTTCTATCTGGGGAGAAGTATCAGGTGACTATTTCTAAATTGGATACTTAAAGGAACTTGTTAATTAATGATATACGATAGTCCATTGAGGAGTAGCTAAATTTCTGTATCATTAAAAAAATTATAACATTTCATTGCATAATGATTCTACCGGACAAAATCCATTAACCAAGTTTTGTCTTACACGTTTGTAATACATACGTTAAAAACACATAATTATCTAGGTATCTATTACTGTAGCAACTTAAATTTCTGTGTTTATATATCGCTTCTAAATACATATATATGAAAAGTTGACTTGCAATTTATTATTCTAAATGATTATAAATAATATTACTTTGACCAATTATTTGATTATTTCTTTCTCGCAAGCCCTACATTCGCAAATGTTCGTAGTAACGAAGATGCTGCGGCGCTTGTCCAGATGTCAAGCGATAAGAACCGTTTTCTCTTATCTAACTTATATGAGTTAGTAGTTCGTTACCTAACGTAACTCTCGCGTAAATGCCACTAACATGCCATTCACTCGATTCGTTTCGTCTTTATACACATCCGAGTTCATTCAAACAAACCCAAGCGCGAATTTAAAGAAAAATGCACGAGAGCGGAAAAAATATGACGTTTGTATGAAATATTATTTTTTGTGCTTCAACAAACACATTGTTCATTCATTAAACATAAAAGATATACATATAAAAGATCCGTAAAATGCATTTATGGTATCTTTAAAAGAATGTCCTGATACGTTATTTTATGTAACATAGTGTAAGAAATAAGAATAATTATTTCAGACATGAAAAGAATCTTTGCTGTTTTAATTAAAAATTAAAAATGTTAAAATTAGAACATTTTGCTGAAATATCTAAAAATTTAGCTAGAAAATAATTTTGTTTGAACCATCAAATTCTATAGTGATGCTTAATCTTTAAATATGTAAGTGACTACAATTTCATACATAGTTGAAAACTCTTCCTTAGAAAAAAAAATAAAAAGTATTCTCAGAAGGTTTAAAGCTCATTATCTTTCTCTATTTTATAAGGGTACACAGTAAAAAGCATTTTATATTTACGTTTCACTCAGGTACTTGTGTGTTAAAATATGTTGAATTTTTCACATATTTGAGTGTTGATTTAACATAATATAATTATATTATTTAAATATTTTGTGTTGAATTAATATTCAACATTTCTTATTATTAAATTAACAATTTATAAGTAAATAAGTAATATAAGAATAATGTGTTTTAAAATATATATTTTAAGATAAATGAATAAAATACGTGTAATTTAACTGATTTAACGTACCATAAATTTAAATTTCATTGAAAAAATATGCGTGCACAGTTTACTTACAAATTGTGTCAGTATTACCTTTTTTGTGATAATTTTTTTTACTTAATATATAATATAATATTTGTATTACATTCAAACATATTTATTCTACATAAATATGTATTAAGTTAACACAAAATTTAAGCGGACTGAGACACATAAAATATATTACATTTAATACAAATCCAACTATGTATAATGTATTTCTACCACTTTATAATTTTTAAAAAATATAACTACAAAGATAAAATTTGTTTGAGATACTCTAAATACCTCGGCTTACCTTTTTAAAGGTTTAACTGCTTGTTAGAATGTTAAAACTTTTTGCAGTATTGTCATAATTATTCCGATTGTGGTCCGAAAACAAAATTATTATCTTTAGATCAGTATCTACCTAAATTTTTGAACGCTTCGACAAAATCATTCTTTCATTGAATAAATTACGAGGTTTTGACGCATCAATTTGCAAACGATAATCGTTTTCATATAGTTACTCGGAATCTCTTGAAAGCTATATTTCACTTGATATTACATCGAAGAAACGTTCGAAGAAAATTGGAATCGTGGGGATCAAAGCGTAATATCCCGCGAAATATCGCGTGCTACGTGAGATGGGTGGGATGCCAAGCGGACTATACGAGCGATCGTCGGGAACTTAGGCGGCGCGGGTTCCTCGACGAGGGACCCGACCGGAAAAAGAGGCTGCACGCGAGAGTTTTACGTTACGCACGTGCACGCACACCGGCATACCGCGCCCGGCCGACGTGGACCCGGCACGACGCACGTTGGACCCAGCGAAAGATATAGTAGTGCGTCACCCGGCTTGGAATAGCGGCTGATGTCAAGCCTCGTGCACTCTCACACTCACGACTTTAAACGCATCCTCGCGCACGCACCGCACGCGTTTTTCAGCGTCACAGACAAGCGTCGCAGAAACAGGAAAAAAAAGAAAGGAGAAAGATTTATAGCTGGTTCTTTTTTCGGTGTTGCCGAAGTGCCGTCGCGAATTCGTAAGTTCGATTGTCCGGGACCAAATCATTGGCACACCTGACGACCAATGCGCGAGATTCTTGAATTCATCTAACAATAAGGAGAACTGCAAGATTGATCATTTTTGATGGTAAAGGAGAAGATACTCCGCGGCTTTTCTGTCACAATCGTGCTGCTCGTCCGAAGCTAATTATGGATTATGGCGGGTACCGGGGCGCAGTACACTCTCGCGACAATTCGCTCTTCGGCGATTTTATTTCCGTACGCGTTTCCGTGTATTTTCTCAACGTGAGTCACGCACGCCGTTCAGCCGTCACGGACACGTCATTCGCGCGCGAATAACGCCCGTTCCCATGTGGAATTGCGCGCACACGCACACAGAAAAATACGTACTGTACTCAAATAATAATTACTTACTTCAATTATTTCAACATATATCCCACAAGTCTATCATAAGTTCATCACAAGCAACAAATTTTTTCAATGTTTTGAATCCTAATAAGTTTAATACTTCGACTGAGGTTATTGAATTAAAACAAATTCGACTTGCTTAGTATATATAAAGTTGCTTCTTCGATCAATCTTATAATATTCTTCAGAAGAAAAGAAATTGTTCTTTTAAGTGCACAATAATAATTTCTTCTAAAATTTGTAATAAATATATTTTAAGTTTATTATCAAGGAAATGTTCTTTGTTAAACATAACCGTTACTTAAATGAAAAAAAGTAAATTGAGTAATCACTTTTCTTAGCAATAGAATGATATTTTTCTGTGTATGACTCTTTAATTTATTTTGAAATGTAATAGAAAATGTCGAGAGTATGATATTAAAAATAAACCATCATATTGTGTGTGTGTGATATACAAACAATGAAGGAAACATAACCGAACTAATTAAAACAAATACTTTAAGAAGTAAGATAGAAATCTTTCTAAAAATATGAGCGAATTTTGATGTCAGTAAAAGAAAAAAGTGGAATTCAGAATTTTCTTCTCTAACAAACAATTAGAGAAAATTAAGATTTTTCACTTCCTTGAATCTTCATAAATATAAAAATATCAAAAATATATTATATCTAAGAATTAAACATTATTTAAACTAAAGTCTCGGGTTTCCGAGAATCGACGTCAATGAGATCGATTGCCGTAGCAAAATTTATCGTGCAGTTAGTAGATATATCGATCTTCGGATTACACGAACCGAAACATAAATCGCTATGCAGCGCAGTCAAATTATACTGCGCCCTCTAATTTACACCGCGACCGGTTTGTTATCCCCTAAGTACACGATCCTAATCCGTTCTCTCGGGAGTACTAATTAACGGGAGATAATGGATCACAATGTGGCAAGTCGTGCGATCCACGATGTAACCTTGACATGGCGAGCGCGGATCCTCTGGAGAAAACTCTCGAGAGAATTAAAATTATCAATTGTGCAGAAAGCTGTTAATTATAGAACTGACGCTTAAACGATTATGGATATAATTTTATGGTTTAACAATCGCGAGATCTCCAGTTTTTTTTTCACATTTTAGAAAAATACACGGTTAGAAAATATATATTAAATTTAACACATTTCGAGTAAATTTTTGTGTTAGTTTAATACAAGATGAATACATTAAAAGTTTTGAAAAATGAATAAAATTTTATGCTGAAAGATATTTATTTCTTTTTTCTTTCGTATGAG
>NW_017305987.1:3367459-3371074 GCF_001594115.1 Trachymyrmex septentrionalis | reverse complement strand
TTGAAAAATGAATAAAATTTTATGCTGAAAGATATTTATTTCTTTTTTATTTCTTTCGTATGCATTAATCAGTTAGCGTGAAATGGATGCCATGTTATTTAATCAATGAATATTAAGTATATCTCAAGAGAAAGAAGAGCAAGATCGTTTTCCTTCTTTTTCCTTAACCCTTCAGAAATGCAGTATGAATGTCAACAAGAAAGCATCAACGAAGCACTGACTAATTACCACGGTAAACTCACTTAGGACGAATGCTGAGCGCTCACCGGTGCGCTAAAAGCGAGTCTTAAAAGGAAGTTAAGAGACCCTTCTCGCAGCCACTTTTGCAGTGCGACTCCCCGGGGAGATGTATGAAGGGATTGTGTAATCATCCAGCTAGGGGGTGGCAGTCGTGAGACCGTCTGTTTGAGCGCTTTTTGTACGTGTTAGTTGAAAGAAAGAAGACCACCCGCGATCGAAAGGAAGCTGCAAATCTATTTGCATAAACTATTCATAGAGGATTACACTTGTACAATTATTTTGAAGATTCGAAATCTTTTGATTTTTACAGAATAAGATTTCTACATCCTAAGATTTCACATTTTTAACTCTCTGTCTGCAATCTGAGTCTTATTTTAACATTTGAGTTGTAAAATTATTTGGTAGTATAATAAAGAGAGACGTCGAAAAATTAATTTAATTTTTTCAGATTTTTTTTGAAAGCCTAGAACAGTAAAAAGAGCTGATCTAAAAAAAAACTGGCAATTTAGAAATTTTAAAATTCCAAATCTACTAATCTATAAATCCTTCTAAAAAGTCATTATTTCTCGTATTACAGAGCCCATAAATTTTAAATGTTATCAAATCCATATTTCCAAACTGCATATTTAACGCATTTCAATAACAATAATTGTATTAAAATAATAATTATATTATACAATTAAAATAATAATTATATTAATAATAATTATATTAATTTAGCAACAATTATTATCTATATTATACACGCACATGTAAATAATATTTTATAAAAAGTTGGAATAATTAATTTCAAATTTCCATATTTGCAAATCCTATGTTCACTTTCGTTTAAAATTCCTACGTTAGCAATTCATTTAATACGCTTCACTTTCGTACATTACAGCAATAATAAAATCCCTTTTCGAGTGATCATAAAGTGCTCTCAAAGAGGTAGTTACGATTGGCCTATTTGGGATCTACCCACTTTAATCTAGTAGTACCGGCAGAAAATCGATAGCTCGATGGTCCGCAAAATGTCAATTTAATAGAATGCTCTTCTGTCGTAGAGTATTACGTAGACGTATTACGCAATCAGTTACGTACCGATTAATGCCTCTGTTTGATCGTTACCTATGTCATTATGCAATTATATTATCATATCCTTGTAAATTCGCTAATAGGTATAAATCACCCAACAAATTTTTTCGGTAAAATAGATCACGGAATATTAATTAATTAGTCATGCCATACCGCGATATTATTCTTTGTTCTGAATGTGACAATAATGTCGCGACTTAACCCTTACGCTGTTCGATATCAAAGCATGAGTAATGGCAATCCAATCTCTTCAGTTAAACATTTTGTTGTTTTTAACTTCCACGTGTGCCAAAATGTAAATTAAACCATTTCTGTGGTTAATTTCAAAACAATCCATGTTAATATGTGCACTTAGTAAATAACGAACTAAATTTAAATCAAATTTAATACAATTTCTCAAGTTAAATTGTTTAATTTCATTGTTTTAGTTAAATTAATGACATACTGGAATAGGAGCAGTGGTGACCTACAGAAATAAACAGATTAAAACAAGTTAGATATAATTTGACATTATGAATTTAACTGTGTCGTACACACGATTGGGTCATTTGTATCCTGCAAACTTTCTTTTCTTTGAAATACTAGAAGTACGTGGCTAAATAGTATCTATTATTTCCTTTTTTTAAATACACAACTTTACAAATACTTTCTAAAGATATTAAAGTATATACTGAAAAATATTAAATATTATTATTTCAATAAATATTTGAATGATTCTAAGTTAATATCTACATATATTTATTTAATACAATTTGATACAATTGAATAATTCTAAGTAAATAAACACATATTTATTTGATAAACAAAAATTAATTTATGATTGGAAACAAGAACCGACAATATAAATATTATAATTTTTGAAACACAGCGCCTTCGCGGTCAGGAAATATTAATTCAATTTTATTGAATGTATATTAAGATAGTAGTTCAACATCTTAATACTCTGACCGCGAAGGCGCTGTGTTTCAAAAATTAAAAAATTAATTTGTTTCAACTATTTTGTTTGTTTTTATAACTGTTATCAATTTGATTTAACTATCATTTTTTTAAGTTTCATTTTTTTAACTATTATTTTTTTTATTTAATGAAAGTACATGTATACTTAATGCTATTCAAAGAAATATGTATAAAGATTTAGTAAATTTGTTTTCAATATATGTACACTTATTTAACAATTTTTGTATACTTGTCAAAGAGACGAAAATTAACATGGAACTCAAACGACCCAGTATGTGCAATAAAGGACCGGAAAAACATCGTGTACTGAGGATTGGTTAATCAAGCAAATTCATGTACGCAAAATATATCGAAGAGGTATACACGTAAGTACGTATGTACGTTTCACGAGAGTCCTTTTTACAATTACAGTAGGTATGTTTGATGGTGCAATTTTAAAGCCTCTTATATGTCAAACGTCTCGTAATGCTTTTTACACATCAAATCTCTCTCACAGCGCTTTTACGTGTATCAAATGGCTCCCAGAAATCCAATTTTTAATTTCTCTGTCGTAATATTGTGACATGTGCATTTCACTAAAACTCGGGATTTGCAATTCGAACTTTTGCGCACAACGTGCATTCTACGAAAAACGATTTTAATGAATTTTCAGAAAACATATCCAAAATTCCGATGTTAAAATTTTAATTGTTGATCAATTTTTCTAAATCTTTTTATTTTATCATGTATTATTATATTAATATTATATGTATAATAAATATAATTAATCATCACTCAAAGATTTTGCGAAAAATAACCGCTAAGTTCGGTGCAGTTATCTTTATATAAATATATAATTAAAGTATATAATTAAAGTAAAGCAAAAAAGATATCGTTATGTAAAATTTTAAAAGACGTATACAAAGATTCAACGTAGTTAAATTTTCCCAAGGTGCTCGGGTCGAGTGTTCTCTCGTTGTGCAATCTACGCATTAATTTAAACGCGTTTCCTAAAGCGGCGCGAACTGTACGCTGTCGAAAGTGTACTACGTCGTGCCCGAAACAGTCCAGATCTCGTCTCGACGGCAGGAAGAGACGCACACGTTAATGACAGAGCTCGTACGAAATGCGGGACTAATTGACGTGCGATAATTAACGCCACTCCCGCGCAAGAGTGACGCGACGGTTCATGCAAATGAAACGTAGTTGCTAGACGCTAATTACATCGCGATCGCCACAAGTGAACATCAAATTCTTTCTATCAATACGACAACAGTGACGTATAATGATCCGATAGAATGCAATTCATCGACTTTCAACCAACCTGTCCGCCTATACGTGCGATATACGTGCGATAAGAAA
>NW_017305987.1:3360611-3367359 GCF_001594115.1 Trachymyrmex septentrionalis | reverse complement strand
GATCCGATAGAATGCAATTCATTGACTTTCAACCAACCTGTCCGCCTACGATATACGTGCGATAAGAAGCTTAAGTGGCGAATATCGGATATCTTTTAATTTTTAAATACATTGTTTAGCCAAAGCATCCATTCTTCAGTGCGAAACATTCGTGAAAGTTCCGCAATTTTCATTGAAGAGCGAATCTGGAAAGCTCATTTTAACGATCGTATATAAAAAGAAAATGGTTTTGCTAAATTGATTAAAAATTTAACTAAATACAGATCTGAAAATAATTTTGTTAAATCAAAATAATTACGTAGGATTCTCAAGTGTGAATAACGTTGGAAAAAGTTGTGAAATTTTAGCAATCAGCTTAAGTGTCGTGATAATTATATTCATGAGTGAACAGAAATATCTCAAGATTTAATTAGATGTAAATCTAAAAATAATTTTAATGAACTAAAATAATTATGTACAAGAATCTTAAACGTAGTGAACAATGATACAAAAAGTTTTGACATTCTAGCAACCAGCTTATTATTTTATGGCTCAACCAAATTATATTCAGATATGTTATCTACCCAAATTTTTAGATATCAGCACAAAACCAAAATTTTCATATATATATATATCGACTTTGTTAATCTCAAAAAATCCATCTAGAAATAATTCTGAAAATAATTTTGAACTATCAAAATAATTATGTAGAACTTAATAATTATGTAGATTAAACTGATTGTTAAACTGCTAAAACTTTGCAGCATTGTCATGAACATTTAAGCGCTCTACATAATTATTTTAATGGCGCAATAAAATTATTTTCACAAATCTGTATTTAATTAATTTAAAAAATAATCATAAGTCTTTATATCGTTGTTATTTAAAAAATAATTTAGCGAAATATTGTTCTTTCCGTGTTACAAAGCGGATGTCGAGATACGAGTTTGTTGTCACGAACTGAGTCAGAAACGCTACGTTTTAGGCTGAACGAATATACGTGGGCGACGTTACGCCCAAATGAATGCGACTTTCTTGAATGGACTGGCCGGGCGCGATTTCGATCAACACGGACGTTGCTTTCCAGCCAGGAAATGAGCTCGCGTCAAGTCGAATTCCACTCGCAGATGGAATAATCATTACGGCCGACCGCGCACAAACGCGATTTTCAAATCCATTAACGCGTTGCCAGCAATCGAACGTTTTCTGCGAATAGAATTAAAAGAAAAATCCAGCTGCTTCTTCTCATCCGCGATCGAAGTCGATGATTTCTGCGAAGTAGAAATTTCCCCACGAGATGCTACGTGTAAATACTTCATATTCGTAATTTCCTGCGTTCTAGGAATAAAAGAGAAAAAAATCTCTCGTGAAAATAAATTCGCTTTGGAAATGAATAATCCGTAATTATTATAACGCCAAACGTAACATACGGTTGTTAAAATATTTCAATAACAATTTAATTATAAACGATTTTGAAATAAGAACGTTTGCAATCTTTATAGCAGATTTATAATAAACTTTAATAAAAAGTCTGGTAACAGCTATCAGTATTTTGTTTAGCGTATTGTAATATTTAATAAATATTACTATATGTAATAATAGTAATCAACCATTCGGTAATAATCAAAAGAGATACATGGAGGAAATATGGTTTTTCGAAAGTATTTAAAAATTTAATTAAATACAAATCTGGAAATAATTTTGTTGAGTCATTAAAATAATTATGTAGGACGCTCAAGCTGGTTGTTAGAAAGTCAAAACTTTTTGCAGTATTGCTCATTATGTTTGAGATTCCCACGATTGTTTTGATAATTAGATAAAATTTTTTTCCTATCTGTACCTAGCTGAATTTTTAGATAATTCAGCAAAATCATTGCTCATGTAATATTTAAAAACATGAACGTTTAGATGGCTTTGGTTATATTAATCAAATATTTGATTAAATTTTTTTTTAAAAGCTTTAATAACTATCATCTAGGTTTAATTATTATTATCAGATTTTTTTTCAGCGAATTAATAACAAGAAAATAATATCTTAAGGGAAATTACTTGCGATTCTATTCACCAAGCGCAAATCAATAAAGCGTCAGAGATTTTGCTCCCGCTTTCGATAAAATTAGATACATTATACGAAACATCCTTATAGTTAATTCTGGCATCAATTTGCGACTTCTCATCATTAGCAGCTAACGATGCACAATGCGTCGAATAACTATAAATCATGTATATAATGCGTACGAAGTTTCAATAACTTTTAAGTAGGTGGCCTAAAGATTCGCAATTTGGTAAATGGAGTACTCAGAACATTCCAAAAAAATTATATCTTTATAGTTATATTTTTTACTAATATGTTAAATATCGTAATGTTAAATTTATATTAGTTATTCTTCCTTATTATTATAAAGATAAAGAAATGTAAAAACAATTTAAAAATTTAAAAAAAAAACTTCTATGAACTGATTTATACATAAGCCGTTCTTTATAAAAGGATGCTGGGAAATACACTTTTCATTTTCCTTTTACAGAATAAAGCTTTAAAAAAGCGATCATTCCATTTAAAGGTTAAGAAAGCCGTTAAAAGTTATGTCTTAATATCCGAGTGAAAATTAAAGCCAAACAAGGATTGTTAGTTCGCAAAATTAAATCATTCGGAATTGCAAATGTAATTACAAACAGCGTAAGCTACTGACACATTTAATCAGCTCCATGTTGTTCGCAATATCGAGCGCAATAGCGAGCAAATAAATAATGTGTCGAAGAGGTATATACGGGCAGGTATATGATTTTTAGGAACATATTCTGTTCATCCGGGATGAAAAACTGGTTGACGTGGATGTGTTATATAAAATTCAAGCAAATACCCGCACAGAATCGAATGATGTACACTAAAAAGAATCGAGCTATCAAATGTTGAGTAAAATAATGCCAATCAAATGTTCGGTTAATATAAGTGAAAATAAATTTACGTTTCTAAATATTTAGTAAATATTACTAAACATAATAACATAACAATTTGATTGATAATTGGTTACTAAATATTTAAGAAAGTAAAATTATTTTTGGTTACATGGTTAATCGAACATTGATTGGCATTATTTCATTCAATATTTGATAGCTCGACTCTTTTTAATATACATGTATAATTCGATTCCGTCCAGGCATTTACTTGAATTTTATATAACACGTTCGCGTCAAACAGTTTTTCATCCCGGTAAAGAATATGTGTTCCCAAAAATCATATATCTTTCCGTATATAAATACTAGTTCGATGAATTATTTATTTATTTGTTTGCTCGTCGATATTACGAACAACATGGAGCCGATTAAATGTATCAGCTGTTTGTAATTACATTTATAATTCTGAATAATTTAATTTCGCAGACTAGCAATCCTTGTTTGGCAATTCTTACCTGATAATGTTGGTATCTATTACCAGATACCTATTACCCTTTTTTTTCAGTATATGATACATCACACGATATATTGCACGCTCGACACAAATCCCGATAGTTCAAATTAAATTTAAAAGTATCGAACGCCGACTTCGCTCAACGCATTACTGGACAAATCCAGTTGGTTATCAATTAAAACAGGCAAACGAAGCTTCCCTCACACGGTACCACAATGTCGAGAATCGTTCTGATTAAATTAATACTCCGATTATACGACGCAGTATGTAGCAGAGTAATTGCTGTAAAACTCTCCCAGGATACGTGAAAGCATTTGTGTGTATATGTGCGTGTGTATGTGTCGCAGTATTGGAGCATAATAAACAATCATATGTACATATATAGGGACACATGCGATCAATATACCATCTGGACATTGATTTTGTGTCGGTTAATAATATGTAAATGCAACGAGGGCAACTCAATTATTTAAACATATTAATATTAAATTACCGTTAAATTAATTATATTATATGGCAGTTTACAATATTATTATTTTATATAATTGCTTGAAACAATTTCTCAGAATTGTCTGAAGTTCTCATCAAAATGTTTCTTAAGCCCGGATCTACAATAGATTTTTAAGCCTTAAGCCATAAGGAATGGACGAATCACAATCAATTATTTTCCTCGCATTCGACTGCAATTGATCAATTTCTTACGGCTTAAAACATCTATTGTAGATCCGGACTTACGGACGCCAATTTTTAAATCATGAATATTACTTCTACTACAGTTTATGGTTTTACTACTACTATAGTTTATGGTTTTAAGAATTTATCTCTAAATTCTTGGAAATTTCCTTTATTACGAGACTATATCATGTTCCTAGGAATGCGCTGATAAACGAGACTCACCTGTATCTCCTAGCTGGTCGTACTGCTTCGACCAGATTGCACCGTAAATCGATACATCAAGCACAATTAACCCGCATCTTGCTTTCCGCGAAACCGATAATAGTCCATAGTTCTTAGATTCACAAAGTAGCGCATTTCTCTGATCTAATCGAGCGCGTCATTTTTTTATCCTTACCATGATTATACTTACATTAGATACGGTATATTTCTCTTAATCATCACGTCAAAAAACAAAAAAGTAGTATCGACCACAATATGTCGTCTTTTAATTGCAATGAAAAATACTGAAATATTCAAAACTTTTTAATCGTATTCTTCTTAAATCATTTTGATATCGAATCTTCTAAATAAATATTATTACTCGCCATTTCTTTTTGTAGTTTCTTAGTTTTTTTATATTTAATTTAAAATCCTCTAATTTTTGCAATCATTTTTAATTAATTCGGAAATAGTCACCTAATTTTTTTTAATATAAATCTGATCTGGGGTGTTTTTAACTCCAATTAAAATAATTACTATTATATTAACAACATATTATATGCTATTGTTTTTCGATTTATTAGTATTTCTAGAACATTACAGATATGGATTTAATCACAATTTTCTGATACATGTGTGTAATGGAGGGTAAGTAGAAATTAAATAAATATTAAACGAAATAAGTTCAAGAACATTCAATAACTTATGACAGTATTTTCTAAAATAAAAATTTTTAGTTAATATAAATGCTATTTTATTACGAGTTAGAATTACATATTTAAAGATTCGTCAAGAATAATTATTAAAAAAGATAAATATGTTAAACAATATGCAAGATAATATTTTACAAATCATATTTTTTCGCATTTTTTGAGATGTAAAAATACCCCAGATGACTATTCTTAAAAAATACTAATAACCTGACATTACGAGTTTTGATAAAAATGTTCCCTTAAATTATTGAATACTTTCAAAGATACTTCTTTTCTCTCTTTCTCACGCTTAAGTTCAGGTAGATTGCGAACGATCAGAAAGGCCGGATGAATGGCGACAGCCGCGAGTAATCACGAGAGTTGTCGCAAAGAATGAGGAATGCGACGGCCTCCAGAACGTAGAAGAGACCTTCGCTTGTTACGCAAATACACAGATCCACGGAGATGACGAGGTGGTGAAGGGAGAAGGAGGGTGAGGTGGAGGGTATCGGCCTTGGCGAAAAGAGACCTCGCCGACTGTTCGATGACCTAGACGCAAGGTGGGCGAGAACATTGTAGATAGATAATCTGATAATATCATTCATTGCACACCTAAATCTCGAATTAGCGAAGCCTCGAGAGGACGTTTCGAAGAAGATTAGTTTGGGTCAAAGTGTATCATATTAAAGATTTTGTTCTTTTTAGCTGAACTTCTTGCATCATATATTTTTTTCTCTTCTTTTTTCTAAAACGTGGAGAAAAAAAAAGATAAACTTTGCAATTTAGTTCAACTAAAAAGAACAGACCTAATATAAGTTATTTCGAAGGGTCACTTTATACTCCACACACACACACACACACACACACACACACACACACACACACACACACACACACACACACACACACACACACACACACACACACGTTCGCAGTAAACTTATTAACATCTCTAGGTTCGTTATATTAATGCCATGGAGAAACAACTACGCCATTTGCGGCGCAGCTGGATCGCAATAAAGCGATATACAGCAGAAAATTGATTGTCAAATGTCAAATGTTCAACTGTTAATATGAGAACGTGGAAATCATGTACTAACGTAATATCTTTCGTTTTTGTAAATGAGATACTTTTCCTAGTTAAATAATTTCCGAATATTTACTGAAATCTCATAAAAATATTTTCTAAGATTCCCGGATATTTTCCAGTTATTTTTATTTAAAATTCTAGATTAGAGTTTTCAGCTTTAGAGAACTGTTAATGCAACTTCGAAACTGGAAGTAACGCAAACAATATATTGTAGATTAGAAGAAAACAGGGTTTTCACAAAAGTCTATCTGTCCTGTTTTACAATTAGATGCAAAATCTAAAGGAAAAAAATCAATGAGCTACTCTTTCATACTGTGTATTTTTTTCTACTATTACTGAGTTCGAATAAAAATTCGAACATACAAAAATATATGTGTATGCTTCATTGCTAATGCGATTGTCTACATTTTGTATTATCAAGCAAAATTATGAAAAAAAACAATGCTTTCAAAAAGAGACAGAATTTAAATTTAAAAGTAAAATTTCAAAAATTTCTTTGTATCAATAAATTCCAAAAAATCCCTGATCTTCAAAGGTAAAAGTTTCATGAAAATTCTAGATTTCCCAAGTTTTTCCAGGTTTATTCAGAAATCCTGAATATTCACTATTATAGAATAGATTTAATGAACGAGTAGCGACGTATCGTCTTCGAGAAACGAGATCATTTTCCTTTGTGTAATCGGAATTCAGTAATGAAAATTG
>NW_017305987.1:3355439-3360511 GCF_001594115.1 Trachymyrmex septentrionalis | reverse complement strand
AAAAATTGAGACATCTTATCTTATCTTCTCTCTCTCTCTCTCTCTCTCTCTCTCAAGCTCTTGTGAATTTCAAAATATATTCAAATGTTTTAACAATTAACGTATAGAATAACAATGCATTTTCCTCCGACCGTATTAGCAAGTAACGTGAAAACAGATGTACAAGTTCGCCACACATGTAGATCACCTGTTTCGTGGATCACCTCAGCTTCGCACATTTATCAGTTTGTGCGCGAGAAGCGTGCATAAAGTGTAGGTGGATAATTGTTAAAAAACGACACGCTATCAGTGAAATCTCCTCTCATCTCCGTCATCATCTAAATTGTGGCCAGGGAGTTGATTGTGTATCTTGAAATGAAGTGAAAATTAAGCCCTAGAAAAAGCACAGGTAAAGCGATTATACAATGAAAGCCACATAAGAAATTGATCAATCATAATCAAATGTAAAGTAAATAGTCGACCGTGATTGACTGAATCGACAATTTCTTACGGCTTAGGCCTTAAAGCTTAAGTTTTACATCTTACAATCTCATTGTAGATGTAGCTTAACACATATCAATGTATCTAAAAACTATATATTCTAATATAAACAATTTTTGAGAGATTGAAATTTAATATTCCATGTTTTTCTAGAGACCCCATAATAGAATCTGACCACGAGATGACAAACTTTTAATTGATCCTGTCGTTTTTGTTAACTTCAGCAAGTTAGAATGAGTAAGATAGCTAAGTTAGAATGAGATAACATGTATAAAAAGAGACAGTACAATATCTTTCTTTTTCACTCTTGTTTTGATAAAATTGCTCGTAGCTAGACTTTGTTATAGGATCTCTGTTCCTATTGCTGCTTTCAATTGTGTATAAGGCTTTATTCCTTGCTCCTATTGTACGAGCTTTTCATTGTACCTATACAAAAAGAATGGTTTTGCTGAAGTACCTATAAATTTAGTTAAGTATAAATCTGAAAATTGCGTTTGGAGTATCAAAATAATTATTGGGATTTAAACTGATTGTTAAGATGTTGCAACTTTTTACAGCATTGTCATCAACATTTAAGCATTTTTACAGAAATATTTCTATAATTCGACAAAATTATTTTTGTATATTTAGCTAAATTTTTAGATACTTTAGCAAAAGTTATTCCTTGATAAAGATGTAAAATGAATTTTGTATGCTCCTTTTTACTTAACCTTCTTAAAATGAATTTGCTCACTTTTGTAATATTCATCTCGTTTCAAGATACATAATTGACCTCTCAGTGATCAGTGATGTTGAAATCAAAATGTATATCCCGGATCGAGGTGAAAATTACAAAAGTGAGCGAATTTACTGAAACAGTTATAATTTCATTGATCAACATCTAGTAAATTTGCTCACTTTCGTAATTTTCATATCGTTCCAAGATACACAATCAACCTCTTTGAAACAAAGTGAAAATTAAAAAAGTGGGCGAGTTTACTGAAATATTTACAATTTCATTGATCAAGTGAGAGAATTTGCTCACTTTTACAATTTTCATCTCGTTTAAAATACACAATCGATCCGTCATTGCGCGAGGTGCCCTCGGCTGCAATTATTCACGTTATTAATCTCGCGACTCGTCGATAAAGATATGAAACCCTCCTCTCCTCTCGCGACGCGCAATTAACGCACCGCCCACCTGTGTGTAAAACCGCCGGAGACATTTTTAAATGACGCCGAAAGACGATTACGACATCGCAAATAATAACTTACGGGTGACGGTTCTGTAAATAAGGGTTAAAAGAATCTCGGGAAAGAAAGAAAAGGAAAGAGAGAGCGAGAGGTAGATGAGAAGAAAGAGATAGACAGAGGAAAAAAAAGCGATCGATGATCGGGCGAGCAAGCTCCACCGTCTCCCTCGCCTCCCCTAGCTAATCATCACCTCTAATCGTCTCTTATCGTTCCTTATCTGATAAGCAGCCGTAACAGCGCAGATACATCCCCACGATGCATTATTTCCTCGAGATGGCAACGTGCGAAGAATTTTGTCGCCGGCCGCGAAAGCAACATGGCGGCTGCGAGGAACGAGACGACTGGCACTCCTCGCACTCTCTTTCTCTTTTCATCGCACGGCGACTCGTGCGTCATCGGTGCGGCCGCCTTCAGGCCGTCGATCGCGGAAAGGTAGCCGAAAGAGAAGAGAGAGAGAGAGAGAGAAAGAGAGAGAGAGAGAGGGACAAATCCACCGCTCGTATCTCGGACAAAATGATCATCCCGTTGGATATAATCCCGCGAGATCCGACTCGATCTCATCGATATCTTTACAGAAATGCGAGACACACGGCGATCATCGTCGCCGGCGAGATTCTCGAGCAGCGAACCGCCCCGACGACGTCGGGCGGCATGGCTACGGGGTCCACACGAGCCGCGTTGCGGCACACGTCGCGCGATTCGTCGTGGACGCGACCAAAGATGGTCGCGATCCCGACATCGGATGTAATGATGAAGGTGAACGGCTACCAGATGAAGCGGACTCACCTTCGGAGTGCTGTAAGTGGCCTGGGAAATCGGGCTCTCGACGTGTTCAACAGCTACCGTTCACTACGTTCTCGCTGAATGCACTGGCGCGACTAACGGAAACCGCCATCTTGCCCGGCGCTCGCGCGCCCACTTCCGGCGCGACACGGCGCGCCGATTTGAATCGCTCGTTTTGTTCCTTCGCGTAAATTAGATGAAATGATATATTAATGTACTCGTAATTGAGATAAATTTAATCTTACAATACTCGTAATCTTATATTTATAAATCTACTTACTATCTAACATTAATGTTAGATCAGCGGGATTCAAATATTTATGTATGGGATAATCGAGGATGTTCCTGCAAAAAGAAACGACGCTTTTCTCTAAGGCTCGATTGCACCAATGTTATTTTAGCTTTAAGCGAATCTTGAAACTCTCTTTCTTTCTTTCTCTTTGTCTCTCTCTTTTTCTCTCTCGGCTTAAAAAAAAAATATTTTAGACCTCGTTTAAAGTCAAAGTAATATTGATGCAACCAGACCTAAAGTTTTTAGAATGAATCGTCACTCTTAGAGAGTGAAATCCTACTCTTCAAGACTTTTAATTCTTTAAAGTGAAAGGTTCCATTCTATAAATAATTTAGAAAATATATTAACACTTAAGTATATTTAATAAAAATAACACAAGTTGCAGATGTAACATAAAGAAAATTGAATTGTTTTTAAAAATACTTTTTAAAAAAGATTTATAATTTAATGGATTCAATAGAAATTTTGGATACATATTATACAAATATGTATTCTGTAAATGTACCATGAAATAAATATAATACATATGTTTATGAAATATAACGTTATATCAAACTATACAACTATTAATCCGTAACCTTGTAGCACAATTTATTGGCGTAATATTGACTCAATATATCTCCAATCATAACAATGCTTAATCAATATCTCACCAATGAAATGTGCTATTCGAAATATAATGTTATAATATGATATTGAATGATATATTAATAAGAATTTTTCTTATTTTATAACAAAAAAAATTGTTTTAGAAATTCAATAACTAGGAAAATTAATTGAATTTTTATGACAATTTTGTTATTTTGTTGTTATAATAATTATAAAATACATATTACCCATTTATAGAAAAAAAAATTGTTCATTATAGCGACAATTATTTTATTCTAACATCTTTAAGGATTACAACTAAAATAGAGTCCGTAAATTAGATGAAGTGGTAGATTAATGTACTCGTAATCAAAATAAATTTAATCTTATAATATTCGTAATCTTATATTTATCGTAATCTTATATTTATAAATCTTACTATCTAACATTAATTTTAGATCAGCGAGACTCAAATATTTATATAAAGTAACAAAGAAAGATTTAATCGGACGTATTTATTTCTTTCAAACCTATCACCTTTTCTTCAAAAATTCTAGTTTGGTTTTTTTCTGGAGGAAATTCTGGTCTTCTTATTTAAAAATGTTTTAGTGGATTTAAAAGTATCTTTAAAATTATATATGTAATAACGTAGATAATATTATATGTCTGTTTGACAATTAGTAAAAAAACACAAATACTCTAAGGGAAATTAAAAATAATTCTCTTTATACAAATCTAGATTAGAGACAATTTTATTGGTATCTAAATAAATAAAATTTTAGATATGTAAAAAGTTTTCTCTTATATTTATTCCAATTTATTTCAATTCGCTACGTATAACGCCCTCTCTGTAACTGTCTATAACGTCTAAGCTCACGTTCCATCACAAAATTATCACATGTGAGCACATAGTAATAGCAGCACATGGGTGTCACAGGCGTAAATTTTAAACAACAATTTTATTATATTTTTTAATCTGTAAAAGAGTTTCAAAGATGCCGAAATCGAAGAGGGATAAAAAAAGTAATTTCCTAAATGTTTTTCGTACATTTTTGCGTATTTTTGTAAGAAATATTTTTAGAAGCAGTTAGTTTTTTGCAACTAACCTCCAAAAAAGTTACAATTTAATTTCATGAGTTAATATTTTATCGCGTAGTTTTATTGTAACAAGTTAATAATTTTAAACAATATTATTTTTGGTACTTTTGTTATAATGAAAAAGAATATATGTGTAAAATAAATATATGACACTGTTTAAAATATTTTCATTTCACAGTTTCTCTCACTAAAACCGATAAAAAAGGTTTAGTCTTAAAACAGAGGATCATGGAAGATGTTAAGAAATGTGTGGAAGAATACAGTTGCATATTTCTAATCTCTATTCAAAATACACGCAACACTAAGCTTCTTGATTTACGTGCTGAATGGAAAGACAGTAAACTTTTCTTTGGAAAGCTCAGCATAATTGCGTTGGGTCTAGGAAAATCAAAGGAAACCGAAGTTGCAGAAGGTATACATAAATTAGCTAATGCAATGAAGAACCACTCGATGAGAGGCCAGTGTGGTCTGTTATTTACTAATAGATCAAAGAAACAGGTATATCATATATAAAGACTTAGACAATAACATTAAATTATATTTGAAACAAATATTTGATAAACAGAATGTTATATTTATATATAATATTTATTTATAT
>NW_017305987.1:3352048-3355423 GCF_001594115.1 Trachymyrmex septentrionalis | reverse complement strand
TTTATATATCTATTTGTATTTAGGTAATAGAATGGGCAGAGAACTATGAAGAAATGGAATATGCCCGTTCTGGATTTGTAACACCTGAAACAGTGGAATTACCTGAAGGACCTCTGCCACAGTTCCAACATAGCATGGAACCACAGTTGAGACAATTGGGTATGCCTACGTCAATGAAAAAGGGAGTTATTACTTTGATTAAACCATTCACAGTTTGTAAAAAGAATGAAGTACTAACACCGGAGCAAGCACAAATTCTGGTATATAAATTTATATACACATATATATATATATATTTTAACATTTTGCATTGAGACATTAAAACTAAATCCTTATATGTTTTTATAGAAATTATTAAGTAAACCGCTAGCAGTTTTTAAGCTACTACTTTTGGGGATGTACACGAGAAACCATGGTTTTAAGAAACTTACAGTACCAGATGACACGAGAGAGAACGATGAAGAAAAGATGGATATGGAGGACAATGATGATACATGAAATGTATATGTATTGTAGTTTAAGAAAAAAATGTATATATATGACTTTATACGTAAATATATATTTCCTTATTTGTAATTACTTTGTTTAAAACGCCAACAGCAAATTTTATACCATGAAATTGTATTTAAATGTTTAAAATGTAACAAATGAGTACGGAATAATTGGTAATTTAAACATGTCAACATTTTTAGTGTTTTAAATAATATAATTTTAGGAAATATTATATAAACAATTTATATCAAATAAAATATGCAAACACTTGCTTTAACTCTATTTTGGATGATTGGTATATTATGGGTGAGTGAAATTTAATGTATCTATAAATTTTATCTAAATTTTTATCACATGTACTATGTCGTAATTTTTTGTACATAATTTTATTTATCATGTTTTAAACAATATTTTTAGGCCATATATTATTGGTATATAATTGAATCTTCAAAAAAAGCCGATAATATAATATCCAAAATAGTTTCCGATTTTGAATCTGATAGGAGGCACAGTATATCTTCTATCGAATCTTTAGAAATTTTAGAGCATTCAGATAATGAAAATACTAGAAATGGAAGAAAAAATGTACAAAAATTAACACGTGAGGTACATAATTGTTAAAGTGAATACTTAAATATTTGCGTTTGAATTCTGAATGTACAGCGAACATTCAGAACATTTGACATTACAAATTAAATTACGAATATTATAAATATTTATACGAAATTTATAAAATATTAAATATTTCAGATTAAAACTTGTTGACCTAATAAAACATCATTAAAGAGAAGATTCTACAAACAATTATAATGTATATTATGCTCTACGTATAAAACACTTTTATGGCAACAGTATAAAAAATGATAATAAAAAAAATGTAATTTAACATGAACAAAAATATTCTAATTCTTAAATCATAAAATACATTATTATACGATTAATAGAATTCTTATAACATAGTTACATTTATAATTTATAGTGTGATGAAATTAACAGTAGCATTGATATTTTCACAAAGTAATCATTTTCATAATTTTTATTATTTATGATTCCAAAGGATACAGGTTATACATTTATTATATATAGAAGTTGAGAGATGTGCTAATACTGCTAAAAGATAAGAATTAAGTAAACTAAAAACAGGTTGCATCACGATGAGATCATCTTACAGGTAATGTGTAATACTATTACTATAACACATAAAACTTAATAGATATATGTCATCTTGTGCAACATAAATTTTTAATATTATTTCATAATAATTTTTATGCATTATATCCCCATTTGTAAAAATTAGATTATTCAATAGAAAGATGTGCCTTATAATTATATGTCCAGTTTGTTCAATTCTAGTTTTACTTATTAGAAAATAAAAAATTCTTTTTATTATTATGAAGAATAATTATATCATGACAACATATAAACAAATTATAAAAAGTAATAAAGAAATTATAAACAAACTTTGTCTAAATATATTTGTACCAAGAATAATGCTTTTAACAAAATAGATAAATACTACAAAATAATATTAAACAATTATAAATTTACAGTGTAACATTACATATTACATCATATAAGTTAATTTAAAGTCTGTTCTAAATCAACAATACAAAATATATACAGTATTACTTTTTGTCATAAATTCCTCTGTCATTATATTTGTCTAAATCAAAATATTATATAAATTATTCGTGCTTTGTTCTGCAATTTTCCTGTCTCACTGTCCTATAATGAATGCATTATCGCATTAATAAAAGATATAATCTATCGTGAATATAACTCTATCCTCTTTGGTTGGATACAGTTGTACTTTTGTTACTTCAATTGTATGACTCAAGAAGGACAAGGAGTTAATCCGTCAACATTATTTTTACATGATGTTAACTAAAACAACAATAACTTAATCTATACGTTAAAAATATTTTAGATAACATATGAAAGAGCAAAAGCTGATAGAATGTATTTGATTAAAGGACAACCATGATTGAGAAGAGAATAATTAATAGAGAATAAATAAAAATTAGATCATGTACAAATTACGGAATATAGAATAGATTCGTACTTTATATATGACTACTTTAACGTAAATTTTCAAAAGAAATCCACGTTTATACATGTTATCTATTTCATAATCTCTTACTTTGATCAGAATATCACAATGTAAATGATAATATCATTTTGAGGATATGGCAATTTCACAGCACGCTAACTTAATCGAGATCTTATACAAAAATAAATTATAGCTCTCTGAAATTATAACTATCTAAAAATAGGGAACGTAAGCGGTAAACACTTAATTATCCGCCTGCTAATGCGCTTATTCTTACGTCCTAAAAGAATATCTTATTATCGATTAGAGACTAAGAGAAATCCCAACACATTTCAATATAGAAAATTGACGACATACGTGGACAATTATATGCTCGTATAAAACTTGCACGTGTGCAGCAACAAGCGAGATTCTCTAGCAGGAACCACAAATACATAAACGCGCTAGGTGACAAGATTAAGAAACTCTTAATTAACAATTCCCAAAGAGTATATTCTACGCCCACTCTAACAAAAAAATGTCATTTAGAACAGATTGCAGACTCCTGAAGTGCGTGATACAATATGACTCGCAATTCATTACACCGTAAAGCACGCAGCTGTAGTGTATCTAGTTTCTAGGCACGTTGTGTACATTGGCTAGTGTGATTAAATTCAATTGAGACTGTAGAATGTATCTGGTATCATTTAACGCAAAGAACTTTCGTTATTTTAATATAACGAAGCTGGAATATTTTGGCGTGTATCTCGATGAAATTTACTGTTCGAGGAGAGATCATATATATGTAATAAAACTTAGTCTCATTAACTTATTTTTATATATAAATGATACAA
>NW_017305987.1:3325233-3351948 GCF_001594115.1 Trachymyrmex septentrionalis | reverse complement strand
TATAAGCGATCTCTCTTCTGAATCTTTCCACAAATTATTTAATATTTAAATAACAAATCCAATATGAAAAGAGCGTTAAATGCTCACATTAACTTTTCTTGTGATGTATTACATTAGACAATCACACCAGTCAAAGTCACTACGATCAACGCACAGAGTATAAAAGTTAGTTAAATATGATAATCATCGTTCCGAGTCCAAGCAAATGACGGTTATAGAACAAAGAGAGTTTCTTAGATAATTAGAGCTTGAGTGTAAAGCTCCTCGAGTTTCGGTACTTCAGGTATCGGATCTCGCCAGTACGCAAAATTACTAAATTCATCGGTTGCGTCTTCTCGCCGTGCTGGAAATACTTGGTCGACGATGAAGCTCATGTTCGAATATCTGTAATTAGAGAATAAATAAAAATTGCAAAGCACGCATCAAAACAAACTCGTATCTTTGTGCCATCAGTATGGCTGAAAAATGAATGTTTAATTGCCATCTATAATATTATATAACTCGTTTATATAAAATGAATTCATACGTGAAGTAAAGAAATATAATGAATTTTATCAATCTTAATCTTTTTAACATATTCTGTTAATGTATGAAATAAATTTGTAGCAATATGTACGTATATGTATACACACATACACATTAAGTAAGTTGGATTAGAATATAAAGTTCATACAACACAAGAAATCCAGATTGATGAGAAACATATAATAAACATATAATAAATTGCGAGTAGAAAAACCACACAGACATGAAAATCATAATGTTACAAATTATGATCAACTGTAAAAAAACCATTGATATAAATAATGAGAGCGTATTTGTATACAGTTTACAAGTTATAACTATTTAATCATTAATATCATTAATGTTTGAATAGCAGAATCAGTTTATGCGAGAGCGATCGTGAAGTGTTTGGTTGAAAAATTATGAGCGATAAGCAAATAAAAAATAAAATGAATTTGACAGGCGCGATGAACATTTCCTTCACTTATACATTCACAATGTCTGAAAACAGTTATGAGTAACAAATTATTAATACTATCCCTTCCTCATTATTGCCCGAAACAAGTGGAAAATGTACCAAAATATCCCCAATGACGAAATGTTAGGATGGCTAGAAATAAAAGCATATCAAGCGATGATAAAAAAGCAAATGTGTACAAAACAAGTGCTTACCCTATAAATCATAAGAAGATAGAAGTTGTCGCGCACAACCAAATATGTTCCAAAATATAAGCGAATTGTGGTTACATTTAACATATGCAATTTAAATATTTCTAATTGGAAATGAGTTTCCCTGATTGTTTGTTATATCACTCGTGTGTTCTTAGTGTTTTCACAGCATATATACAATGTGTTTTAATTTTGTACTATGTCAATTGTCACAAAATGTAGCGCAATTATGTATGGCAATATCCCAAACACAATTCAACAATGCATTAATGCTGGATATGCCATTGGCACATTAATGTATAATACTTCAATATAATTAATTTAATTAATAATTTAAAATTTATGGTTGTGCTATCAGTAGACGTTTGGCATAGGTTGTGGCGGGAACACGTCATTGACGATATTGCACTGACGCGCATAACTGTAATCACAGAAATATCCGACCTATCAACATCCTTCCTGAAAATTTGTATTTCTATTTTTTTTTTCAACCAATAACTTCATTTTTGACGCTCAAATCCTTTCACAATTTAGTAGAAAAGGCGGCATCCCGTTTATTAACAATTTTAAACCATTAGTATATTTAAAAAAAATAATGCATAATGCATGAGCATAAAAGCCGTCAGTAAGTATTAAACATAAAAATTAGTAAGTATTAAACACAAAAATTAATTAAGACAGGCAATAACATTAAATGCTATATAGCCATACAAATTGTAATTGTGTATTAGCTGCTATTAGTTGCATATCCCATCTGGAAATAATACGACTGCTTTAAGATTAGTACACTTATATTACTCGAGACTAAAACTTACAGCACACGACATTTTTTCCTGTTGAATTGCTTGCATTTTAGTAAATTACTAGAAATTATTAGAAATTCTATGTGGTGCAGTTCTAGTAATTTACTAAAACACAAGCAATCCAGCAAGAACAAATGTATCGCATGTCGTAGGCTTAAGTATAGCATTTAAAGAATCATATAATTAATAAGAAGAAATGCTGTAAAACACAAGAAGACGTCATATGCATTAAAAGTGTAAAAAGATTAAATAGTAATTAAGTTATTATCGTGTACAACAACAATCAAATAGACATATAATATCTTTATTCCGCTATTATATATTCCTCCACAGAAAAGAAATATTAGTTTAATAAACGACACAATAATATGACATAATACTTACGAAGATTGGAATGTCTGTGTCAATTCGTGCTTCAATTCTCCTCGATGGTTTATGGTAAAGATCCGCATTATAGGAATGCCTACTGCTCGATACGCCCACACGTCCTACGTATAAAATATTTTCTACATAGTACATTTACTAATACATTTTTTACAAAAAGTTTATCACTCATTTCAAGTTAATTAATTGATAAATAGAATTTCAAACATTAATGATATTAATGATTATTCATACATTTATGCGATTTCCATATCCAGCGTAAAATGGCTCAGATCCTTCAGGGAATAACGCCTGAATATCTTTCAGACAGGATATCTTGAATTCTTCCGGCTTCTTCTCTATCACTTCACGATGAAATGCCAGGATCAAACTCGTAGGATTCAAGAGTAACGGGCCTTCTGGCAGTGTCAGATCCCCTTGTCTCAAATTCCTTAGATATTCCCGAGTTCCACCAGCCTGGCCGATTGCTCTCGCTGAGAGGTATAATAGTTTGTAGCCGTTATTTTTTATCTTCGTAAATAGTTGAGCGACCCCGGACTGAGCCCAGTCCTTGCCCACTATTGGTAGGATGTGACCCAGCACATCGGATTTCGTAATGGTGCCATCGATATCAGAAATAACGATTTTATCGTCCCACTTCCACTTGTAGATGTGGCATTTGCAACGTTTCGTACCCTGGTAAGCGGTGGTTACGCTAAAGACTACTTCATTAGCGCCATCCTTTAGATCAAGACTCGCCTATAAAGAAATTAAAACTCAATCGTTTTTCATATTTTATGTAATTGTGAGAAATACGTAAAAATACTTACTATCTGTTCGGACGACAGTCGCAGAGTTTTACGATACTTTTCCGTGGACTCGTAATACGGTCTTCTTTCCACAGGTATCTTAACACCCGTTGGTTCATTATGGTTACTGTCAGAATCCTCACCGCCGCTGTATCCTTCGCCTTCTCCCTCACGCGTTTTCTCAGTCTCTGTAAGTGTAGTTTCATTCGATGCAGTTGGCAATCTTGTACAAGATATTATTTCCATTATCTCCGTTGAGCTTGACGAATCTGTGTTTTGCTCAGTCTTTATTTCCCTGGAAAACATGTAATAGAATTAAAGAATGTGAAAAATCAAATATAAAAAAAGAAGCTCGAGAGCTTTGATTTACCTGTTAGCCGAAGATAATTCATCGTTTGTCACAGTCTTAACTTCTACAGATTGATCAGGTATTTGCACAGCAATTTCGTCGTCTGCAATAAATAAAGAGAAGTCATATTTTATCAAAATAAGTATAACTATTTGTAAGATAAGTTTTTATTAAAATAAAAAATTTGAGAAATCTTACTTTGACTAGTATCCTGCGGTTTTTTAGAAGGTTGTGTGGAACGCCTCCAAGAGAACCATGAACTGTATCCACTACGACTCTCGGACTTATCGCTGCTCTGTCGCTTCTTATCTTCATGTACCGGCAACGACATGTACAGATTTTCGATTACGCTTTGCGGTAAATGTCTTTGGAAAACAACATAGGTCAATACTATCCGACAAGCTGTGGTCCAATTGTAGAATTTTCCGTTGATTTTTACGACCAAATTCGGATTTTCGTATAGTTTTGGATCGGTACAAACGTCCTCAAAGTGCAGTAAATTTTCATTAAAAGCTTCCTTGGACGGTCCATTTTCACTGTCCAAACCACCGCATAGAGATAAACTTATTTCTATGCTATTATCGAATATAGAATGCTTTGGTTCCTCGAAGTCGCTATCCAAAGACTTTGGTCCACCAATAGCTCCCTCAACACTGTTGGGGCTCTGAGGTAAACTCGGTCCGTTACCCGATTCTGTATCCTCTTCATCTACCGTTTTTCCATCTAACATAATAAAATATATATTATATTTTCTTATGTAAAATGTAGAAGAACAATATCATAAAATAAAATACAATCAAATTTAAAGTAAAACAATGAAAATTGAACTTTACACAGCACACAACTTTATTAGTTATTCATCTTTACTTATTATACTAAAAAGTTGAAAATCAATTCTTTTATTCTCTTTCCCAAAAAGCAAAAAGACAGTCTTATAAATTATTGAAAATATTTATATTAAATACTACAAGAATATTTATTTACAAAAAATAAGAATTTGAAAAACTTAAAAAAAGCGTTTTATTTAATGATACTATGATACGAAAATCAGAAGAGATGTATTTACTATTTACTGACATGTTAATTTCGACGCACCATGCATTTAACGTGCAAAAGCAAAAGCTAGTTTACCATATACCTTTAACCATCGTCGGGCCTCGATGTGAGGAGGGAAAGTACAAAGCCGCAACTTCGGGGTCCAATTCGTCGGCATTAAGATCGCTAAGATAAATTCCTTCCGATTCTGGATTGTGTCTTACGCGAGAAGTCTTCTTCATAAAGGAGAACATGCCACTGAGCATAGATCGTTGTGCATCTTCTGTGCCATTAAAAAAGCGAATGGTTAGCGAACAGTTAGTGATGAAGCATTCGAGTTAGTTTCTTTTCGTGGAAAAAAAAAATTGAGAATTTTACAACATTGACTTGTTATAATTTTATGTATCAGACTCAGGCATATTAGTTTCTCGAAACATGAACGATCGATAATAGCGCTTTCCATTTAGAACCGTACAATAAGATGTTAATCATAAACAGTATATATGTAGTTTGACATGTCGACTGTAAATAAAAATCATGAAATCATATACTAACTATTTGGCTGACTAGCAGTTGCCAAAGAATTCAACGAATTCCTATGTGACATGTGCGCCGGCTCCGGGGGTGGACTGGGCAATTCACCCCATCTCCAACTCTGCTGATGACCCTTGTCATCTTCCCTTTCGCTACCATCTTGCGTAATTTTACGTACTTCAAATTCTGTATCCGATTGAACAGGCGAACATGGTCTGGAGTCCTTATTTCTTTTGAACATATTACAGTACATTAATAAATACATCTAATATACATATATTAATATAATATACATACATATATAATATACTAATATAATACACATATATTAATGTATTAATAATTAATAATTAATAAATAAATAAATTAAAACATATAAATTACATACTTAGTAACTTCTGAGTCACTAAAGAAGTGGAAATCTGTTTCAGGTCGTTTCTCAATTATGTCCTGGGAAGATGTCGCTGATTCCGGAACGGTATTCGTTTCCTCCTCTGTCATTGGAGGGGGGCCCTTAAATATCTTCAATCAATAAGTGTGCTAAAATATAACAAGAAATACAATGCTCATTGAAATAATATCACTTACCGTTTCGCTAATTGACTCCTCGGTAAAAATTGCATCAGTCTCACTCAATTCTGTCTGACTGGTATTGCCATTGCTTGTTTTCCTCTGCGAGCCTTTCTTCTTCATAATACTCTTCCTCTTACGTTTCCTCTTAGTCGAATTGTTACTCTTAGTCTCATCAACGTTCTCTTCCTTCAAATTCTTCTTGCCCAAAGAAGAGTTTGATTCGTCACTAGATTTTTCCTTATTAATATTTTGATGGTCATCCGTAATCGGCCTAAAATCATTTTTCACCACGCTTATCTTACGAATTCTCTCGGACGAAGTAACAGCCACGAAAGATTTCGGGCAAGAAATTGATTTTGGCTGCTCATCACTGATAGCATCCATATCAAATATCTCCTCGTCATCGTTCTTGTCGTGTTTCTCCTCCCATTTTTCCTCTTTCTCTTTCCAGTCACTCAATAAAGCTTTCTCGAAATTTTGTCTCTGCTCGATCGAAAGCTCTGGAAAATTCTCCTTAAACAATCTCTCTTTGTCCTCTGTCTTCAAAGCAGAATACTGTTCCCTGATCATCTGCTGCTTCTGTTCTGGAGATATGATGCCGAAGCTTTCCTTGAACATCTCGTCTCGCTCTTCTGCAGTCAATGAAGCAATCTGAAGCCATTTTTCACGATGTTCCGCGGGAAGATCTGAGAATTGTTCAATCAGAAACTTCTCCCGTTGATCAGGTGGCAAGGCGGACATCTGCTCCCATTTCTCTCGTTCTATGGAAAGAACTGAATCTATGAGAATCTTCTCTCTCTGCTCCTGAGGCAAATCTGACAGCAGATTGAATTTCGGCGGTGGGAAACAATTGTCAGGTATGGGCGAACAGGCCAAATGCGGTGGGATTTCGGTATCTGTCGGAGATCCATTTGAGCTAACTTCTTCAACAAAAAATGCTTCGCCGGAATCTCCAAGTTTCATATGAATTTCCCTAGGTTCTCCATTTATCTCAATGTCCACCTGTAAAAACATTTCTAGTATAATACGCAGCAGGCTGCAATCCCTCGAATCATATATATCTTTACAAATATAAAAAAATATAACTTTTTTAATACAATATTTATTTCTTATTTTAGTGTAACAAAAATGAAAGAATTTTTTTCAAGAATAAAATACGTGAGATTTTCTTTAAAAAAGCAGTCTATTAAAAAAATACAAGTAATAAAAATATTTTAATAAAAACAAAAAATTATTTTTTAATAACAGATTATTACATACAGTAAATTGCATTTAAAAAAATATTTAATTATAAAAAGTAATATTATAATAACTATTATAATCATATATTTTAATAATTACTTAAATAATTGATACAATATAATTCTTGTTAAACAGCGCATATAAAATAATTACATATAAAAAACGTACTTTTTTAATATATCTATTTCTTATTTTAATAAAATTAAAATTAAAATATTTTTTTAAGAACAAAATACATAAGATTTTCTTTTAAAAAATCCAGTTTTAAAAACATAAGTGATAAAAATATTTTAATAAAAGCAAAAAAATTATTTTTTAACAACAGATTGTTACATGTAGCAAATTATATTTAAAAAATATTTCATTATAAAAAATAATATTGTGTGCAATAAGTATTATAATTAAATAATTCAATAATTATCCCAAAAATTGATACAATATAACTAACTGATAAAATAATTCTTTTCAAACGATGCAACGAAGGTCAGCCTCTGATCGTTTATTATCGCACTCATTTGCGCAGAGATAAATTGTCGATAATAGGCGCAAATGCGGGGACTTACCACTTTCGCTCTGGAACGGAGTACGCCGAGTTTGCCGAAGCGGACATGGAAGGGCGAGCACGTGAAGGAGCTATCCGGTTGCTCGATGACGATGACATCGATTGCGCCGGTGAGCGTCGCGGCGTTGATCTCGTTGTAGAAGAGGCGGAAATTGCTGATGATCTTGGCGATATAGTTCATGCTGTACATGTCCTAAGCCCACGCAGCACAGGCCGCGAAATACGACCAACGATGGATGAGGGGATGAAACGGGAAAGGGAGAGACACGAATTTAGCTAAAGTGTTGTTCGAAATTCGCGGCGCGGTGAAAGGGAAACGTATAAGTATTCGCGATAGTCTTCAGTCCGAAGGTCTCCCGCGTGCGAGAGAGAAAGAACTAGAGATGCGAAGAGTCGCAAAGAGATCGCGAAATTATTATCGCTCGACGAATCTAAGAGTCGTGACGACTCATTCACGATTTCTCGTTCGGTCCCTACGTACTCGATGACACCGTCACTGAATTCTCGTTTCGCAGGTCGCCGACGACGCCGTCACGGCGACGGCGAGCTGTCAAGAACACCTATCTCGCCGTATTACGAACGCACTCCTCGGTACCGCGACGTTGTGCGTGAATCCTGGTCGATCGCGTCCAGGATACCGCGACACGACGCGAGTACAAGCGGAGACAATTCTGGCAAACTTTTGACGCGAGATGAGAAAAGACGGATAGACGCGGCGCCGACGAACTAGACGGCTCGAAGAGTGGAGGATAGTCTTTCTCTCCGCTAAGATCCTTTGTTCTCCCGTCAAACGTACGTTGACAAGTGTAGACCTGACACCAGTGACACCGCGAGCAGACGGTAGTCCGAACTGACGTTGCGCGCGTCACGTGGCTCAGCCGGACCAATCAGAGCGGCGGTCGGCGCCGGCGGTCGATACGGCGAACGTACCACGTGATCAGCCGGCGACGTTAGCGCGCGTTTCGAACGCGCCCAGCGCACGCACGGCACGCGAGTGACGCGAGGATCGCCTGGAACAAAGAAACGTGACATTATGCCCACCTGTGCGCTTGCCCGTGTGCGTGTGCACGGCATCGATTGTTTCTCGTCTCGACCGCGACGAGCGGCCTGATGTCCGCCATTGACGAGGCGATTTCCTCAACATACCTCGAGTATGTCAAATCGAGGTGTGTTTTTCGTCGCTTCACGCTACTTCGAGATTATCTCCGCCTGTCGGCGATCGATTCTTGATCTCGCACAAAAAAAAATTGCTCGGAACAAAAGCGGCTGAATTCGCGTAACGAGATTTTGCAGGGATTTGGATTTTAATCTTGTAAGAAATTAGCCACGGTCTCGGAAAAAAGTCATCTATCATAATTCCCTTACAGAAATCCAATTTAATATCGGCTAATTTAACTTTTTTTCTTAATCTGACGTTCATTATTTTATTGGAATTTATTCATTCAATTATAAATCTCTTTTCAAAATTGTCAAATAATACAATTTTCTCTATGTTACGTTTGCAATTTAGATAATTCTTATTTATAGTTCGTTCTTATTTTAAGGCTGTCTTCATTGATATCTTAAGATGCTAATACAGCCCTTTGACTGTACTTAAGATGATCTTAAATATAAAACTGACTGAAGGTGGTATTCATAATCCATTATTTTAAGACCGTCTTAAATAAGTCTTGGGATGCTAATACTGTCCTCTGGCTCATGACATCTTACGACTGTATTTAAGACGGTCTTAAATATGAGCTCCTATGAATATCAATCCATGAATACCAGTCTTAGGTCCGCATTCATAATCAGTTCTTAAGACTATCTTAAATACAATCTTAAAATCACAAAGCTATATTAGAATCTTAAAATATCACTTAAGACAGTCTAGAGTCAAAAATGAATATCAACCATAGTATTAATTCTTTTTTACATGTTTTTTATATGAATTATGTCATTTCTTGAAATTAATTAGTGTTTCTAATTAATATAAATAAGATAAAATTAAATGGATCTTACAGATCTAACGTCAAAAATAGATTTTGTTATCAGCTCCAGAGAATTAATACTGAAAAATAGTGATTAATTACTTCCTTTGAATATTAAAAGAACTGAACAATTCAAAATAAGTAATTAGTCACTACATATTTTTCATAAATGTCTATTACGCAGTGTCTACAATAAAGCAATAGGAAGCCTTAAGCCATAAGAATTAAATTAGCTAACCATAATTCTCCTCGCATTAATTGTGATTTCTTACAGCTTAGGACTTTAGGGCGCGTTTACACCTTGACGGAAAAGCAGAAAGTGGAAAAGCAGCAGCCAATCAGAACTCTAGCTGATAGTCTATAATTTCGGCTTTTTGTACTATTCCCTATCAGCGCAAGTTCTGCTTATTAGCCACGCTGCTTTTTGGCTCTATTTTTCCGTCAAGGTGTGAACGCGCCCTTACTGCTTTATTGTAGACGCTGCTCGAAGCGGCGTGAAGTTACCGCGCGGCAACTTAAAGCGGCAACTTCGGTCATATGAGAAATCAGCGAATTTCACACTCGATCAATTTAAACGAGCCAATCGTCAACGACTTTCGCGATACTGTGCCATTACTGCCATTCGTTTCACCGGATCGGATGATTCGACCGAACGTTTGCCCCGCGGCTGCGGAAATCGTTTGTCTCGTTAATCGTTTGTTTCGCGTAGAAACATCGGGCGAAATGACGAAGACCGATGACACACATATTCAGCGAAATTCGGTAACGGCAAGGCGAGGTTCAAAAAAACCTAACGCTCGAACCGGGCAGCTTGGCCATTAATGGCCATTAGGTAAGATCATAAGTTATTTTGGTCGTGCCCGACGAGAGCAATCTCATCGGACAGAAGTCAAGAAATAATCGAGCGGAAGTAGCGACGATCGATGTAATCGTGAGATATTTTAGTCATGCTTAGAGTCACTCTCGTTCAAATAAGTTATTAAGGACATGCGAAAAATTTTTTACAACAATCAAATATTATCTTCGATATTAAGCCTTGTGTCCATAATGCTAGAAATTGTTACGAGATCTCGAAACGATTTCTACAAGGAAAGAATATTTAGAGTATCTCAAAAAATTTAGCTAAATTCTTATTTGAAAATAATTTTGTTGGGTCGTTCAAATATTGTAATTAGCAGAAATATGTGCTGCAAAAAGTTTTGATTTCTAGAAACCTGCAATTTGAGTATCCTACATAATTATCTTGATGGTCCAACAAAATTATAATACTTTCAAATCCGTATCTATAGCTGGATTTTTAGATATTTCAGTCAAATCAATCTTTTTATGTAGTATTGTGGACACAAGCTTTGCATTAAGCATGATTGTCAATTATTTTCTTCAATCTCTCACTGGAAGAGAGAAGGCAAAATCGTATGAAAGATTTATAAAAAAAAGTACATAATATGTATTTTATATTGATCGTTCGATCGAAATTTTGGAGTTTTGTTGCATTAAATAATTGAAAAATAGAACTGGCTAATTGAGACTGCCGACAAAATTATTTTGGAAAATATGATCGAGGCCTGTTCTTTTTAGCTAAATTTCTTTCACTATTCGTACAGAAAAAAATAGGTTTTTATATTTAATTTACTACATTTTGATTGTTTTTACAGTTATCTTTTGGATGAATGCAAAAAATGGATTAATAATATGTCGTCAAATGGGCAAAAAATTAAAATATTCGTTATTATAATATTCGGTTAAAAAACTTTCAGGTCAAAATTAGTATTTACTGAGTTTTTTATTAAAAAAAAAGTTTCTAATTTTTTCCAATATTTTTTATCTTTAATCGTTCACCTTTTCTCTTTTTTTTTCCAACGTGGAGAGAAAAAGAGGAAAGATGAAGCGTGCAGTTCAGTAAAGAAGTTTAACTAAAAAAGAAACAGGTCTTACCTCTCATCTTTATTAATCAGAATGAAGGCAGCCATATTGAGTTATTCGTAGCACTGATAAACATGATTTTTTCATTGCGCGATGTCTGTCATCTTTATCTGATCGAAGACAACGTAGTGTGTAATTTTATCAATTTTAGATCGTTACGTGAAACGCTAATCGTTGGACTTTAATTTTGAAATTACGTAAGTCGAATTATATATTTAGAAAATACATGAGGCAGCACATAGATATCACATGATTTCTTTCCACATCAGCTTCTTTCTATCACTGTAAATACCACGTTTTCTTTTCGCGCAGACCCGATATGAATGACATAGCAGACTGTATGGCGGCTTACTTGAAGGAAACACAAAACGGACGCGTGGCGAAATAGTCACCTCGTTCGCATCTGTCTCAGTATAATTAAAAATAGCGCAAATCTGTATTACAGAAGATCAGAAATATACAGAAACGAATGTCTGCAATGCTCATCTAGATTATTTTGAGCGAAGCATTTACGTTCTCATTTCATGGACTACTTTTCTAAATTCTGTTTTGAGAGCATTATTCCATTCTATATTGAAGACACTGTTCCATTCTTGCTATTAGAGAAAAATATTGGAAGATAAATAATATTATTAATATTATTAGATCGAAGATACTATTTCATTCTTATAATAGAAAAAAATATTGAAAAATAATATTATTATTAGATAATATCTTAAACTGATTTTAACAAATATTTTAACAACTATATGTTGAAGACACTATATTTTATCTTTGTCATAAAAAAATATTGAATAATGAATAATAACAAAAAATTATTAAGCCAATTGTATGAAAATTTAGATTATGCCATAATTGTTATAAATTCGACATTATTCCATTCGCGTCAAAGAAAAAATATTGAAAAATTTATAACAGCAAAATGTTAAACACAGCTAATTTGAATTAATTCGTATTCAGATTACGCACTCTTATGTCAAAGAATACTCCAAAAACTTTAGTACAATTTTTTTATATGAAAAATATTAATTTTCATTTGTCATTAATTAAAAACAAGAGAAGGGAAGAAAAAAAAGAGAATAAATAAGAGAATAATTAAAATTAATATTACTCAGATTTTTAGATAATGCACAAATTAAAAAATTATCGGGTTACAGTTTGCTGTAAATTAATGTTTAGAAATGATTGCATCCTTAAAGAATATGAGTAAACACGCAAGCATTTTGTATTCACCTGGCCACCAGGATTGTTAAGCCACGCGTAGGCGGCGATGTGCGCGCAATGTAAAAATCATGAATGTTGTACTTTGTCCGCCAGCGCAAGTTACATGTATATTCTAACATTATCAAGGTTTAATGACGGCACTGTTTATTCTTTTTTATGCAGCTTTCGCGATCGTGTGTGAATTCGTGCACGTGTGTGTGTATGGACAATTGTTGGGGACTATTGTTAAGGCCTCTCACGACACAGACAATGCAGCCGGTCCAGATGTTTACAGATCGTCGTATGGTAAGTCGTAAATGAAAAGGAAGATCTTAATATTCATCGAGTACTATTAACTATTAACATATGAATTGCTTACATATTTTGCTGCATAATAATTATTATTTTTTACGTGTTTTGCTGATAAACTAATAATAACCGATTGATTGATTTTTACGTAGCACAGCGGTTTGTTTTCGCATTTCATTTAATCTGAGTCATCCCACTTAGTCGACTATTTTTTTCGCGATTTTTGCTAGCTGATTTGATTCGCGGTCATTTTAGCTACGTAATTATTGCACATGTTCACAATAAATAGCATTTTGTAGATTGATAAAATCTCATTCAGATCCGACGCTTCAGTAAAGTTCATTACTTTATTTATTAAAGTTAAATTAACAGATAACATTTTCGTATAACAAACAACGAAGGAAAATGTGATGAGGAAGAAAATTGATTAATCGCCGGTAGCGATTTTTAATTTGATTCTCGGAATCGAGCACGAGAATAGTCTTTATTGGAAGCAGGAGCGAATAGCGTAAAAAGGTCGATCACTTTCCTGGGGCTTGCGTAAAAGAGAAGGTTTACACGCGAGTGAAACGTAACGACAGAACCGACTTGTGCTCGCAGCCTGCAAATTATTTTACGATCTGCGTCGCCCTTTACGAAAATACACATTTACGTTCTCTTTGCGATTTTCAGTTTGCCTAAGTCTATATAAATTTCAAATTGCGTTTATCTAGAACAAGAACATTTGATATTTGCATACGTAAACGAGTGCTTGTTATTCATTTCGATCTCAAGGATTTTGCACATTTTATTCTAATTTAAAGCTGTTTTTAAAGATGTTGATCTAAGCTGCACGGAAAATAATAAACTATCTCCCTCTCAAAAACCCAATTTGCTGGATAATTTAATAAAATTACTTATTTTGAATATTACGAAAGAAACAGTTTCACTAAAATATTTAAAAATTTAGAAATAGATATGAAAATAATTTTGTTGAACCATCAAAATAATTATGTAAGACACTCAAACTAGCTATAAAAAATTACTAGAAATTATTTTCAAAATTTGATACATTATTCATCATGCTTGGGCGTCCAACTACATAATAATTTTAATAATTATTATGTATTTAATAAAATTATTTGCATATCTATGTATACCCACCTAAAAATTTTTAAATACTTTAGCAAAATAATTTCTTCCATGTAAAAACAGTGCTTTTATTACTTAAAATAAGTAATTAATCACTACTCCGTCCAATATTAAATTTCTGTGACTACAGTAATATGCATTTAAATATACTGAGATCAAATAATCATCGTCTTGCATAATTTCAAATTACATTTAAATTTAAATTGGATTAAATTGGATTAAATTTAAATTATTTATATAGGAGATGCTCCTTTTGCTTACAAATTGATTGCCTATAGTATCATATAGTTTGCCTACATCACTTTTGCTGATAGTTCGATAGAACAAAAATTATTGTCTACAGCTCGATTGCCTACATGGACTTTTGCGCACAAATAAAAATTTTAGAAACGGATTTTCACATTTGCTTACATGTATGTTGGATATATATATATATTCATGTCCATATTAAATTATTTTTTTATTAAAGTGAATTAGAATACAAAAGAGCTATTTATCATATTGAATTTAGATGTATTCATGGATTTAAATAGATTCGAAAAATCAAAAGCGCGAATTCGAAAATGGTTGGAATGAATTCATTTCTATCAATTTCGATTTATTTTCGTTTACTGAGCAATGTATATCCAATATTAGGTACAAATATTGGGGTCACCAATATTGGTCCAATATTGCGGATGCAATTTTTGACTGTACATTGATTTTTCAATATTGCGCCAAATATTGGCTGTACATTGATTTTTCAATATTGCGCCAATATTATAGTTTCCAATGGCTACATTCAGCAGAAAAAGCAGCTTTACAACTGTTGTAAAATTCTTCTTTAATATGATTGGTCTTGCCCTTAGTTCCTCACCTGGATCTAAATGTATAAGCCAATCATATTCAAAAATTTTACAATAGTTGCAAAGCTGCTTTCTCTGTTGAATGCAGTCAATATATAGTCAATATTGGCTATATATTGATTTGTCTATATTGGATCAATTATTGAAACCATCGAATTGTAAACAATAATCCAGGTATACAATCGAGCTGTAGATCATAATTTTTGTGCGCAAACGAACTGTCGGGAAAAGTGATGTAGGCATCGATTGAGTCTATTTTTATCAAAATAATATTTTTATCAAAATAATACAATAATTTTTGATAAAAATAATTTTTTATCAAAAATTTGAGATGACCGGAGTATTCTTAACCTTTACCAAATTTTTATATCGTCAGTAATAATGAGAGCTGACATCTCCGTAAACGTGCATTTCTAAGAAGATTATTCAATATTGTGCAATCAGAGACGAGCTGCGAAAGAAAGATAGATAATGGAATCAATTTGACAGCTGGACTGGTTTCAAAAAGCGAAATATTTTCACTACATTATTAGATGTATAATATACACACACACATATATTTGGAACCTTCCAACGTGATGTCTGTCTACTTGTCCACTCGTGGTTTTGACGTGACAGATGTAAATCTCGGTAATATCTGCGTTCTATCGTCGATGAAGGCAGGGGCTTTTGAGCTCCTATTAATAGCCGCGCAAATAACAAATGCTTAATATCGATCGCTCTTAAAACGAACCGAATCGATATTTCGCAAATCACTCGGGATATTTAGACAGAAGAGATACTTGCAAAATGATTATTATGTGTGTCAAGCTCAAAAATATCTACACTGTTTTGCTGAAAATTTTTAAGTTTTGTCGAAAATTATCTAAAAATTTAGCTAGATACATCTAAAATTAATTTCGTACATTATCAAAATAATTATGTAGAACGCTTAAGCTGATTGTTAGAATAGCAAAATTTTTTTGCATTGCTACTCATGCTTGAGTTTTCTACATAACAATTTTGACGGTCTATAAAAATTATTTTTGGTATTTAGCTAAATTTTTATATATTTTAGCAATATCATACATACATACATACATATATATATATATATATATATATAAATTTCATGCAATTTATGTTATTGTTTATAAAGAATTTGAAAATATACATATAATACATCGTATCTTAGGCTTGACATGTTAAAATTCGCCATTGTTCGTAAGATAACGAAGTAAGAATAATGAAATAACAATTGTAACACTAATTATGCTATGTAGTTTGTTATGTCTACGCGAGTAATTACACATTAAATGTACAATTAAAGAAATGAAATTCGCACTCTTTTCGAAACGAGACAAAATGCAAATTTAGATATTTGGACGATCGCCTAACAGAATACGCTGTCGTGTCTACTATTAAATGGAAGAGATAAAGACAAGCGATTGTTCTCGTCAAATGAATTGTCGGAAGCACGCGAACTTTTAATTCGCCGCGGTATCAGCTGATACGGCCCGCATCCTCTGATATTTTCTTTTACTTGCAGAGCATTGAACTGTTTCTCGACAATTTTATTATATAACCTCTTCTGTCTGTTTAAATTGCAAATATATTGCGATGACTTTTCGAAGCCTTCTATCGGCAAACAGCCAAAACTCTAGCGAGACATCCAAAACGCAAAACCTTGAAGTCTTGTATGTGACAAATTATTCTTAAATAATCACCATCATTGAATGAACTGTTTTCAAACGACTCTGGTTGTTGTTTTATCATAAATATTATTTATTGTAATACTGACAATAGAAATAGCATTATTTATAAAAACTAAAATGAGTAAATAGAATAAATTTATAAAAACAAGTTTTATAAATTTATTGTTTTAAAATTCAAGAAAAATCAAGAACATTAAGAAGCAGACTTTTTGGCAAAAGAGATTTTTATGGAAGAATGACATTGTAATTTTTCTGCCAAACATGTAATATAAAAATAAGTGCTTTTTATCTTCGATGTACGCGGATGTGAGTCACCGTTGTGACAAATCATTTTTAAAACATCATCACTTGAATGAGATATTATCAAACAACTCTAGTTGTTGTTTTATCATAAACAAGTAACGTTATTACAAGTAACGTTATATATTTATAAATTAAGATATATAAACAGAATAAATTTATAGCAATAATTTTGATAAATTCATTATTTTTAGAATTCAAGAAAAAATTAACAAACAAAACTTTTGGCGGAAGTTATTTTCACGAAAGAATAACTTCATAATTTTTCTGGCAAATACGAGGTAGATAAAAATACTTTTTATCTATGATGTACTGTGTGAATCATCGTTTGTTCAAAGCTGGTCAAAGTCCCACTTGTATAATCACAAATCAACATAACAAATGTCGAATTCAAGTTTATATCTTTATTTTATTAACACAAGTAACCTAAGAAATCTTACTTAAGAAATAGTAATTACATTAAACAATCTACAGATCTTTGATTCTGAAACTCAAAACATTCTTACGGAAAAGTAAAACTGCTACTAGAAATCCCCAATCATAAAATTTACAGCTCTGTTATTATTTGTAAAATATGTAAATCACAATCGCAGTACAGTTGCAAAACACGGTTTTAATTAAGATACCTTTGTCGAGATCGCGAAATTAATTCCATCGACCGTTGCCCCGTGCAATCACTCGACAAGCATGCACCGGTGATTAACTGTGCCGTCGGTATCTCTCACGATTAATCATCGTTCGTATCGCGTGTATATACGTCACACGCGGGGAAATTATCGTCGGCAGACGGAGCGGGTTTTCGACAGGCTAATTTTCCAAACAACGACCACGTTCGATTTTTTGGATAATTCATCGATTTCCTCAATTTGTTCGTGGCATGCACGTTATGCAATTTTACTCGACACGGCATTTGCAATCCACGCACGATCGCCTCGCGCATGGGAAAGACACAAAGAGACTATTAGCGGCGAAAGTTATTTAATCGTGAAATAACCGCGAGCGGTTAGCTACACTTCTCTGTCTAGTTCACTGCTAAAAATTGCACTATTCGCAATAAGCGTAAAAACGATTAAATTGTTGCTTTCGTGAATTGGTTTTCGCGAAAATCTTGAAAATGATAATAAGTTGCGTGCTTAGCGAGTGTTGAAATTAGCTTCCGATCCTATCCGTGAAATTATAGCGATAATGTAGCTTTCTAACGTTAATATTGCGAAGTTGATGCTAATCACGTATTTAATAATACTCGGTAATGAAATATAATTACCGAGTGTGCAGTTGCTTCATTTCTTGAGAAAATTAAAGGTATGAAGAATTTTTTTCTCACATTTTTTTATCTCGTTTTAATAACATAATGTCAAAGTCACGCGAAAATTTTTTTGCAAATGGCAAATCAACATGTTTCTCGTCTATGAATCTAGGTTATTCAGTTTTACGTGATCTCAAATTATACACTTCATCTAACTCTACAGTTTCCCTCACCTTTACACACTTTGAAACTATTTCTCGCTAATAGTCAAGAGCTTGTGTTGTTGATGCTCCCGCGGTACATCAACGCGGAAGCGAAAGAAAATAGTCTCGTGATCCGCTGTTTTGAGATTGAAATGGATTCGCGTGCGACCGGCATCGCCAACCTACGATTTCAAAAGTAGAATATCCGGATGAGGCAGAGACGATAGCGACTGGCCTTCGTCCAGATGAATTTCTTTGGCCCTGGCACTGAACACACAATTGTGATGTGGCATTTATTTTTGAGTGTCTCTTTACAATAAGAACATCCCAAAATTATCAATTTCGCAAACGAAGAATACCAAATTTTTAGTCTTGAAATAAAAATACGAAGAAAATAAAAGAAAAAAGTGAAATAGGTTAAATATCAAAATCTTAAAATTCGTTTTTAACTATTAGATACTAAGTGTTTCAAAATTTAGTAAGATATCGAATTTGAACGGCTTTTTTGGATGATTAAAATAAATAAATTTTAAAAAGGTTCTAGGGATAATCGAAGAGTAGTGTATATATTTATTATGCTAGTCATTGTCTAAATGTTATAAATTTCGAAATACTTGAATACTGAATTTACTTAGTATTTAATAATTAAGAGTGAATTTCAAGACATTAGCGAATATTTACCTTATTTTAAATTGGACACTAAATATTTTTCAAAATTCAGTGTAAAGTATTTCGAAATTTGTAACGACTATTTTAGACAATGATAATGTACATTGTACATTTGTACTCTTTGAAGCTGTGATCCGATTTACACCCACAACGCTCGTGAACATCATTTGTCCTTGTTTAACATTTAATGAACAAGGATGAAATGATTTCAACAGCAGTAATGAGCTTGAATCGCAACCTTAATGTCCAATAACAGAGAATGAATTTCAAGACTCTAGCATTATCGAATATTAGCCTCTCTTTCTCTTTTTCTTCTTCGTTTTATTTTTCCTTTATTTTAAGAATTAAAATTTGGAATTCTTTGTTCGCAAAATTAAGCGATAAGTAGAACAATTAATCAAATTACACATATCAAATGCGTCATTCGCAAAATCAATATCAATTCGCTTCGAACAGTTCTCCATACTGTCTTTTTACGAAGAAAAACAAATTTTGTTCTTTCGTAAACACCGAAATCTTTTACTTGTCTCGATTGTATAAAAAATAAATATCTTCGTGACCCAGACTTCTTAGAATGTTTGGCATGTCACTCGTGATAGCCTTGAGCTTTGCTGATTCAGCGCTCTTCACCGAAATAAGATCAAAGCGCAGGAAACATGAAGATAGTTACCTCGAAGCCACTATCATATGTGCAGGCAATGAAGGCATTATGCAAGGAGAGCATGCAAGACAATTTTCTAGAAGACTTTTCATCTACATATTCATTTTTTTCCCAGCGTGCTGTGAATCTCATTACTATATTATGATCAATATATCAAATGAGATTCGTGTAACGTTATCAAAGAATTAGTCAGGAAATATACAATTTATTTATTTATTGAAATTTTAATGAAATATTTAATAATATAATGTCCTAATTTAATAAATTTTTATTGATTTAACAAGTCGAACATAAATTTTCCGCTACAGAATGTAATAAACAAGAGAAATTAAAATTTTCAAGTATTTGAATGCTCGATGCTTCAATTCTGAGGTATTCAACTGTTAAAAAATATCTTGCTCGTGTTTATCGTTGAATATATAGCAATTATTGTAGCATCTTGATACAGATAAAAAAAAACTCGTAAACATATTTCTATTGCGTACAATTCTACACTTACATCGTAATCTATTACGCCGGCAAAATAGTCAACGTCAATGATTACGCAGCAAAGTACAAACATGTTTTCCCTCATACTGACTCATGTGCTTTCCATTGGCGTTAACGAGTTTCGAATGCGTACTTTGAGTGCCATCGAAATGAGAACGACTAGCTTCCGCGAGCTCAAAGCTCACAGATTGATACGATGAATTGCGTACAGTGGCTATGGGCAAGCTGTATGATATATGCAGAACTCCTTCTAATAAATCTCTCTTTTGGGACTTTGGAAATTTTTGACAACGTTTAATTTTATCCATTACACTTGACAGAAAAGTTTTTTTCGTAATGCTAATTATAAATATTGATTTTAATCGGATTATATTTTATGATCACGAGTGAAGGGAAATATTTTTTAAAAGTCTAAAGTGGATATACATGTGCAAAAATATGTGCAATATATGCAAATGATTTTGTATTTGTCGAATTCAGGAATGGATGAATGTATTTGAAGAATTTTTCGGTACTTAAATAAGTTACTTTGTCTTCAGTTGATCAACATTTGCCTGCAACGATTCCCGGTTCGGAAACGGTCAATAAATGATCTTTGTATCCGGTAATAATTGGCATTAAATAGGTATATGTAGATATATGCGGATCGTTATTCAAATGATATGACTATATAAACAGTTATATCCTGAAGTATTATTATGATATGAATAAATCTCAAAAAAAAATTTTTTATCGATAATGTTCGATATTATATATAATATAAGAAGATAATATAATATAAGATATTATAATATAATATAAGAAGCCATAAAATAATAAAATTTATTATTATTACACAATTTATCCCATTTGCACAAATTAAAGCTAATTAGAATTTAATTATTACATTATTTCTTTCGAGAAACTAGAAAAGAGCAAAATTATTTCAAACACTATGAACTTTGACTGATGATTTTTTTTCATTGTCCTTCTAAAGTGAATTTTCAAAAAAATCAAAAAAGTAAATGGATCCGATCCGATGCTGTTTTATTAATTTTCCATTTAATCAATGTAACAAAATGGATAGAAAGAAGTAAATAATATTATAAGTAAAATATAAGTAAAAGGTAATAATATTAATCACTTACTTTGAGTGTTAAAAACATTGTTAAGTGCTTTTAATACTAAAAAGTAACTTCCAGTATTAAATTAGCTAGTATTAAATTGAATTTCTGTAAGGGACACTTTACCAAAGGAGGATTAATTCTGAGAGATGCAAATAATTTCCAATATTAAATTGGCTGGTTTTAAATTGAATTTCTGTGAGGGACACCTTACTAAAGGAGGATTAATTCTGAGGGATACCTTCTAAACTTTATTAGAAAAGCAATTAGAATATCGCAAGCAGCAGACACTGCTATATCCGTATCGAATCAATAATCTTTCGCAAGATGATGAAAATGTTACGTTACCTCGAGAAAAACAAGAAGGTATCGAAGAATGACACAAATGAACGTTCCTCAGCTAGCACGTGGTGCGAAGAGGCTTGAACGAACACTCTTGCGATTTGCGAGAGCTTTTCTCTTTAAATGCGTCCAACGCGTTAGAGCGGTTGCATTTGATTGGAAAAGCGACTCCGAAGTTTATATCGTCACGAACCAGCTGTGGTATCGGTCTACATACGTGTGCAAACGTGTGCGTGTACGTGTGACTGACGTTGCGTGCGAAGGAGCGCGAGCGGTGCGTAAACACGTCCGACTTGTACGATCGATTGAAACAAACTGAAACTACAGGCGACCGCGGTCCGAAGTTTATCGTCGTGACGAAAACTGTCTGGGAATATATGCCTGCTATGTACGGGGTGTACGGAAAGGATTTAAACTAGCCGTTAAAATTAAAGATAGCAAACAGGATTTATAGATAAGATCTGTTTCTTTTGTTTCAAAATAGCGACGCTTAAAATTACTTGAAATATGTACACACATATAAGGCGCAATAATTTATTTTTTCTTAAATATATAATGTTTAAATTCTTAAATAATTATTACATTAACACGCAGTCAATTTTTCCTATTTTTAACATTAATACTAAGTAAGAAATATTTAAGAATTATTAAAAATTTCTTTTTGTTTTTTACTTTCTTTACCTTTCAGTCAATAGAGTTTTAAATAGCTTCCGTGCTTTTCTACACATCAGGAAAAATTTATATTAAATTTAACACTTTCAAACAATTCATTCTATATTTAGAACAAATGAATATGTTAGAAAGTAACATTAAATATTATGTAAAAATTAACACAAAAATGTAAATACTTTAACATAATTTGGAAACATATTTCTTCAGTAAAATCAATATTTATAATTATTACTAAATTAACACGTTTAATTCATTTGTCTTAAAATATATTTTTTTAAATTACATTGTTTCTATTATGTATATTTACTTATAAATTACATAATTGCATTATATGTTAAATTAATATCGGGTTAAAAATTCAATACACACAAATTTTAACAAAGACTGATTTCAAGTATAAAATATTTTTTATTGTGTAATAATCAGTGATACCATATTCGTTTTACACTACAGATTATCTATCCAGGGTTACATAAAGTTGTGTATATTCACGGACGATCGCATCACTCTGTACAAGAAACATGCGTGTGTACGCACTTTCTGACGAGTGTACGTGCGACATGGTGACTGGTGAGACCACGCGATGTGTTTCGTATGAGGAGGAGCTTGGCGATTGGTCGTTAACGTGTCGGACCAGCGAGCCTCTTTTGCCTCAATGTAGGAGACCAAAGAAAGCAAAATGCGTGAAGATCATTGACCTAGATCTGCGACGAGCCATATCTCGCGATTAATTACGTGTCGAAAAAACAATTTTTGCGAGACTCACGCCATCAGCGATTAGTTAATTATTGTGCGACAACAAAGACTCGAGAGGTGTACTTATGCTCCCCCATCTAACAAATCAGCGTAATTTTTTAAAACTACGTGATGACGTTCGAATAGGTCTTGAATGGGGGAACGTATTTACTATGACACAGACTTTTTTTATTAAAATTGTTATCGACATGATAACTTGTGTTTTGTCATTTATTTCTTCGATGATTTTTCTCTCAAAAATATAGAAATATAGAATGTAATAAAATAACAATTATCTTTTAAAACATAAAATATTTTGAAATAGTTTCCAGATGACAGTTCTCCTTTAAAATATATATAAAATAGTCCGAAAGAAATTTTTATTTAAATAACATCTATCTTTTAAAATACATTTTTAAAAACATATTTATTATTAATGATCTTATTAATAATTTAATCTAATTTAAAAGTTTGAATTTTAATACGCATCGAAAAACTTAAAAGATTTAAACTTACAATCAGCGTAAACCATGATAACACAATTAATGACATATGGATAAAAAAATATTTCATAATGTCTTGATTTATCGTTCAATTTAAATTATTTTTAATAATGCGAAATATGATTAATATTTCAACTAAATTTTCAAATCACGAAAGCATAGCAATTAAATTCTTTTTATTTTCTTCTTATTCGTATCAAGCTTAAAGATTGACTCGTTTTCATGCATATCGGCCTATCACTTTGATGTTGTAATATAGATAATACAAAATTGTTAACTTGTGAAATACTGTGTTTGACTGGTGAATTTCAAGAATGCATACGAACTGTTTAGTATTCAGCTTGAAATAAAAAAAAGAAGAAACAATTTTAATTATTATGAAACAATATATGATATAAGACTTGTTCACCGCGCATTTTTGCAGTAATGTCACATTGCATGTATATTATATAATATAACGAGGTGAAAGTTTCTTTTTACGATAATCGTTAAAAAACATATTTATTTAAGGATGTATATGTGTGTCACATTTCAAAACATTACTAAATATATAAAAATTTCAGATGGTTTTATTATTACTTATAAATATTTGTATAAAATTTGAATAAAATTCTTTCATTAATTTAAAAGTTATTTAATTTTTTTGGTTTTGATTTTTATGTAAAATACGTAATATGATATTATAAAATCACGTTTAGTAATATATATTTCCAAATTTGATGAAGAAGTAACATTAAAAATTAAATCAAATTTTATATAGTACTAAAACAATAATAAATATTTATTCAAAGATTTATTGGATCTACTTATTCCTTTAAAAATTATTGGTCTATTAAAAGTTGCCTGCAGCAACAAAATATGATCATTTTGCTGCATCATAAGTCAAATTATTTGTTGCTTTATTTTTTTACAATTAATTTTAAGACGTATTTATGAGCTAGTACATACCAAAATTTTGTTATATTAACTGATATTAACTTTGTTTCAATCAAAACATCCTTAATTACATATTTTATATAAGGTCATATGTTTATATAATTACTATTTTTAGTAATTCTGAAGTATAACTTGTGATGTTATTGTTTTAATATTGTTTTGTTTTAATTATTTCACAAACACTAAGCGCTCTTGACGCTGTTTTCATTTATCAGAATAAATATTCGTGACTCTAGAGACAAATATTGATTCTAGTTCGTTACAAACATGAGTAACGGCTCTGTAAAGTATTGAATAGAAAATTGTAAAACGTCATATAAAAACATTGTCTATTTACACATCTATTAATTTACTGTCATAGTTACAATAATAAATTGAGACAGTATTTCGCTTTGTTTATCAATTCAGGGACGGATGTAGAGGCTCAAGAATTGCCATTACATTTTTATCCATATGACGCACAAAGTTGAACAAAGCAATCGCGTGTTATCTGCTATTGTGTAGTAAACACGACGAGAGCTATGTATACCCTGTTCATCGGTTCATAACAAGAAAACCATATGGGTATTGTTGACTCGTTATAATTTCTGCTGCGTAATATAAACCACGTAATATAAGAAAAAAGCAGCACTGTCTTACATACACATTTGTTCACGCTCAATAGCTTTCAAACCGGTTCGAAAAACGAGATATTACCTAAAAATATTTCTTCCTTTTACAAATTTATTGTATAAAAATGTGTAACCGACATTAATTCATTGAATGATTAAAATTAAATTTATAAGCGAAACAGATAGCGTGTAAGTATGACATATTAAAAACAGCTGATGATGAAATTATTGATTATCGAGCTAATTAAGATTCTACTATCGTATGACATGTTGGCTCATACATACATTCAATTTGATCATTGATCATTGTACAAAATATCAAAGTGCCATTCTCAGAATTACAATTGGATAAAAATACAATAGGATCTCATCGTTCATGTTAAATATTTTTATCTTATAATACTTGATGTGAGATATCGTATACGAGAAATATAGACGAAAAGACGGTTTTACTGTAGTATCATCAAAATAATTGTGTAGGACGATTAAGCTGATTGTCAGAATGTCAAAATTTTTACAGCATTACTCATCAAGCTTGAGTATCCTACATAATTATTTTGATGAAGCAACAAGATTTTCTTAGATATTTGGTTAAATTTTTTAATACGTCCACAAAATCGATCTTTCCGTATACATTTGGCGCTTAATTTTTCCGCGTTTCTGATTTCAAGATTATTAAATCTTTTATATTTTTCTAAATTTTTGGTTTTCTGCTAAATACAGTGAGAGAAATGTTTGATAACCATTTATTTTGTTGGTATGACTAAAATAAATTTTCTTACTTTTTCATTTAAAAATCGTGCTGTTCTAATCAAAATTTGTTTAGACTAAAGTTTTAGTTACTCCAATTTTGATTAGAACGACACAATTTTTAAATAAAAAAGTGAGAAAGTTTTTGTTAATCACATATCAACAAAATAAATAATTATACTCCCCAAAACATTTCTTTCACTATATAATTTTCTACAATACGCCCTTATACGCGTCAACGACGATCCTGCTATCACGTTTGTCAATCTTCTATCCCGAACCTCTCATCTGTGCAGCTTCCCCTTGAGAATGCGTTGGCGGTGCAATCTTTAAACTTTCTCGCGATATCCCTTTCCGCGATAGCAGATGGTCTACCTTACGTCACGGCCGTTGCGAGGTCATCGACCCTGGACATAGCGAGTGCAATTTACAGCAAGTACTAGCCACCACGTATCAGCGGCTTTTATGTGCAGATAAAAACGGCAGGCAGTAGGAGTTCCTCCAAAGGCGAAAATGGAGTAACAAGAACGCGCCGCCCGTGAGTTTCTCTTCACAAACGACCTCGATCGTTCAACCACACAGAAGGAGAAAGCAATGCACTCTTCTGCCTCTTTCCTATCTGTGTTGCGGTAACCCGCGATTCGTACAATGAAGCACTCGATTATCCAAACGAATTCCTCTGGCGTTGCTCGCACAATTATCCTTTAGGAAGTACGTACGCCATTGCGCTGAATGCTGCTATTTCTCTTTCTGTCCAAAGAGAAAAAGAGAAATTTAGACAAGACTTGTTAATACGAAGTATTTGAAGCGTTCGTTAATTTAAAGGAATTTTTTTTTATTTGGTAATGTCTACACAAAGTATGGAGTGAAATAATTTTAATCAAATGTTTCAGTAATATATAACTAAAAATACTTTTTATTTTTCTAAAAAAAAAAAATTTAACGATTATTACTAAACGATTTGTTATATTATTATT
>NW_017305987.1:3315273-3325133 GCF_001594115.1 Trachymyrmex septentrionalis | reverse complement strand
GAAATTAATAATTTTTATTATTAAGATTTTATTAAGATTTTATTTTAATATGAAGTATTATTATCTTATTACTTCTGATGCAAAAAAATATTATTTAATTAAAATTTAATATTAGTTTTTAAGAGTTTTATTAAGACAACAAAGTTTTAGAAGTAAAAAATGAACGAGATAATGTTTAAACAGGCTTCTAAGTATATTGCATAATAATATCTTTCTGTTATAAAAATATGAGTGTAGAGCGAGGTGAACGATGTAATTGAATCGAGAAGTGCCATTCTATTATAATGCGGTAAAAAAATATACAACAGATAAGTCGCAACATGCAAAACGCATTCGCGATAGCGAATTAAAAGCTGTCATTAGTATCATTGACGCTTCTGATTGGCTGTTGCGAATACGAGTGCAAATGCTTTTTGTGTGCCACGACTTATCTAGACGGGGGCTTTACAGTTGTTTATTTAGTTATGTCGTGTAATCGTGGTGTGCGCGCGCTCTTACACATCAGATTTCGTAATTAAAGCGTAGTAGTAAAGATATACGTCACGATATACACCCACTTTTCCTCGAACTGCGATTGGTCCATCGTAAACGATCCGTCGAGGACGAATTCGCCAGGGCCGACAAACAAGCTTGTTTTTCAACTCGTGACTTACTTTCCGGTGCGTCACAGTATCCGTGCCAGGAATTTAAAAGTCGATAAAAATGATGGATATGTAGAGAGAGATAAAAAGTGTCTTTAACAAATTTTGAATAATATTTAAGATATAAACGACAACAAAATTACTGTTCATTACGTCGCTTGTTGCTTCTGGTAGTAAGAAACGAGTCATTTAGCAAGAAATTAATTTACATATTCTGCTTGTTCTGGTAAACATATACGACACCTACAGTTTTTATTGCAAATAATCTAGGAATTAGAAATAATAAATATGATGAATGAATGATATAAAGAAACGCAAATAAATATCTATATAATAATTTAAATAGTAAAAGTGGAAAAGTAAGAAATTAAATGACCTTTTAACTTTGTAAAAATGTTTAATAACGTCACACTTAAAGTTTTTATATTTTGATAAAAATTAACCAAAATGTTTTTAATCGTATTGTGAAACTAATTAAATTTTTTTAAGTTAAAAAATTATTTAATTTTTATTCTATCATCTTATTATTTAAATTATTATATGTATAGTCATTCCTACATAATATAATTTCATTATCATATTAATTTGATGTTTATACTTATTACTTTTTATTTCTGTAATATTTTGCAATGTAAATTATAAAACGTTTTAGTAAAATCAAAAAGTAATAAAATTTAAATAAAAAGTTCCTTTGATTTATTTTTAAATTAGTATTCGTGAAATTATGATGTAACTTGTGTTCCAATTTCTCATCGCAATTGAATGATGATGAAAAAAACGGAATTCATGAAATATTAATTTAATTAAATTTTGCAATGTTATATTAATTGAGTTTTACAGTATAGAGAGCGCCACGTAACGAAGTCGATTCTGCGTCGATAACGAATGTTAAAAAAATCTCTGAGTAGAAATCGACTTTACCTGATCGTTAAATAGAAATAATGGTATTTTTATAATTTGTTCTTATTTCAAGACTATCTTAAACAATGTCTTAAGATAGTCTTAAGATGCTAAAACATTAATGTCGTTAGAATGTATTCCTTATTAAGAATGTATTCCAATATTTATTATCAATATTAAAAATTTATAATTCACATTATTATAAATTTTCAGTATTGACTTTGACTATTAAAATACAGTTTAAGATATAAAGTACAAAATATTATAAAATTTTCAATACTTAAAATTTCTATTTAAAAGTTAAATATTTCTACCCAATGAAAAATAATGCGTCCCACTGAATAAATATAAAGATAATTAGAAATTAAAGTAATAGTAAAAGTAAATTCGTTACTATTATTACAGTAAAAATGTAACAATGTTACCATTATATACAAAAGTAAGTAATGATCGTTACCAAAAACGAATAAATTTACGATAATGGTAACGGTGTTACAAGTTAAAAGTAATGCGTTACTTTCCAATATTTTCCGCTATTTTGTTTTAACGACTAACAGTCCATATTTACGTGATATTCAGATTAGATAATATTCACATCAGATGATATACGTGTTGCTATTTCATATATCGATATAAAATGCAGGAAAGCTGCGTTTTGTATTGCGATATGATCTATAAATAAATACATAAAAAGGGGTAACAAATAGCAATAAATAAAAGGAGCGTACATCATGTTATATATTATACATGTTATATATTAAAAATCTTTCGTTACCGAATTTTACATAAATTTTCTTAAGCGCATTCTTGTAACGATTATTGTGTAAATAAACGCAGGTATGTTAAATCAATACCAAATTTAATTTCAAACATATAATTCACAAGAAACTTAAATTAAACTTAGTCTGAAAATTGTATCTACACAACGATCAATTCAATTTTGAATGTAACAATGGAAACTGAATTAAAAATATTATAGATTAAGAAAAAAATATTAAATAAAAAATTGTTATCAGAGATGATTTACATAAAGAAATAGATACGAGGTTTTAATTTACAAAACGACAATGTATCGTCAGATTATTTGCCCGTTATATGCTAAGTTATTTAAAAGGTCGTAATGCTTCTTTTTTGATGTTTGGTTTTTTGATACTCTGTACAATTTGTTTTGTAACTTATTATGTGTCCGTTGCTCGAACCATCAACATTTTTGTAAGAAGTCTCGTTCCTTTTATTATGTAAGTTTAAATTAATTTAAAAAAAAATATTAATATTGACCAATTTTCTCACATTATATTTGTTTTAAATAGTAAATTGGACAATTTAATAATAATATAATAACTGGGATATAAATAATAACAATAAATCGAACAATAATATAAATTTAATAATAATTTATAATATAATATATTACTCATGGTTTGCACAACTTGTTTGACTTTATGTAAGTAACATTATTTTTCATAAAATTGTGATTTTCCGACATAATAACAAAACAATTATTGTAATTCTTATACAGCAAATCGGACAATTTGATGGCCAAGACTCGACAGTATTAGACATCTAATAGTTTGACCATTAATTCGGTAACAAAAGATTTTTTAAATACATATATGTATTGCGCTGCATAAATATGTATCTTGCATGCTCCTTTTATTTATTCCTTAACATGATTTATATTTTCATTTTATACTTTAAGTACTTCTGATAATATTGTTGATTTTTCCTCTTATTCTTTATACTTCATCATTAATGTGATAGCTGACGTGTGATAAAAACGTAATCAAAGTATATAATTCCTTTGATGATCATCAACAAGATTAATAGAAAGAGTGGGGCTTGATATCCGATCAAATTTATTTAAGAAATTTATAAAGCGAAATTTCTATAGGAATTTGAAATAGTCTCGTTACAATGGCCATGAAACTCGTTTACGTTCTGATACTTATTCCTTTGGTCTCGGCCGAACTAGGAACTTTGTAAGTGTGCGATAACATTTTACTCATATTAAAAATTACTATCTTAACTTTTCAATGTTGTTATTTTAATTTTATCTTTACTTTTTCGATGTCAATTAAAAAAAATCAATTTTAAATCTCAGAAACATCTTCTAAATGTACGTTATATAAAATAATTATTTATACTTTGCTTGTAAATTCTTTTGTTACATTATGCTAAGCCTGTTTCATTAAATTGAAAAATGAACGAGAAGTTTGAAAAGCAACTTCTTTTTAATATTATTTAAAAATAGAATCTACTTTAAGTCAAGATAAACATAAATTTTCGGTAATTATAGGAATATTGCTGAGAGATTTGCGGATACTAATCTAAATGCTCTGATAGATCATTCTATTTCTCAAATTTCGCAATTTATAATCAATCATGGCCTGGACCCCCTCAAGCTCCCGCCAACTACGAAAAAATTGTGGATGGTACGTAACGTTCTTACTTAATTTATAAAAGAAACAGTTAAATCGCGAGATTATTTAATTATTTATTATTAATTATGTTTAATTAAACAACAAATATTTGTCGTAACATTACAACAGATCTGTACAAAACGAAGGTTCAATAATGCACTGTAAACTTGAATTCAGCGTGAATCGAGTAATGCTATCAAGAAACCAGTTACATAAGAGTCCGTTATTATAGTAAACGCGTGCACGGTCCCTCACAATTGCGAGAGGTTGCCTCGAAAATCGGGAGAAAGCTGGGTTTCGGGGTCAGAGCTGAGATTTGAGGTCAGCGGGCCGCGATACGAAAGCGCACTGCTTAACCTCGGGGCCGTAGAAAGCGAAACCGAAGAGTTGGGCCTTGGACGAGAGCGAGAGTGAATCCCGGGATGACACTTTCGAGCGTTGACCTTGGACCGAGGTTGATCACGGTCGAACGCCGAGGTTAATCCTCGCCTCGTTTTCGCTGATCTCATTTTTGACGCTTCGAAGGCTGACGCGCAATACCTTTGAACTTGAACGAGAGAGTGAAATCAAGGTTTCACTTGGTAGATGCGGTAGAAGGCGAAGTAGAAGGCGAGCTCGAGCTCAAGTTCAATGCCGCCGTTCAGCGCAAGTGCTCTTCCCGTATCACGTCGGGCGCGAATTAAGTCATTTATCTTACGGTACTACCATGAAATTGAATAAGTTCCTCTCTCTGTCTCAAATAAAGAGAATATATTTCGAGGACTTTTCGCGAGAATTGAGGATTAAAGGGGTAAAGTATTTTTTAGAGATTACATCATATTTTATAATATTCTGTGTATCCTTGTAAATCCATATTGCACAGAAGCTTACAATAATATTTGTAATATTTGTTGCAATGTTTTTGCAATATTGCTGGAATAATCTATACTGTTTGTAAAATTTCCTTATCGATATTAACATTTGTATATGATACTCCAGAGTTGATAATAGGTCTAGTTGGGACTCACTCATTTATAAATCTCTTTATTAAAAATGTCAAAGAATTTAATTTTTTTAATGCTACATCTACAAATTTTTAGATTATTTTTATCGTCATTCTGTTACGTCAGTCTATTTCCTTGAAATTAGTTAATGCCTTTTAACTAACGTAGATAAAATAAATAGGTCTTACAAACTCAACGTCAATAATTAAAAATTTTACCGTCAACTCCAAAAGGTAAATTATTTATAGGTTAATAATTTTAACGTTTGCAAGCATTTATATATATTTTGGACTATTTGATTATTTGATAGAAATATAATTAATTCGTTTATAATTGAATAAAGGTTTTACTCGTCTGAAAAGTAATGTTACATTTAAAAGCAAATTAATTGCTTAATCGCGCCACTGCAGACGAGTGATTAAGTAATTTAAATGTTTATTAAATATTGTCGAGAAAGCGTACACATTGGGTCGCGTTACATCTTATTCTTTTGAAGTATGCATAGAGATAATGCAGCTGCGATGATAAACAACGAAATCTTATACGTCTCGTCCAACAACCCACATCGCCATATGATTTCGCGTTAGATTTGGTTTCTGATAAAACATGTTTAACTCGATCACGATAACGAAATTACACGTCACGATTTTATTAAGACGTAATATGCTTATTTTAATTTTATACAAGTATCTTTCACAAACTTCGGAGTACCATGTCGAACCAGTTCCATACAAAGCTGACCTCTCTTTGCATTCTGGAATATTGAAACATTTGTCCAACTTGAAGCGTTATGGCGACGCTACTATGAGTTACGAAGATAAATTATTCAAACTGAATATTGGTTTCGAATTTAAAGAATTAGAGGTAAAAAATTTCTCCATTCCCTCGTTTCTTTAAAATAAGAAACTTGCTAAATAAAATTACATTTTACATATATATATATATATAAGCATTTAGTTATATACATATACAACACATTATTATAATATTTTGTTTTGTAAAAATAATATTTTTATATTTAGGTATTGTACGATTTCGCTCTAAAAATTTTTTTTTTCAATTCTGAGGGCAGCATTTTAGCTTCAACAGAAAATGTACGCGCTAAATTTTGCGTCTCATACAACGTATTGAATAAATCTTTAATTCTCGATGAGTTCGACTTGCAACTTCCAAGGTATTTTTATTATTAATTGTGCATTAATCGCAAATTATTATATTGTGTCTAATCTATCTGTCTTTCTCATGATATATTTATGTTTATTTATGAAGAAATTTTATTCTAAACTTAATTACTCAATTATGCGTTATATTATTGCAGTAGCATTAAAGTCACAATCAAAAATAAGAAAGGAAATGTGAATTATATAAAAACATTAATCGCAAAAATCGTAATTCCATTCTTGAAGGACACCATTGTGAAAGTTATTCAGAAGGAAGGGGCGAAAGCAATTCAAATGTACTTGGATAAAATGAACAAATTTTTCGAAAAATGGGAAACATATAATGAAATAATGATTCAATATTCATAAATATTAATTTCTTAATATGTTGTATAATTTATATTGTATAATTTATATTGTACATCCATAAAATACATTAAATTATTCTAATGTTTGTACATTCATTTATGAGAGTAGCTTAAGGACCCTTGAATGTCCTTAAATCCTGGCATTACCCTGGAATTTAATATATCCTGAAAAACATCTACAATTTCAGGACTGACCTGAAATTTTTGTCATTCTTTTATAAAAAAAATTTGGATTATGAAAATAGAAAGAAATAAGAAATATTTCCCGTATATGCGCAAGAATTATGTCGATAACACTGAACTTTCATGATTATTCACTGATCATTTTAGATAAAGCTTTAAAAGCAAGTGCGGACATTGAAAATTAGATTAATAATTTAATAAAGCGCCAATTAATTAAATTTTATAAAGTGATGTTTGTGATACATTATTAAAAAGAAAAGTTGTATTTGGATATAAACCCTCCCTTAAAGATGCATTAAGACAAATTACTTGAAAACTTGGATTTAATGTTTATAAAATAATTGCAATTATAAAATAGAATATAGCAGAGAAATTATCGTTTGTGTTAAATGTTCATTTATTATTTATAAAACATTAAATAATATTGTTTCAAATTTTTTTGCGTTTTAATTAATTCGTCATATAGAATTCTAATTTGAATACAAAAAAAAATATATAATATTTGCGCGAATCAATAAAAATTAATTGACCTGGAAAAACCAGAGATTTTTACTTAGAATGTCCTGGATTTATCCTTGAATTAATTAGATATCATTCGACTAAGTCTATATGAATCGAATAGATACCATCAATATAATGAGAATTTTTTTTAACAAAAGTTTTCCCAAATAAAAGCTTAAAAGTTTTTTTATATTTATTATATATCCGGAAAAAATTTCCATATTTATAGATACAATAAACGATTTGAAAATGAAAAGAGATTCTTGAAAGAGACTATAACTTTTTTTGTAAATGTTTAGAGATTGTTTTATTTGTATATTTTCTTATTGATAATTTTCGGTTTCCATAAAAAAAGATACGTAAGAAAATATAAAAATAAAACGCTCTCTGAACGGTCGCGAAAAAGTAAAAATTGTGCTCTTTTTTAACTTCTTAAACTAGTTTAGTTTTGTGAAAAATTCTTTAATTATTATACATGTATTACAATTTTGACGCTGCAATTGTTATTCCTAAAAAATATTTTGCTGCTTCAATTAGAATTATAGCTGTTTTTTGTATCCGATAGAAAATTATGTATCATTCACATATAATTTATAGTACAAATTCTAAATTCTATCTCTGTCATCTATATGATTAGCATCTTAGATGCAATCCAGTATTTGCTAGAAATTTATTCTATTTTAGCTATTTTTCGTATTTAGATAATTTTCGCTATAACTGCAAGATCACTTTTTTGAGCATAATGCTCAAATTATATCGGAAAGATCTTTAGATTGTCGTTAAATGATTTCGTGATATCTAACTGTTTAGGATATTATCAAGTCGATAAGACGTAATCAGATGTCAGAAAATGAATAAATATAGAGGAAACCGTATCTTCGGTAGTTGAATTGTTACCGCTATCATGGCTAGTCAAATACAATTGACTTTCCTCCTCGTGGTCGTAGTGTGCATGGTGCATAGTACACCTCTTACAGTCGAACAAAACACTGAGTAAGTTTGTATGTTCTTAATTTTTCATAATCTTACTTTTGTTATTTATTCGTTCTGCAATTAAATCTTCGTATTGCATTTTACAGAGAATAAAACTTTTCTTTCTCATGTATACTTTAACCTTATATTACTTGCACAAATTTTTAACGTAATTATTCGCATGAGATCGTGTGAGATATTTTTGTGATACACTAACATTATATCTCAATTTTCATTATTCTCTTTAAGAATTTATAATAAATGAAGATTACTAATAATCCTTTAAATAAAGAGATAAATACAAAATAGTTATTTAATTGTAAAACAGTTTGCGCTAAATGTGATGTGCATAAATAGTATTTATACATTTAGCGAATTTCTAAGACTGGACAGCTCATGCGAGTAAAGATATTTATTGCAATTTGCAATTAACTTTACGATAACTAAAAAATTGTACGCGCCAGATATACTTCTTCTATTTCTCAAGAAATAAAATTTAAAGTTTTTATATACATTATATATATAACATTACATTATATATGCAAAATTTGTAATTAATATATATACGCACAATTTATTACATACTGTGATTTTATTTAAATAAATTGTGAATAAAGCATTCAACAAACGTATATTTATATATATATTATGCAGTCCTGGGCAAAATGTAGAAATAAGAGCGAATCTTGATAAGGTAGTTGATGCTCTATTGCCTTCTGTACGCCAATTCATCTTGAACAATGGAATGGATCCTATGCAACTCCCCAATGTTTCTACACATATTTTCCCACATTTGGTATGTAAGAATGAAACTAATAATGAAATCTTTGTTCCTACAAAGGGAAAGAGAGAGAGAGAGAGAGAGAGAGAGAGAGAGAGAGAGAGAGAGAGAGAGAGAAAGAGAGATTTTTGTTAAATTCTGTAAAAGTGATAAATCGAAGTTCATCTTTCTAAAACACTAACGATAAGATCCACTGATACATTTCATTCCGATTATATTTGAAAATAATACTTTCAGACAGGGAAACTCAAGGGAAATCTTGATCTCAAGAATGGGTGGATACAAAATTTATCGCTAGTAAAGCGCAGTCAACATGTGACTGCAACATATAAGGACTTACGTTTGACGATAGATATGAATTTGGGATTTGAAGTTATGAGCGTAAGAACATGACTAATAAACGGACATGATGCTAATTAATATTAAAAAACCCCTACAATTTATAGAAGATTTATATCTTAAAATTATATTTTTAATTTTCAGTTTAATTATAATTATAATCTGAAGCATTTATTATATAAGAGAAAAGGTGATGTATATGGTCGTTTACACGATCTTGATGTCCATGTCGTGGCGACGATCGATCTAAATAACTATTACTTACTTCTCGATTCCATAAAGTTCTCTAATGTCTGGTAAGTATTTCTTGTTTCCTTTTGTACACTGAGAGAAAAATGTTTCATATTAAAATTTCTATTATAATTGTATGGTAAAATAATTCTGATCAGCTTCATTTTTATAATTGAGGTGTGCCATCAAAGTTAAATGTTAAAATTAAATGTTTCTATAAGTTTAAAATTTAATGCTTCTATAAGTAGAGAAAAATGGGTAGTGCAATTCAAAACGTTGTAGGTCCATTGTACAATTGATATTTTTATTTGAGTCTACAACGTTTTGATTTGCATTTTTACTTGAATTTACATTTTGAAATTTAACAACTTTGAACACAAT
>NW_017305987.1:3307304-3315173 GCF_001594115.1 Trachymyrmex septentrionalis | reverse complement strand
AAAAGGTAGTACTTAATTACAAATTTTTGTTGAAATTGATGGCTCATATTTTTAATTACTACAATAATTTTTTGTAGAATTTTGTAAGTTCGATAGTTTTCATTCAAGAAAATAAATTTTTCCTTTCTTTTGAAAAATTAAAAAATGGCACTTACTACGTTTTATTTTGGTACGCTTCAGTTGCTAAAATATTACTAATATTAATTATATTTGTAATTCCATTAAAAAATATATAGTTAGTATTAGAAATTACTATATAAATTATAGTTAAATTATGATAATTGCAATCATTTTTTTTCGGTGTGTTATTTACTTGTCATATATAAAATACTACACGTAGAGATTTTATGCGATCAAATCGAGCACAAATATTTATCAAATATTTATCGATTTGGAATGTCGTAAATTATATTTTATTGATTGATGATAGGATTGAGTTGTTTTCGTAACGGGCACATTAAACAGATGCAGTAATGAAACGATGTAGTAAATAATCCCTGTTCGATATCTGTATTTGATAAGTGCAGATATCGAATATTATTATTATCTACTATATTGTTTTGTTACTGCACCTGTTTAATATATCGTCACGAGAAATGATAATAATCGTCCTGTAAAAATTTCAATTGAAGTTTATCAAGATATGTCACTGATACTTTTATTTTCAACATCTGTACTCACAAATATCTTCTTTTATCTGATGGCTAAGAAATATTGATGTAATCTCTCGATTTAAATCGCAAATTTATCTTACAAATTAATTTAATTTAATTTATAAACCATTTACAAACATAAGTATATCATAAGTTTGCCAATTTCATTCGCGTAATAATTTTTTTTTTATTTTCGCCTTTCGCAGGAATTTCGACTTACAATTCGGGGGTAATCTTCTGGATCCTCTTGTGAACGCTATGACTAAAATAGTCACAAAGGTTTTCCGAAATCCCCTATTAAACGTTATTGAGAATCGTACCAAATCGAATTTCGGTATAAAACTTAATGAGTGGAACACAAATACTCCACAGTCAAATCGTATGGCAATGATAGATAAATGGCTCGACATTGTGAAATCGAAATGTAATAATTAATTCTTGTTATTCTATGGCATATTCATGATTCTGTATCTTAAAAATATAAGCTGATTAAATCATTGAACGCTTATAATATCAACATCAAGCATTTATCACTGATCTCCAAGCATTTTATTGTCCATTTCATTTTCCACAATTTAAGGATATATCATATCTATGTAGTTGCTGCAAAAGTAACTAGAATTGGAAATTTATTTCTGCATAAAAATAAATGCTATACATAATACATATGAAATAATTCAATAAGTTCAATATTTATACTTAACAGTATATAACAATTTTATATTTTAAATAAAAATTTTCAATTCTTTTTTAAAAACATGTCTATTTTTTATTGAAACAAGACAAGTTTTAAATAAGACAAAATTATTTCTTGTTACTTTTAAATTAGAAAACAATTAGAAAAAAATCTGTAATTTTTTCATAGTTTTTCCATTTTGTTAAAAAATACAACATCTTTAATTCATAAAATTGAATTTGAAAATTGAAGTATGTCCTTGTTAATCAACTAACTTGGTAATGTAAAGTATCTTCGCAAGTAAATTATTATTATTCTATAAAAACGATATTAATTATTTTTATCATTTAACGATATTAATTATTTTTATCATTTAACATAATAATTATAAATATAACAATAGATTAACTATCTGAAGAAATATCTCTACGAACAATTAATATATCATTAACAGACGCGCGTCAAACTTTACAGAGTGCTGCGAAAATTATTTGATGCACACACTGTGCTCATAAGCGACGACAAACTACGGTAATTTCGATGGGCAAACGGCGAGTAGTCAAACTACCTAAAGCGACGATCAATATGCATTACTTACAACACTGTTAAGCTGTAACTTTGTGAGCACTCCTGCCGCTTAATCTTATTAAACTTAGTCGGGTTTCTCTCCGGCACGTCGCATCTTGACGCCGTTGTTTTGGCCGCCGTCGCGAACGGCGATAGTGCAATCTGCATAGAGATAGCTCTATGAAAGTCCACTGGGGATGGTCTCCGGGGATATCACGAGAGGTGCGCGTGGTAATCTTGTTTATACATACAACATTGTGGATATCGCAAGTACAAAACCGCCGATCGATAGCGCCGACCGATTCCAGGTGCTAATACTAATATTGTATATGTACTTCATTTTCACCACTCTGCTTTACGCTCATCCAAACATTCCTATTAATTTATCCCTGCCCCAAACCAGAACCCTTCTAGCAGAAGTTAATTTGTTAGTATAATACAACGAGAGAAAATTACTAACGATTCGTATTCATTAAAAGGATCAAGTGAATAAATTGCTATAAAAATAAAGCAATGAAAAATCAAATATTTCATTTCAGTATAAAGAACGTAATTGCTGAAAAGAATTTTTAAATCCTATCTTTTATAAGAGAAATATAATATTAAAAATTAACCACTCTCAATTTCCGCTCAAGTTTTATTACATTTAAAATGTTATTTTATTATATTCAAAATGTTAATTTTATAGATTACACTTGGTGTGCTCTCGCTTTATTTTTATCATTAATTAATGAAGAGAATTAATTTAATAGGGGCTGAGCTTAATGACATTGTCTTCCCCCTAATAAACATTATACGTTAATACACACGTGCGGTGATGGTTGCCTATCGTCAGGTGTATGTATTAGATACAAAAACGACCTTTACTCATGTAATTTAATTAACATTAGAAACGTGTATAATCATTATATGTACGTCTACATTATTAAAACAGCATTTACAAATGCACATTTATATGATATTCGTTTAGCGAGCGGAGAAAGTATTTTTATCTTGCGTAAAACCATTTTATCAGAATTTAATTTTTAATTACGTTGCACGAAATTTTTTGCACAAAATTATATAATATTTTTATCCAATTTCATCCAATTATTATTACACTGAGACAAAATTGTTTATTTGACTAAATTTATTTAGTTGTCTTCATTTTTTTTGTATTTAAGTCAAATACATTACATTTAATTTAAATACGTACATTTTTCACAACGAAAAAATAAAAACAAAATTAAATTAATTAATTTAGTTGAATGAACATTTTTTTTTCTCAATGTATGTAAGACTTATCGCAATTTTTACATGAACTTGCATGACATGTAAACGTGAGTTGAGACTCGCTATTCTTAAAAGTTCTATTTAGCTCGACTCGAGACAGTCCGCAATATCGCAACTGTCGAGAGGATGAATTGTGCGATTCACGACAGAATCGCTTCCATTATCCATGATGATATCGAGGCATACCTATCTGGTTTGTGCTTCACATACTGGATCAGATACTCAGTATAGAGAAAGCCACTATTGTCTATCTACGTGCATCTAGTATGCGACATCCTTCCCTATTATTGATTATGATACCTGCATGCCGAAGGATTATAAACTGCACCGCGTCGCGCAGACATCCTTGATGCATCTCGACGAAGCTGACTCTCTCTCGACGCATTTGTCGACAGATTTTACCGAAAACTGTCGGAATTGAAGCCAATTTCTCAATTGTCTCGACGTTAAAACCGTTAATCTTTCGAGAAGATTTACAATTAAATTAGAATTCATTATTAATGACAAAATTATAAAATTTGCAAAACAGTAGCAGTCTTTCCAGACGATAAACTTTTGTGAATTTTTTATTGTCACTTTTTAAAAATAATTATAAACTTTAGAAAAAATATATGAGTGGATACATCAAATTGGCATACTTTGAAGACATTTTGTATGTCAAAATAAATATATAAGTAAATACATATATTGTATATACAATATTTTATTAAAAGTTATAATCAACGTTTCTTATTTACTAAAAAGATCAAGCAAATAAATTACCATAAAAAAAAAACCAAATATTTTATCAATATGAAGGATAGAACTATTGAAAAATTTCGAAATCCTATTTTTTACATAAGAAATATAATATAATATAATCTAAAAAATAGGAATGGTCAATAATGATCACTCGGTACTTCAAGTGTTAAGATATAATTTATTAATATTATGATATATTATTTATCGTCTCTTTTAATTTAAGATTTTCAAGCCTGCTTGACAATAATGGTTTTTAGGAGATGGGAGGTAACTTCATGTTGCTAGAGCACACTTTCAACTTCTGCACTCACTTCAGCCTGACGCGGTATTATTAATCCGAAACGTTTCGTGGTGGGGGACAAGGGCAGATGTAACTAACGAGGATTTTCTCTTTTCCTCCATTGTCTCTTTGTATTTGCCGACCAGGCGGAAACTGATATGAGACACGCCGACATATTACTTCAACTTGGACGCTGATTAGCAGCGTGACGCGACGACGGGTGCATATGGAGAAATGTGTGTGGAAATACGACGAAACGTAAAGATAAAAGTTCAGGCGAGGGATTTACGATGAAGATAAACGGTCAAATTGTACGTAGTGCGATAGGCTCTATCTGAAATCGCTGATTTCGAAGGAAATTAATTTTCTTCGAATTGGAATTCTCCGCGTTCGAAAATTAATTTTCCTCGAATCACTCGATGTGATTGTGTGAATAAAATTAGTTTCCTACGTCTGATTGTAATGAACGTCGGGAGATCTCTCTCTTGCAAAAATGGCTTTTAAATAAAAATAAATCTGCATGCTACATTTACATTCTTCTATAATTATATTTCTTGCACGTGTTACGTGTTCAAATAAACACGACAACTTTACATTTTCCTTGCATTTCTTGCATGTATATTGCACATAAATGGGTACATTATCAAATTCATAACATCAATTATATTCAATTTGATTTATTGTTTTATTCAATATGTCATTAATTTAACTAAGACAACAGAGTTAAACAATTTAACTCAGAAAATGTATCGAATTGGAATCAAATTTAATTTTATTATTCACTAAGTATTTAATACGGACGTTGTTTACTTTGAAATTAAAAAATTTAACCCCAAAAAAAGTGATTTACATTTTAACATTTTTGATACACATGCAAGTTCGAAACAATTTGTTCACATTTCATTTATTTCTTATATATATATATTTGTGTTTCCAAATAAATACGATAACTTCACATTTCTCTTATATTTCTTGCATGAATAAACTTTTTTTTCTAGATGGTTATCCTTGACTTTACTTGAATTTACACTTGATTTCGCAAACTCACGATCCTACGTTCTTTAATTTGATAACACGGTCTTTCTCGGATATAAAGTTATAAATTTCTCATTTCGCAACAACTCTCGCGTGATTTCGCGGAGTCCTTTACTTCGGCAGATCCTTGAATACTTCACGAGTGAGGTGACTATTAATAGAAACGCGAATCATGAAGTGGGATCGTATGGGGCAAGGTTGCTAAAGGAGTGCCGTCGCCACGACTTCACGAAGTCGGTCGTACGTGCCTATTAATAAACAAAATTAATCGTATTTGCACAGATGCAATGTTGCAGAGCGTGCGATATCGCATGATGTTCACTTGATCCGATGAGACGTGATAGTTTTTGATCGGAGTATCCGATATATCTAATCAAGCTAATCATATAGTCCAGATATTAATCTGCAACATTACATAACGATAATTTGATGTGTATCAAATAAAATATTATCGTATCTTCAATCATGTATCTACAAAACATTATTAGGAATTAAATTAATAATAATAATAATAATAATAATAATAATAATAATAATAGCTTTATTGAACGCTGTACAGGTTTACAGTTAAATTGAAAGCAACTCGTATAGTGTATGACAAAATGGAATATCCAAAACATATTACAATAGACGTGGCTGATTTGATGGCTAACCTGAATAACTAATTGTCAACGATAAATAAATAACGACATGAAAGTTTACTGAATGCAAATATGCACATATAATATATTAGACATCAGATTACTGCTTTGTATAGTACAAGAATATCAAGTGAACTGGACGAAGTATACTATAAGTAAGATAATTAGATGAATAAATTATAATTATGAAATATTTAAGAAGTAGAAAGATAAACTAGTAATTCGATGAAAAGTACACAAGCACGATGAATTAATATAGAAACGCAAAGACACAAATTTTATTGAATTAAAATTCAATCAATGGGCTTAAAAGTTATTATGAGCAAAATTTCTAATTTTAAAAAAAACTGAGATTTAACCTTTAAAGAGCGGAGATTTTTACAAATCTTACAGCTTAATTTTCCTTGAGTAAGAGTTTGTTATCATTTATTATTTTATTATACGTTTACCTCAAAATATAACTATTTTAGTGCCACTATAATGGCTCTCCCTTGTTATAAACGTTAATGCTAGTGAATAAGAAACAGTAAGTGTATTAAAACCCAGCTTAACTCATCTAATCCTGCTCATATAATAAACACTAAGTGCATTAAAACTAAAGCTTATCTAAAGCTTGGATCATATCCTATGATTCTATTGATTATTAAGAATATCTACAATTATACAAATTTCAACTTTGGTTCCTGTTAAGAAGTAGCCTAAATCGTTTAACAATACTGTCTCCTTGTGGTATCTCTGTATCGATTTTCCTCCTCGGTCCTGAAATCACGACCGAGAGATTCCCAGCAGCCGAATTGTGGGCTTGATGCTGGACATCGCGCGGCTCGCCACGGCCCATGTCGAGGCCGAGGCCGACCGAGTGATGCCGAGCCGGGTCGAGCAGGGCCGAGCGGACAAGCTTAACGAGCTGGCGATGCGCGCGTACGTTTCGTTGCAACGCGACGCGACGCGACGCGGCTACGCGCGTAGCCGCGCGGAGCCGCGATAAAGCCGACGAGCAGAGCGGATGCGCCGTTTCGCAGCGGGTGACGCGACTGCAGCTGCACGCCCATTCAGTAGCGGCCATACATTACTTAAACGCCAAGGCGCATTCATTTTCGGCATAAATGAAAGCTTCGCTCGTCCAAAACGGGAAGTTTATTTGATTTGTGGGAAAAAAACAAGAAAACCAGAATTGAAGAGATATTGCTCGATTGAATATTGAAACGCTTAACCTTTCAAAATTGACGTCAAAATTTATAATACAGTACTGACCCTGAATCTGTAAAACCATTTAATTTGTGCTAATTAAAAAATACTAATTAATTTTAAGGGATCAGAATGATATATGAAAAAATAAATACTTTTTTCAATCGGCACAAAACTAAAAATAACATAAATTAATGTATAATTTCGCACTCAACAATTTACTATGATAACATTTGGTATTATGTAATAGTTATGAAGCGCGAAATTATAACGTTGATGTTAAATTACTTTTAATTGGTGTCGATTGATTGTAAGTCAGAGTATATTTTAATAAAAATAATTTGCAGACGTAACATAAAAAAAATTGAATTGCTTGACATTTTTGACAGAGATTTGTAATCGAGTGAGTCTAATAGGCTCATCGTTAACTCCGGAGGGTTAAATCTTTTGTGTTTAAAAGATAATCGATAACAAGCTGCCACGCGGAGTTGCCATCTAGTTTGTTTCAATGCTGTTACGAGTGTGAAACGATAACTTAAAACGCGAAAGTTTCAATGAAACAAGAGAAAAAAAGTTACTTTCTTAAAAAATAAAGAGATTTTATTGTCTCACATACGCGTACATGTCGATATTCTGAGAAAGTAATTCCTTTCCATTAAGTTCCAAAGGCTGTAAGATTAAAGTCGATATTTATCGTCGATTTTTATATATAAGACCTTCGTAAGTACGTAATCTTAAATACAATCTTAATCCTTAATATGTTATGATGAGTCATTCATGAGTTAATTCTCATCACGTTTAAAAGTATACAAAAAT
>NW_017305987.1:3305093-3307204 GCF_001594115.1 Trachymyrmex septentrionalis | reverse complement strand
ATATATATATATATAGTATATATATAAAGAGAAAGAACAGAGACCAGACATTATGCGGACCTAAGACGTATTATACCTGCATTTGTGACGTAATGTTATCTAGGCATTATTTAGCCAAGTGTTCCTAGTATTTCAAAGAAAAGAAATGCACAGGACATGAATGACGTTATTATATGAAACTAAGAATTGAGACGTTATAAATCAATCAGATGCCCGTATTCATAGCCAATCCTTATATTTAATGCTTGGTTTATGCTTCGGTCTTAACCCTAAAATTCTAGAATTCAGCCCAGTTCTAATTGATCCTAACTGAAATCTGTATTCCATTGGCTGAACCACAGGCATTAGTCTTTCTTAAATTTATCTTCAGATGCTCTTATTGACTACTGAATACCTAAAGATAAACTTAAACTTAAGAAAGCTTTAAATATAAGGCCTGATTATGAACGGGCAAGAGAATAGCATTAGTATCTTGAGACATTATCTAAAACAGCCTTAAAATAAAAACTAAATACCGGTCACAGAATCGTATTAACATCTTTTAAGACATTACTTGATTGTAAAATAAGAACGGACTATGAATAAACCCCGATCTGTGTCAGCCAAACCCAAATTAACAGGAACATTATATCAATATTATAATTTCCCACTTAATACAAATGTAATAACATATATTATGTATACACAACAGATACATTGTTGAGCAGAGCATTATATTGATGTAATGTTACTGCAAGTTTCAACAGGAAGCTGTTAGAGAAAACAGCTATGCCGCAAGGAGTTGATGAATTATCGATTCCTGACTACCGACATGATTGTTTCTGTACAATCAATGACCGCGTTTATCAGAGAAAATTAATTAGTTAGCGTTTAAGTGATTCTTTAGTACGATTAGTTTCTGCCTTTAGTCCTTTGCTGGAGTCCTACCTGAACACCTAAGTGTAGGAACCAATCATACTAAAAAGAATCACTAAACGCTAACTGATTAGTTTCTCCGCTAGAACGTAGCCAATGCTATCTATTAACGAGAGTAGTTTTTATCGAGTTGCATTCGATTCGACGAATACTCCAATTAGTGTCCCGATATCATCGTCGATCCATTGGTTATCCGCTCGAGGCTCGCGTGTACCTCCGCCCCTGCTCGCTCTTTCGAGCGCCCGCGCCAGTGGTGGTTTACTCGCTCGGCGTCAACCCGCTTCCCTCCGCCTGCCCCTTACCGAGCGCGTTTTCTCTCTCGCGTGCGCGCGCGCAAGAGACAGGCTAGGCTAGGCTAGGCGAGGCGAGGCGAGGCGAAGCGACGCGTTGTCCGCGCCGCGCGCGCGGAGCCGCGCGGAGACGCGCTGATTGTGAGTCGAATCGAGTCGGGTCGAGCCGCGCCGAGCGGTGCCGAGCGGGACCGAGCACCGGGGTCGAGCGGAGCCGAAGGCCCCGCGGTGGCCGCGACGCGCGCGAGTAGCACCACACCGCCGGAGCGTGTGTGTGCGTGCGTGCGCGTTTCTCTCCGCTTTACTACTTCAGTACTCCGCTCCGTTTTCCTCTTCGCTCGTACTCTCCTCTGCCCGGCCGTCCGGAGCAGACACGGAGAGCCGAGAGAGGATAGAGTCTCCCCGTTATTGTCCTTGGCGCGCGTCGTCAGCGTCGAACCGTCAACATCAATCGTAATCGTCGTCATTATTGTTTGTTATCTCCGTTAATCGCCGTCTACGTATATCTTGCCGCGTGTGTACGCCGCGTCCTTCCCTACTGGCCCGCGCGCGTGCATGGACGACACGCGCGCACGAGCCGACGAGGATATAGCCCTGGATTCGTCCCGTTTACGCTCGTCCGCTCGGCTCGGCTCCGCCGCGAGCATCGCCGCTGCCGCTGCCGCTGCCGCTGCCACTGCCACCGCTGCCTCCGTAGCCACTACCACCACCTCCACCACCTCCTCGACCGCCGCCGCCACCTGCCGCGTCGCGAGACGCAAGAAGAAGAAGAGGAGGCGTCAGCGACTTGTTACGAGCAACGACGACGTTCCTGGCGTCGCCGTCGTGGTCACCTCCCGCGGCGTTACCACGTCAAGTAGTAACGTCGCCGTAGCCGAAGACAACACCGCGACCGACGTCGCCACC
>NW_017305987.1:3299863-3304691 GCF_001594115.1 Trachymyrmex septentrionalis | reverse complement strand
CCCCCCGCCCCCTCGGCCTCGGATATGCCTGGATCGACGAATGATGCTTTTCCTCTTCACCCTCCACCCTCCCTCCCTCATCAACGTACTTCTCGTCCCTATATTTCTCTGTAATATATATAGTATTTTGCGTGTCGTGTTGCCACGCACGTGTGCGTTGGTCGCTGGTCGGCCGCTCGATGGATGTGGGTGGGATACGCTGGGTTACGTCGATTGGTTTGTACGATGTTCATATGATTGTTGAGCTTCGCGACCCTGAGGTCGTTCGAGATATCTCGCTGTGCGTAATATGAATCAAAAGACGACGGCTGACGAGACGGAGGATGGAAATAGAGAAAGAGAAGGAGAGCGGCGAAGGATCGAAATGGGTCGCCGCGATTGCGGAGCGGACTTGGGCCGGGCCGAGCGGCCACCAAACTAAACCAGACGCGAGCGCGGTCCGCTCGCTGGAACCACGCTCGTCTCTGGAAGGTCGATAGCTCGCGAAAGGAGAGGCCGGCCAGAGAGATAGACTGCTAGTTCACGCGGATCTCCGCCAGGTTGCACGTCGATACCGCACGATGGACTCTGGCACGGGGGGGGATCGCCTTTTTTTTCCCTTTTTTTTTTACCGCGAAGATATATGTACGTACATGTATACGTACAACGCGATTGCTCGCGGTAGCACGTGCGCGCGGAATGCAAACACGTCTGTCACGACAATCGAAAGTTATGCCGATTGTAGGACAATACTCTGGTAAAGAATGCTTCTTTTGCGAAGCACGCGCGTCGTGAGAGTAGTTTGTAAGAAATTAAAATTGCTCAGATATGCCGAAATGATGGAAATGAGTAAATCGAATGAGTAATTCGACAGAACCCTTTTGCCATGAATACTTATTATTCTAATTAGAATTACGACACAAAACGTAGCGATTTTAATTTTACATGTATACAGAGAAAGGTTTCCTCGATTCAAAGAAATGTTCCTTTGCTCTGAACGTCATTTCTTTGATTTGAACATTATTTTTTGGAGAGTTAAATAAAGTAATTTATTTGATTTTAACAAATTATGTTAAAATCAAAGAAATTTTTTTCTTTAACCGTATATAACATTTCTTTAAATCGATACATTTCTTTGAATTGAAAAAAACCTTTTTCTGGCCGCTTATGATTTTTGCGTATATATTTGATTTTCTATTGTAACATTTCGTCACTAAATTGAAGAGTTTAACGAGTGGCAGCTAAATTTTGGCAGAAATGGAATATTAAGGATACAGTTTTCGAGTTTTCGGAGTAGGTAGTATCCGAGCTGAACCAAAAGTCATAATGGCATCAAAATGGCTCCGAAATGATGATTAAAAGGCACTTTTTTTTCAGTCAGTTTGACATTATCGTGACCTGTTGTTCTGCTTAAGTAGTCATCATACGTTCATTATCGATCGCTCTTTCTGAGTCACGTAAAGACGTGATCATCGCTCTGTTCCAGCGGATGTCGCCAAGTCCAAATGGAAACACCTGCGCGACAACTTTCGAAACGAGCTGAAAAAGACCTACCGGGGTAAGTGCGACGGTATCGGCGGCACCGAGCACGACTCCAAATGGGTCTGGTTCAAGAGCCTATTCTTCCTGCGGGACCAAATGAACTCAAGGGTGATCGGCTGCGCTCTGTCACAAAACTGCGTTGGTGCGGTCGGGATGCGTTCCTCGCCGGATGGCACGCAGATCGAACCGCAGATCGACATTCTTGAGGGCCACGAGGAGACTCAGTTCGATGACTTGGACGGTGACTCTTGCCAGTCATTGCTGTCCAACGATGACGGCCTGCATCAGGTGATGCCGCCGCCAAAGATGAACAAGATAATCAGTCGGAAACGAGCGCTAATGGACGCGATCGAAAACGATTACGGCGTGGAAGTGGATCGAAAGCGATATGAATCACTGCAGAAGAGGCTGGCGATCGGTCCGGAGGACGAGGACGACACCTACCACTTCCTCATGAGCGTACGAAATCCCCTGAGAAGCCTGCCGCTCGATAGGCAGATGTTCGTTCGTCTCAAGATCCAGGAGTTGGTCTACAATGAAATCAACTCGCAAAATCAACAGCAGCAGCAGACCGCAGGTCGTGGAATCTACGACGCTTCCTCACAGGGCCAAGATGTGAAACCCCCGCGCGCCGGTAACGGCGGCAATGGCGTCGTTGGCGGCGACGTCGTCAGCGACATGGCGAATCCGGCGTCGTTGCTACAGAACTGCACGCCCGAGGGCTCCGGCGACGATGCCTTCTTCGGCTGACGAGAGCCCATTTGCTGTTTAATTCGCTAATAGGACGTAAGAATTATAATTTTAATAGAAAATAAACGATGGTATTTTTTCAGTAACCTCCGCACGAATCTTTTTTCTTTCCGCCTCCCTCGATATCCCATTATGATATCCCATTTCCAATTCCTTTTAATTCGTATACAGAAGTATACTTCAATTTGAATCTCTAGTCGTACAGTGAAATTTTTTTCGTCGATTTGAAAAGTTCACCGGAAATATCGCAAGAGAGTTTTTTAATTTTACATTACTCGTTATTTTTTTTAACGTAATTATTAGCGCGTTATTGGAGTGTCTCTGACATTACTACAATACATCTGAATTTTTATTGTTCTCTTTAATGATTTACGATTAAATAAAAATTAATAATATTCTATACATTCTTTAGATAAAAATTAATGCAAATTTTTTTTTTTAGTTATGACACAATTTGAGCTAAATATAACGTGTATAAATAACATTCATATATTTTTAACGAATTTATAAGACTGGAGTGCCTTGAATGAACTCCACACGAGTAATGAAGGGTTAGAAATAATGCTCTACATACTAAGGGAAAGGAATTGTTCCTCAATAGATGCAAGTATTGCGTTTAATATCACGTTGAGATAATTAAAGGAAAGTTTTATAATTTACCATACCCATCGAAATTTCCACAAACGAGTACGCAGGCATGTTTATAAAAGTGAATAAACATCGCTCGACGTGCATATTTTCACGTCGCGAGAATGATACTTAAAATATCCTCAACCTTTGTCGTCGGCTGGGTAAGCTTTTTAATTAATGAAGCACCAGCCGCCGGTACAATTAGTGTTATTAGCGCCGCGTGGCTCACCTATCTACGTCACAGATAGAAACCTAATTATACTCTGCCGTGATAATTGATTTCTCGGTTCGCGTATTGCCACATTTTTTATTCTTCGTGATTAAAAGACGGGTGTCAGAGCATCTCACGCTATATTGACACTGATCCAGCTCAACACACGCAGTGATCAGACTAAGAGAATGCAATGTGAGAGGATACGATGCTCTAATCGAGGGAAAGCAATCTGGGAGGGTGCGAAATTGACCAAATTTATCAATGTCGATACATATCATGTTCGTTTACTCTTTATTTTTCCAAATAGTCGGGCGTGAGTATACAGTGATATAATTTTCTTCCGCACTTAAATAATAGTAAATGTAAGGTATTTTAATCTCAAATCGATTAGAAGTTTGAGATTTTCGTTTCCAGCAATAGCAGCGAGAGCAACCAATCTTATTGCAGAATTATATTATACTTAATACTATTTTAATTTTTACATTATTAAATAGAATTATGTTGTATTATTATAAATTGTAATATTATTGCACAGAATTATTGCATATTATATATTTTAAATCATTATATTATTAAACAGAATTATTTTATGTTATTATAAATTATTATGATTACAGAATTATTTTATATTATTATGAATTATTTAATATTATTATAAACTTTTTTAAAGTATTTGTGGCATATATTGTGGTTAATAAGTCATAATTATAAGATATAATTTAATAAGTGATTTTCACGTTAGCACGTATAAGGATATATTTATTAATAAAATAAATAAATAATACATTATATAATATTTAGAGGCAACGTGTTAACCTATTTAAGCCAGAGATTAGCTTCGTCACGTTGTGCAAGTCTTCCCTTTTCATGAATTCTAGCTGTTTCGACGAGTTTTCTGAAACCAACTAATGAGGTACGGAACATGAATAGAGGTATCACACCTGCGTCATTATGATACTTCTCGAGGATTGTAAAATCGCTAATAGCGCTGAAAAGACCATATTTCTCTCGCAAATCTCTACTTGCTAAATTAAACGCTTTTTTGCGCGGATTTTTGAATAATTAAAACTGAAATTAACGTTTTTAAAATCTCAATACGAATTCTATATGAATTATTTTCAATGTGCTTTGATAAAAATTATATTTTTTGTTTAATATTGAAATAAAAGATATTCCGTTTTTTATGAAATGATATATGACAATACACGACAGAATTATTATAACTAGACTTTTTATATTTCGATAAGAAATTTATTTAAACAGACTGATCATGTTTTTTTTTTAAAATAACGTTGGTGGATACGTTTTAAAAATTAATGGTACACTATTTTTTATGATATATTTTTTCGCTACGCTCGAGAGAGAACTGATGTGGGTAAAATACGAGGGCGTGTAGACACGATTACTCCACCCTATGCGTTACAAGTGTAATAGAAAAACAGAGTTATTCTGCTCGGGCTGTGTTGATGGGTGGACATCGATCATTTAATGGTCACGAGTGCTGGGACAGCCCATATCAATCATATTTTCAAAAAAAAACTCACTGTCACAACGATGATTAAGTTTAATAGGAGATAGCGTTGTTTTATATATATACTAAAACTGTACATATATATTATAATTTTTTAAAAATTTTAATGAGAAACAATACAAATAAAAATGTGTAGTAGAAATTATGAAGAAGATATTTTTTAAATGCTCTAATTTTAAAAA
>NW_017305987.1:3286956-3299685 GCF_001594115.1 Trachymyrmex septentrionalis | reverse complement strand
CTATTATAAACTCTTCATTTTTTTAAATTTCTGAAATTTCAGCATTTCGAAAAATATCCTTATAAAATTTTTAATAAATAATTTTTATTAGAAATTAATAAAATAATACACCAAAATGTGTTATAGAGATTATTAAGAGGATACACTTTAGATATCAAATTTTAGAAATTTAAGAAAAATGAGGAGTTTATTATTGAAAAATATATTTTATTGTTACGGAGGATTTATACTATTTCTCCAATTTTACGATCCTTTCTCTAAGAATCTCTCCCTGAGCTCGCAGAGATTTTGTAACAAGCCGATACATCGTCGTCAATTCAATTTACGTAAATTTCACAACTCGATTAACGGCGATACTTCATCGAATCGCGTTACGTACCGACGTTGCCGAGCTAATGGACAGTTATTATGTCGGACTATCGTCTGACCGGCGAATAATGGCCGATGGATATTGCTGCGGATGGGCGATATGGAAGCGCTAATTTTGTTGTCGTGTCGAGGCTACGCTGCGTCGAAATGCATATGCGCTCCCTGATCGCTGGCTGCGTATAACGCACGCACGCATGCATTGTCCTCGTGTATCACGGCGTCTGTATCGATAAAAACCTTCTCGCGATGAGGCCATCGAGTGTTGCTCCAATCCGACATTCATCACTTTTACTATTCTGGTGTACCGAGTGGTTGATTAATCGTTGATCCCCGAAAAAAATTTATGTTTGCGTTCCGTTTCGCACGGAATTTCGCTTTTTTTTTACAAAAAACATTTTGACAAACGACACATGGAAAAAACGATTTTGCTAAAGTACTTAGTTTTTGTCGTACTTCGTACCTAAATTTTTAGGTAAATGCAGATAATTGAAAATAATTTTTTCCACACTTTAATCCTCCTCAAAAACTAAGTATTTTTACTTTAATAAAATGATGATGTAGGAAACAAGCATAAAGAGCAACGTTGCAAAAAGTTTCGACTCGATTCTAGCAATCAGCTTGAACATCCATAACTATTTTAATGATCTAACAAAATTGGTTTTAGATCTACACTGAAAGAACGATTTTGCTGAAGTATTTAAAATTTTAACTAGGAATAAATCTGAAAATAATTTTGTTGGACCAAAATAATTATGTAAGAAACTCAAGCATGACGAATAATGTCATAAAAAATTTTGATATTCTAGCAACTAGCTTGAGCGATCTATAAAATTATTTTAAATGGTCCAATAAAATATTATCAGATTTGTATCTAAAGTTATACTTTACATTGATACTTTAGCAAAACTTTGGGGCGCCGAGTGGCTCACTGCTCAATGCGATTGATTCGCGATCTGTAGATCCGAGTTCGATCCCACTTGCGCCCCGCATACGCGATTTTTCGCAGTTTGTACCATATTCGGATTCGACGTTAAACTGGCGTTAGGTCCCCATATATCGAGTGGATATATGTATGAATCCTTCCAGGTTGGAGGGTTTTGGATATTAGGTAATAACAATTTAATTCCGAATAATAAAATCCATACGAAAGTAAGATTAGCAAGTCAACATTTACAAGTCGATATCAAATTCTATTGAGCTTCGAAAAAGGATCGACATTTTATCAATGCAGCATTGATAAAACGATCTTCTCAAGGCAGCAATTGAAAAATCAATCAATATTAATTTGATTTCGATTTATGAACTAAGATAAAAAGATTTGTTAAATTTTACGTAGAAAATTGTTCATCAATTAATTCATTGTTAATACGGTGGTGACTAAGTGATTCATGTATATTTTTATTGACATAAAGGCATAAATTATTATTTCAATAATCAAGGCCTCTATGTCAATAAAAATATACATGAATTAATTACTTATATTAGTACTGTAATATAAACTTTAATTGAATAGCGTTTATTTCTCATTAAAGAGTTTTTTGAAGATGTTTTTTTGAAGATGTTTTAGAAACATCATTCGTGTGCACGAATGGTGTTTCTACTTCGAACCGATGTCGAATGTGGAGAAGCAATCTGATCGATAACGAAAGAGAGAGAGAGGAGTATTCTTCTGAAATTCCCGAGAAGAACTCGGGAGAAAGAAAAGTTAATCTTTCCAACTTTAAAAATAAATTCCCTCGAGTTCTTCCTGGAAAGTGAAGTAGACCACGTTAGTGGTGATCGTTCAATCTGCCGCCAAGTGTTTTTACTTAGATGCTGTATACGAGCATCCCGATAATTGTACTACAAACTTTCCAACTTGTCGGAGAGCCGGAAAGGTGTATATTTCAGCTCAACAGCGGCACGACGGAACGACGTGCGTTCATAGGCTTCATCACGGAATTGTTGCATCCATTATAGGCACAATCTCTGTATTGACTAGAATTGTACAATATATACCTCGATGCACCGTGACTGTTATAAGCTATATAACATCGTGATGCCACTGACACCGCACGCGGGTCCGCTGAATACAACGTATTGTGCGACGTCCCGTTCCGTCCCGATAACGTCGTTCCTGAGTGAGTTTGCACTAGTTTCTGAGGTGGTTGCACCGCAACACTGCCGGTTATTGAACATCGAAGCGACGCGCGCTATGAGTTTAATTAAACCAGGTTATTAAGGGACGACAGTGCGTCGTCGGGGCGAACGCGCGTTCTAAATGTTCGACACATAGATCTAGCGTTTGTAGAATTAACGGATAATGCAGGGTTTCTCAAAGTAGAAATATCTCTTACGACAGAACGTGAAGAAAAATATATTTGACATTAGAACACTATTGTACTGAATAATATAGTTGTTGTTAAAACGTAAATTTTACATCCCAGGAAATAGACCATTCCTAGTTAATGTAACATAAGATTTTTATACATTTCACACTTTTAACGACAAAATATTTACACAGAAAGAACGGGTTTTCTGAAGTACCTAAAAATTTAGCTGAATACAAATTTGAAAATAATTAGAATTTTGCTTGAGTTATTAAAGCTATCATGTGCAAAACTTTTTGCAGTATTGCCTATCAAACTCAAGTTCTCTACATAATTATTTTATTTTCCTTTTATGTAGCTACAATTAGAGAAAGTATTCGAATCGAAAAATAAAACTACCTATTAATACTGTTAATTTCATACTATTCGTGATTAATAGTATATTCACACTACTATAAATACTATTAACAGTAATAACAGGAAATCTGACGTACTTATCGATAAAATATAAAACTACATAAAAATTAAAATTGCTTATCACGCTCTCTATTATAATACTGACCATTAAAGACATAGCTTAGCGTTCAATGACCTCGTTCATTTCTACGTCAAAGTTAGCGTTCTAGAGTTAGTTTTCAACTAATTAAACAGTGAGATGAAATTCTAGTTTTAAACTTCAATTTTTACAAAATCCGACATCCTTCTCCGTTTATCATCCCAATTACGACCATCTTTTTTTCATTTTCAGGTAAGAGACCACCGAGAGAGCTGCAGGGATTATATACCTTCCAAACTCATTCATCTCCGTTCCTTCCTAGTCCTTCCCGCAGGAATTCGCAACATGACGAGGTAACTTTTCAACCAGCTAGAAAGGCCCCTGCCGTCTAGACGAGATGCACTATATTAACACGGTATATTGCACCGACTGAATGACTTAATCGAAAGTCCAGTCTGCATCAACGAATCGCTTTCTCAGTGTTTCCTTGCAAAAGAAGATTATGTATTTTCTTCATTTTTATCTTCTTTTTATTCTTCGCTTTACCCCTTTTTGTAATCTTAAGTGGTTCGAGACTCTTATATTATTAATTCTGAATCAGTTAAGGTATCTTAAAATAAAACGGATACTATTATATAGTAAAAATAATTAAATTTTTAAGACCTACACTTAATACCAAAAGAGTAATGGTAACTCAATCCCTTGAGAATATTTTCTTATTTTTAACTTCCATGTTAAGGTAGAAATTAATCCTTTTTAATGAGACTCGACATTTTCAATATTTTAAGAACTCGCCTTTTAAATTGTTCTCTGCGAAAACGTCAGCTCCGTCAACTACAATTAATCGCGAACACGTTCATTTTTCGGTTCGATCTGATCGCGCCAACAAAGTACGAAAACGAGTACGGGAGATCACAAAGATTCGCTTTGATCATAAAGTGAAATGCAATCACTTCCTATTCTCTTTTTTTACCGCCACCGTGTATCCGACCAGCGCGTTCCATAAAAGAGTTCATCCTCTATGACCCGAGGCTCCACGTTCAATATCTATCCATTCCTCTTTTAGCGAAATAAATCTCGTAAACGTTCGTCTTACGATAGAAACAGTGACCGACATGCAGTTTGTTCAATGATGCGAATGTGATTGCATTATTGTCGTGTAGATAGTCGAAATAAATCGAAAATGACGCGAATAGACTAAAATAAAAAATTTTATTAAAAAATAATCGCAAAAAATACGCATCAACAAAAATAATCTTCAGTATCTCTCTATTCCAACAAAAAAAAAAAAAAATATATAAAGTGCATAAAAGTAAAAGCACATTGTAACATTTTTGCAGAAAAAGGATTTCTTTCCGCTTCAATTTCTGAATAAGATTTTTAATATAATTATAATTATGCTTTAAATAATCATTTTAAATAATATAAGATAAATTATCAGAATAAATATATAAATGCATAGACTACGGGAAATTAGAACAAAATTGATGGCTTATAAAAATATTTGATAATTATTAATGCATTTTTTGTTAAATAAATTATTTAAAGTACATTACGCGGATGAATTATTTTCGATTTTTCATAATCTTGTTGAAAAAATCTATGACCACTGCATTCTTACATTTTACAATGTATAACTCTAAAGTACAGACAGATTAAACTCTGTTTAAAATATATATTTTGGGGTATCTTTTTTCTTTTTTATCTAGAAATTTTAATTTTGTATAGATTTTAAACATTTTATGTATATCGTAATTAGCATTTCGTTGTTTAATATGTTTATCATTAAAATATGCTAGTAAGTAAGAATGATTTTAATAATAATTAACTTTATTGTGTAAACTGTATGCATTCCTGAATAGATCGACAGACAGTTGTATATCCAGTCCAGTTAAACATTTGTTCTTATCAGTCTATTCATTTCAAGACAATAGTTCTGCGTGTGAATTGTTATATTTATCTGCATTCACAAACTCATTATTTCATATACTGAAATAAAAAAAGTATTCACCCAATACGATGTACCGCAGCAGAATTAATTATGTTATAACTACATTGAGCAAGAAAAATCTGTAACAGATATAAAATTCACATTACAGAAGCTTCCATAATAATTATATATATATATATTTCAGAAAATAATAAATTGCACACATTAAGAATTTTCTTTATTTTTATCAATAACTATTATAAAATAATTCTAACTATATTATTTTTTAGAGAGAGGTTTTCTTCACAAACATAAACTTTTATAAAAGATTTAAATACACATTTTTTTTTAATTCTCAATTTTAAAAAGGCAAATAAAAAAGAGGATGTCAATTAATTCGGCAAATAATAAATAATGAAAATAATAAAATGCATTGCACTTACAATTGTTATGCCGTCGCTTGATATTTCCCAAGCCTCCTCTCAGACTTTTTCGTGACACACGCAACACATACAACACAACACTCGCGAAAATACAATTTTAATTATGAGTCGTGATAGCACGACGTATACGAAGCACAGTAAAACGAAACATAATAATCAATAATATATACATATATGACGATTTGTTTTCCATTACTTGATGTAGAACGCCACTAAATTATGTGTATTTCAATATTCTCAAAATTCGGAAATGAACAAGAGTTATAACATTTAATTAAAAATCTTAACTCTGAATTGACGTCAAAATCTATAGCACAATTATTGACGCAGAGTGTCTATAAGATCCATTTAATTTATATTAATTAAAATATGGATTAGTTAATTTCAAAAAACAACATTGTCAACATTACGGCGAAATATTCTAACGCTTTTTTAAAATAAAATCATATCGATATTACATCGCTTGTATACTGTATACTGTAATACTAGAAATTAATTCCAATACAAATATAGTTATCGTAACACTCGCAACATTGTTGAACTATCATATCGTCAAGAAGAAAATTATGGAATATCGTAAAACATTTTCTTCGATATATTTTAAATGATTAAAATTTCGCTCCACTCGAGACGTAAAAGGAATAGTATGAATATCGACGATTATATAATTTCTCTGGTTATATTTTGATTCGATTGTATCTCGCGCTTCGAATTTTTCGTTGAATTGTTAATCCTCCACTGGCAGTATGAAAATTTTCATAATTCGTGGAATGGTGTGATTGAGAATATTGAGATTCACAGAAGATATTTTTTATTATTCTGAATTATATAAAAGTTTGGAAAACTCTTGCACGCTTGGAAAATCTTTAACAATGAGTTTTTACCATAATAGAAATCGGAAATTAAATTTTTTAAATTTTTACGTATTTAACCCTCTGCAGTTACATTTTTATTTCTTTCGCTTGGATCGTCTAACTAAACTTTGTTTAAGTGTAATTCGCGAAATAATTTGAGAATTAAAAATAGTACGTAACTTCGTAAAATACGGCGCGAAATGTACGTGATATTTAATTATCATAATTAATATTGAAAAATGAAAAGAAAAGGAATAAGGAATATTTATGAAGTACGATTATATCGAAATATTTTCCGAAACCTTAAAGACCGGTAGACACTTGGCCTTGGAATTTGTTTTGATTTGGTAAAACGTTTTCCAAAATGATAACGGCCGGTAGACACTTGGCCTTGGAATTTGTTTTATTTGGTTACTGCGTGCGGCTTCAACTGCTTATGTGCTTGACGTCACTCCATTGTCTTATCATTCACTCGCCGAAACTCAATTCGGCATGACGAGCCATGCGATCCACTCCGCATTTCACTTCGTTATCACTTGTCGAGATACAATCAATTTCTTAGTTATAGCATTCATAGGCTCGCTCGACGAGTTACTTTCATGATAAACGATTTATAATTGAGTGTTGTTAGCATGTCGAAGTGACAGCGATTTACTGGGCAGCTGAGGCAGCTCTTTCACGCTGCAACTGATTGTAGTAATGGCAAGCTGTCATTGTATCGATCGTTTATCACCACAGACGTAATAAGAATAGACTGCGCATTCCTATAAAATTGTCACTTGGTTTAGAAAGAGTGAGGTAGAATTATATAAAGAGAGAAAAGGAGAGAGAGAGCACTTGGGAAAATTTAAAAACTTTTAACGAAGTTAAAGTTTTTAAAAATAATTAAGAGTTTACTTAAAAAATTTTGAGATAATTTAAAGTGTTAAAGGTTAAGCCAAAAAATCTAAAATTTTTCAAGTTTTTCAAAGATGACTTTCTAATCGGCACAGCACGTTAGTTTCTTTCAGATATTCTTAAGTGAGTTTCAAAGTGACTTTAAAGAAAAGTTCAGTGTTCAAATTTATTTCTTAGGTTTTCTCTACAGTGAATTTTAAATATTTTTTTAAGTTTTCTAAAGTAAATTTTCCCGAGAGAATATCGAGTTGGAGATTTTTTTTTTAACAAAATGTTAAGGTTAATAAGCACGAATGTTTATAATCTATCAGTAAATTTCATTGGATTCACTAATGCATATTAAAGCAGCTGTACCTTGATTTAATTTGCTTAAAAATGCATATATTTCGAATTATAAAATAGAGATTTTATTTAACAGCATAATAAAATATATATTGAGGATTTTATGGTTTAATACATTTTTACTTTTTTATATTAAACATATATTATTACTTCAATTTATGTACGACGGCTTTAATGTGCATCCATGCGCACTGAGTGTATTCAATCGATGCAACGAATTCGCTGTATCTATTACGTCTGTCTATGTTTATCGATGTCACTAATATTTTATATGTTTCGCGAGATTGAGTATTGTATACGATTAATGCCGAGAGTGCTATGCAAAGTGTCGTGTGATTATCGTGTTCTAGTGATCAATACGTACCCAATTAATAATATTTCTACGAATGTGTTCTGTATGTGTGCAACGAAGAAATCTGAGAGGAGGAGAAGGCCTAGGAGGCACAAAAAAAAAACAGAGTATAACCATGTGATGAGTAATTAATTTATTTATGCATTATTTCTTACTTATGAAATTTATCTTTATTCCTCCCTTTGAATTCGGATGATTTGATAGGATAACTTAAAAGTAAAGAAACAAAATTATGTCTTCGAAATTATGAAATGTTGTCCTTTTTTTGACACGAGACAGAAAATATTTTTGATGTATTTAATCTTATGAAGTATAAAAGTAAAACCATATTAAGATTAGATCAATAATTCTTATTCTTTTTTTTTCGAATTAAATAATTAAAGAATCAAGTTGACTTATTATCTTAAGATGAGAGTAACACATAAATTTAAGTTTACATATTCTCATACATTTAGAATAAATCTTTACGCACAATATTGGCACGAAATCGATGTCCAAGATTATTTTATTCTAGATTTAAGAATTTTTCATTTAAGAGTAAAATATTCCTTTATTAATAATAAACATGATGACATCTCTATATTAATCCTATTTTAGGATAAGTCGAAAAGTAATAGTATTAAATTTGGAAATCTTTTCTATTGGATGCATAGAACTTTTCCTTTGATTCTTTTCATGCAATCTCGTTCCATTCGGGATGCAAAAAGAAAGTTATATAATATAATTTATTATTTTATATCGATATTCGATAACAACTGTAATTCCTTGGATTACATTTTTATTCAATTATATCTCGTATCTCGCACTTTGAATTTTGCATCGTGTTAAATGTAATTTTCTTCTGAAAAAAGTTCCAAATAAAATTTAAATAAAACTTTATATTTAAAAAGAAAGAAAGAAAAATCTTCGCATAAAAACAAATATATTTACATAGAATAGAATTGAACAATCGATCGAATTTATTGCGCGCAATAAATTTATTCTATGAAATATCAGTTATCTTGATATGTATATAATTTGATTTTTATATCGTGTGTTACAGATCCAACGTAATTACATCATTACTCTGTTGCTGCGCATCGGATCGGTGAGTGATAAATACTCTTTTGATTACTATGTGAGGTACTGTGAGGATCTGTGAAATATAGTTATACTGCAGTTACATATAGCACACAAATTCATTTGGAATGGATGGGTTTGAAAGATTGGTACAAATGTTTAACCCTGAATCGTATGAGTGTCAGTTAATTAATTATCCAGAATTAATTAATTATAACAGAATAAAACTTATTATTTTTGCTTATTATGTCTTATCGATCGATGTATTCATTGAATTGCATATAAGATTTTCAGCAATTGAGACTATGTAAAGTATAATATGTAAAGTCCATTTTAATTTTTCCATTTCAATTTTTGAATAATTAAATTTTCAAATTAAATGCTTAAATAAATATTGATGTAAGATAAAATAAAGACGAAGAAAATAAAATTGTGCAAAATAAAATTAAAAGAGAGTGTCGAATATAAAGATTTTATTTAATTTTATTTTCTTCATGATATTTATATCTCACGATGGATGACGGGAATCAAAATTTATCTATAATGTTATATTTATATGAAATAAAATAATATATTATTATTATTATAAAGTCGGGAAAACTCGTTCTATTATTATATATGTTTTTTTTCCCTCTATTGAATAGTTTTTAAAAATAAAAGTCTCTTTCTTTCTATTTATTTAGGATTAAACAATGTAAGTTGCAAATGTATAAAATATAAAATATAAAATATAAACTGTATAGTATAAAGTACAAGAAATATTCAATTATTTTTTCAAATACAAATTTTGCAAAAAACATAAAAAATAAAAATGAAAAAGACACAGAATCATACGTGATATAATCTAATTCATTAATTTAATGTGGTAATGATTTTTAATAGTATTAATTATTATAACACACATCAATCTTATTCCAATCTTTCATAACTTCTCCATCTGTATTTGTTGACATGTTGTGTTTATATAATTTAAAACGATAAGATATAAATGATGTGAAATTGAATACTTATTTTATCAAGTGATTATAAGTATAAATAACTCGTAACTTATGAGCTGTGACGATAACCATGATATTGTCCAATTTTGCTTACTTATAATTTGAAAATTATTGTGACCGTGAAATTTTCGTATAAATATGTATAACTCATTACATTGAATAGGTTATCGGGTTTGGCGATTTGAGCATTTCTAGTAACAAATAACAAAATTGAAATTAAAAAAAATAAAGGTGGAAAAAGTGCGGGAAAACTTGCGAAACAGTAAATCTCGTTCGAATTTATTTTTGTATTAAAAAATTAATTTTTTCTCTAATTCATTTTTAAAATACTAGCTGTTTATTTTATCTATTTATTTCACTTATTTCCTTTCGTAATTTATTGATTACACATTCGTATGTTCTGCAAGCATATTTTTGCATGCATTATTTAGTAATTTACTTCTCGTTCGGGGTAACAAGTTCTAAATTGGTAAACCTAAGTTATTACTGAGCCGCATTATCTGGGAAATCGAAATAAAGCGCGAATCGACATAATTTCGGTAGCACCGTCTGACGAACGCGCGAGACTATCGCGAAGTACATATAATTCCGACTGAAATGAAGATTTCAAACGGAATCTGCTTACGTCGTCGGAGATAAAAGTCCTCATTCTTTCATCAATCCCGGGATGCGCCTCGCGCGCGCACATCGGATGGCACGAGAGAACGAGAAGAAACGAGAAGCGGATCTAATTTCCATTCGAGCAGACAAAGCGGGAACGCGTCTCAACAGCGGTAACAGGAAAAAAGCGGTAGGACTGCATCTCTCCGAAGGAAGCTCATCGTGTCGTCGTCGTCGTTGTCGTTGTCGTCGCCAACGTCGTCGCTACCCGCCGAGAAACGTAGACTGATACGCAATCCTTTTTCTCTTTGTCGCCGCGGTGGCGAGCTGGATGCGCTACAAAGAGACGTTTTATTGCAATTCGAGAATACCATAAATAAAGGGCGACGCCACGACGCCGTTTCTCGAGCCACTGAATCGATGCCGAGACTTTTTCTGTTGAATTCTGCCATTAACGATATTCTATTTGTGAGTTTTCCATTGTTGTATGCAATGATAACCGAATTGGAGATACGATATTAGACGAACCGTGAGACGATATCGTTAACCTAATTTTTCACTTCGAACGATTTACAGTTTTCCAAGTTTTCCATTTTTTTTTTTTTACAACAAGGTGGTCAGCTCCTTAAGAAGAAAAAAAAGGCATTAAAAAAAATTCAACATTAATCGTCGCAATTAAATTCTAATAGATAAACATTTTTTTAAATAATTGTTAATGAAACACATGAACAATATTAATTCGACAAATCTTTGGTTGATCAAATTTTGTCACTTTCGCAATTTGATCTCCGAAAATGATCAGACTGTTGAATTGATAGTCCATGAAAGCGATCCCATGCAAATAATAATTTGTTCTCACGGCGATTATGTTGGGGCAATTATGTTTTATCTCATAACTCGACTTTCGCGAGAACGTGGCATATATTTCCCTCGTCCCTGATCGGATAAGAAAAACTCGAGTTCGCGCGGTATCGTTAATTTATCCTCGTGTAAAAGATAATCCCCACCCCTGTCGAATTTCGCAAAAGGATCGTAACATGCCACCGTTTCCTCTCTTTTCCCTTTATGGACACGCCGGTGGACACGTCGGTTGCCCGAGAGAGCACCTCGTTGTAAAAAACGAGACAATGTTGAACCGCGCTTGATTAATGCCGCGCTCTCGCAAGATACGCCCGTCCCGAAATTTCTTTGGGATTTCTTCCTTACACACGCTCGCGCAGGACACGTTCTCGGGAGGAAGGAGTTCCCTTCTGAAAATCGCGGGACCCAACCGGGCACAAAAATGCGGTCGCGGCTCTCTGATTAATGTCCGACGCGCGTAAAATATATCGCCTGCCGCATCGCCGGCCGCAAGCACGCGAGAAATAAAGAAGAGAAAACGCTTCCGCACGACTTTAAGCTAACGGACTTCGTACAAAGGACGATAATTACGAAGTACAATAAGGGAGAAATATCGGTTACGGTCTTCGTCGGAGGAAATATCATCTCCGTGTTCCTCGGAACTTCTGGCATATAATGAATGTCTCGTAATGAATTTGAAGTCGTACGTCTCTTATTAATCGATATACTGATATAAATCTTAAGGAGTGAGATAGATATCCATACAAAACGGAATATTTATTTAACATTATTAAAACGTATTGATTTATTAAAAACTAGCGTATTACGTTCTTTGAACGTTATACTTAATATTACGGATTAAGTTACGCCGTTACCATTACAATTACTTTTTTCAGTAATGGGTAACGATATTATCCATACACATACATTTCCTTATCTATAACGTTAATGATACGCAGTTACATTTTTTTGAGTAACGATAATGAATATAATTGTTATTTTTATCGTTACTTCGTACGATAAAAACGTACGCATAAACGAGTTTCTTTCTTTCATCATGTTGGTGATCAAAATTTGGTAAGAAAATAACGGAAATTGTAACAACTCGTTAGTTTTTTTTAGTAAAAGTTATTTTTTAGAAAAAAGACAATAATGGTAACGATAACGAATTGCTTTTATAAAGTAACTTTTTCCCAATCCTGGTTAGAAATATATATATATATATCATATATTATATTAT
>NW_017305987.1:3269681-3286905 GCF_001594115.1 Trachymyrmex septentrionalis | reverse complement strand
ATATTATATATATATCATATATATATATTTAGAGGGATCTCTTTAATATTTCCAATATTAAATATATTGTATATAATATCGCGCGTATTGTATGCAATCGCAATGGGTAGTAATTTTCGCGACAGGCCGTTGAAGCGTAATAATGAGTATGATCCAGATCGGTCAATAACCGAGCTTGGCGGGGCCGAAAGATCGCGATAGGTCAAGGGGTAATAATGCAACCTCTCATGCACTTGGTAATTGCACTCGGTTATTCGCACCTGCCATAGCACCGAAAATGGTTTTCACCACGTTATTACATGATTCGCCCGTGCCTTGTCTCGTAATTACGAGTTACGCTCGTTCTCATAATTATCACGTACGCGAGGCAAAATGAAAACAATCCGTAAATCAGCACAGTTGCAGCATTAGTATTACTATACATCCACAGAATGGATTTGCTGAAGTATCTACAAATTCAGCTGGATGCAGATCTGAAAATAATTTTGTTGGATCATCCAAATAATTATCTTGAACGTTCAAACTGGTTGCTAGAATGTCAAAACTTTTGACAGCAACTTTTGTTCAGTGTGCTTGAGAATTTTTACATAATTAATTTCGACGTAATTATTTATAGTCGAACAAAATTATTTTCAGATTTGTATCTAACTATAATTTTTAGATACTTCACCAAAATCGTTCCATGATATGTCGGACTTATTAAGAGATCATTTTGGATTGTAAGTAGTTTTATTGTCAGATTTAACGCGTTGTCCTCTTTTTTCAAAAAGCGTCTAATGTCCATTTCTACCTCAATGTCAGGTTAATTTTCATCTCGATTCAACTTAATTTTATCTTTTTTTTTGTAGTTCTAAGGATTAAGAAAAGATAAGTAATAAGTTAAACTGAAATTAATGTTAATTACATTGGTGAGACCGGGCCTGAATAACTTAAATTAGATATAATGTTAAATTATATACAATTAAATTTATTTTCAATTGTTTCTATAAACCGTCATCACTTAATTATATTCAATTGTTTTCAGTTGTTATTTTAACTAAAACAGTGGAGTTAAAAAATTTAACTTAAAAAAGTGTATTAAATTTGACTCAGATTTAGTTTATTTGTACTAAGTACATACGTTAATATGGACGTCATTTTTTTACTTTGAAATTAAGCAATTAATCACAGAAATGGGTTGATTTAAATTTTGACATATATGGACGTTAAAAATAACAAAATATTATTTAACTCAAGAAATGGAGTTACTATTGTTTCTTTTTTTATATCTAACAGTATACACTGGCAAAAAAATATATTAAATTTTAATAAATATCTATCTGAGTTTTAGTGCCAAATATAAGCATTTGCAGTAAATTTTTACAGTAAATAAATATTTACTTAATAAAAAGAAGTGATAGTTAAATAAATCTAATTAATGGTTCTTACACCTAAATATATTTTTATATTTAGTAAATATTTAATTGGCACCATTCAAACAAATGCTTTATTAAAATGTAGTATAATTTTTTTCAATGTACGATCGCCGCGACGAAAGTAACTTAACTTCGCTTTTAACGACTATCATCGCATGGGTGTGCTTTCGAGTATTTCAACCTTTCCCGCTATGTAGCCTCAATTGCCGGTGCAAACGTCGCAACCTGTCGCCGCAATATTGCACAAGAGACATTCCATAAAATACCGGCGCACGTGTATATATTTGCTCTACGAATAATCGGGTCGATGTCGACGATTTTAATTCACGAACCATTCGCACGGTGACAGTTTATCAATGCGTTCCATCGACTGATAGTGGCTCCCGGTTTTACGGAGAACAAACCTGTTTCTTTAGCTGGCACATTTAAACGACGACGACGGGACTATATATACGCAAAAACAAAGTAGATCCGCAGGATGCTGGATGAGAAAGAAGGAGAAAGATACTGTAACTGTCGCGTGAGAGTGCTGGGCTTTACCGGTTTACCAACGTTCTTGTGGCGTTCTGTCGTCTTATCGAAGTTAGTTGGATTAAAGTAGCGTGTAAGAGCATGGGAAGAACATCGATGGAATTGTCTTGTTGCTGGCAATGTGAAACTTTTCTATGGAAAACCGTATAATTTGCCAGTTAAATTTTTAAGAAAGTTGTGAATAGAACGGTGTGTATAAAATTGGATTAATACAAGTTTTCGAATTAACGGATAAATGGACGAAATAGCTTTTTAAATTTTAAAAGAAGAAAAAAATATGGAGCGATGAAAGAGAAAGAGAAAAAGAGAGAGAAGAGGGAGAGAGAGCCATAGTTTCACTTTATGATTTCCAGAAATAAAAAGTTTTTTTCCACATATTTGCTTCTGTAGATTGCACTATAATAATCTCGAGTCGATAGGTTTAAAAAAGTGACTTACAGCACTATCACTTTTCACTCCTTCATATACATGTAATACATCGTGTTAATTATATTTTACATTATTTGAATATTATTTTCTCTTATATAAGAAACTTGACGCGATTTTAAAACTTAAGAAAATTAAAATAATTAATTAAAGGGAAATCATATATTATAATAATCTCTTAATTGGATGAGACTTACTTTTCAAACTATTTTAATATGTGATGGAAAATATATAACACACGAAATATAAAATATTTGAAATATTGGAATTAAATAAGTGGTATGTGTAATATTTATTTCAAATCTTTCTTTTTGTTGTTAAATATGAAAAAATCAATATTAATTCAATGTTTTGAATTAACTAACATTTTATGATTTTAACTCCATATGTGTACAAAATTTAAAACAACCTATTTCTGTGTTAGTTTTTTTAAATAAACAACGTCCATATTAATAAATCATTTAATGAATAACAAATTAAATTTCAGTCAAATTTAATATATTTTTTTTATTTAAATTGTTTACTCAACAAAACTCCATTGTTTTAATCAAATTAACGATATACTAGGTAGAAGCAATAAAAATAATTTACACTGGGTATAATTTGATATTATGAATTTAACATTATAAAATCTAATTTTTACATTCTTTTTCTTATTCTCAAAAAGTATCATATATGAAAATACTGTAAGGAGATTTATAATTTATGTATATATATTATAATATTTTTATACATTTTTGTATGCGATATTTTTCGAGGAAAAGAAAAAATTTTTCAGTATTATTTTAAGTTGAATCGCGTTAATGCGATCTGGAGTCAAAAGCTGATCCGATGGAATTATGAAACTCCATCAGTGGAGTGTATCATAAATTTTCGTTATCGAAATATATTATAACTTCTAATGACGACATTAAAACGTACAATCAGTGTTAGCTCGTATGGGAAAAATAAAAAGTTTTGTTTTATTAGCTGGCGATAATATATTGTTATTGCGATGAAAAAAAATTGTATATAAATGGTATTGTGTCATAAAACCGCATGAGCGTGCCACTAAATCGGTCGCTTTTAGTTACTCGATCTACTGCTTACGTAATTTTACGAATAGTCTTGTTAAATATTTAAATCAGTAATTAATTTATTTTCATATGTCGAATACTGCTATTTTTAATAAGGAAATGTTGTCTTGCGTTATACGTCTCTTCAAAAAAACGTTTCTAAAAATTTAATGTATAAGCATAATTTAATTTTTAATATTTTATTTATATAGGTTTATCAATCGTAAAAATTTTACGATTTATTAGAATAATAACTTATAGAATTGAAATTTTTTAATTAAAAAATATTGTCTCGTATTATGTTTCTTTCCTAAAATGTTTCTAAAAATTTTATAAGTAAACATAGTATGTGTAATTTTCATACTTTTATAATTCCTAAATTCTTTTATGGTGGAATCTCATTTCAAATTTCAGAATTTAGAAATTAAGATTCAATCTTAAAGTTTTAAAGAATTTATATAAAATTATTATTGATCGTAAAGATTTTATGATTTATTATTAATAATTTATAGAAATCTCTAAGAATCAGATATTATCAAATAAATTAAATGAATTTTATCTCTTTACGAAATATATTGATTTTTATTAAATTACGATTGATATATTGGGGAGGATACAAAGTATTCATACATGGGATACATTCAGAGGCAAATTCAAAAGGTAAACTACGAAAAATGATATTTCCGAGAAAAGAACTCTTTTCTATTCCAACAGTACGAAGAATAATGGAAAGGCGAGTAGCACGCAAATGCAATGAGTGAAACGGCTTGAGGAGAAAAGAGGGAGAGAAAGAGGAAAGCGCTCTGCGACTTGTCAGTGAGATTCGAGTCTCGCAAGTGTCGAAAGCAGTACATTCGTCCGTTGTGACACGAAATACATTTTTCAAGCACGAACAACGCGATTTTTCAATCGACTGCAAATATCGCGTCGAATACTGTATTGTTAGTTTTATTCTTGCAAGCGTTCAAGTAAACTGCAGTTAGGGTCAATGCGCTTATTTGTGCCGTTATATGTGTTATGCAAAATATGTATAAAATGTATAGGTAAGTTCAGAAATACCAACGACGCACTGCATATTTATCAAATAATCAAGTTGGAGAATTTATGCCGTAAAATAATACAATTCATTAAGATTAGAATTGCTATACGATCGCAGTTTTATGAACGTTTGAGTTATTTATTTCACATAATATGTTGTTACTTATGTATATATAATAATAATATACAGCTTTATCCATAAGTATAAAGCACTTCCAATTTATTGTATTTTCTTGGAAAAAGCTGTGATGGAAGCTAAAAGAGGTCTAACAAAAATACTAAATTTGTTAAAACGAATTTGTTAAACGATATTACTTCTCTGTAAAGTTTTTAATTTATTTTATGATAGAGAATAAATATAAAGCACTCTCATTTTCTTGCAATTTTTGAGAAAACCGGTAATGGAAGCTAAAGGAGGATTAACAAAATCTTAAATTTATTATAAAGAACAATATTATTTCCCAATAAAATGATTTTTAATTTATTTTATGGTAGAATAAATATAATGCACTCTCAATTTATTGTAATTTTTGGGAAAAACGGTAATAGAAATTAAAAGAGGACTAACAAGGTATTAAATTTGTTGTAAAAATAAACATTATTTTTCTATAAAACTGTTCTTTAATCTACTTTTTGTTAAATACAGCAAATTTATGATAATTTGTAAGGATGTTTTGTATTTAACATGAGTGGTTAAAGTTGTATTATTTACAATAATATAATATAATATAATATATATATGTATTTTTATATATACAATTTATATATACATTTGTTTAAATTATATTAACAATTACACCAATTAAAAATCACGTTATGTTGTATAACAAATTATTAATGTAATAATACGAATAATTCTAATGAATTGTTGATGCATATCATAATGCAATATATGATGTATAATTCGGTAAAATTATAATGAAATAATAGAAGAAAGATATTGATCGAGAAAAAAAAGTAAACAGAGAGCGTCACAACGTCGGGTTATAGACATGTCGTTGAGCCGATTGTTTTCATATAATTCTTAGAAACCCGAAGCGCGACGAAGTTTAACGTTGGTGGGATGTGTGGGATAAGATTGTTGACGATACGTCATCTAGCTGTGTCAGTACTGTCAGTAGTCAGTCATCGGCCATCTCTCGTCATACGATATTAACACGTAATCGACTTGTAATCATTTTGCTTCGCGAACTCGATTTAATTCTCTTAACAAAAAGATACCGCGTGGCGGCAATCCTTAAGTTCGTTACTCGGGAAAAGTGACGGAAACACGATCGTCTCGCATTACCGCCAAGTGGAATCGGTATCTTGTATTACATTGTTCACTTGATTATTTGATAAATGATATTGCGTGTGTTGATTGTTCTGAAATTCGCGTGCGCTGTGCATTTTAAAACACATAAAGTCCGAAGTGAAATAAGCTGGTCTCACCAACACCAATTAATTTAATCACACAATTAAATTTTAGCATTGCCAATTGCAAAACTAAAATCATCTCAATTTTCTTCAAATTATAATTATGTAAAATATAATACTTTAAATTAATAATTAAGTAATACTTTTAATTAAAACAATTAATTTTATTTTGGTAGAGTCTCCTTTTTTACAAATATTTATGTAGCAAAATGTAGTTAATTATAGTATATATTTTTAATTTCTTTGAAATGCTTAATCACAATTTTTGGATATTCTAAAAATATATTTTAATTTAAGAAACTCTTAAATATAAAAAACATCAATTCTATTACATTATTCTTCTGTTATGTTAATTTATGTTAATTTATGTTAGTATTAAATTAAACACACATTTATATATACGAATTATATATTTAAATAATACTTTTTTAATATGTTATAATTTAAATAATAATTTAATATCTTATCTTTTCTCATATTTGATCTTAAAAAAAATTTCGCTTGCTGCGAGCCAATGGCCCCCCTTTAACAAATCTGAATCCGCCAATGCACGTGACTGGCGACGGGGGACTCACGGGTGTCACGTGATAAACGTCGCGCGGACAACTTCAGTTCGCATCGTTTCGCGGTTGAGTAATGAAGAGCCGAAGGAGCTGCGTCTTTTAACGGCGAAATTCGTTTGCGAACCAATTCTTTCGACAATACGAAAAGTAATAGGACACTGCCGGGGATTCGAATCTAGATCATTTCTAAAGAACCACGCAATCATCATATTGATCTAATTTCCACCGTAGTTCTCAATTCGGTTTCATTTCGGAGTTCGGTGCAGTGAACTGTTCCCATTGGAAGTGGTCGAAAGTAAGATCGGAATCAGTCTACGCATTGAAGATTGAGATTGAAGATTGTGTGAAAACTGAAATTTGACCTATGAGGACAAAGGAATTTTACCTCCTATTGTTTCGATTGGTCAAATTTCAATCTTCAATCTCAATCTTCAATGCGTAGTCTGATTCCAGCCTAAGAGAAACTTTGTAGATCGAAGTGGGAATAAAATGAGTGCAATCAAACGCATTTCCATCGATTTACAGTTCGATTCTTCGTCGCAGTAGGTGTGAATTAATTCGATGGAAACTAGACCGCGTTGATTACCTTCTTTGTTCTGCCTACGAATCTTATACGCGAGTGTCGGAAGTGCCAAAACGAGTGACGCTTACGCCTTACGTTTTTCTATATGTTTTTAGCTTAAAGATTAAGAGTGTTATAGAATAATAGGCAGGGTTTTTAGGCTCATTGTCTCGCGATTGCTATTTCAGAGATGTTACGTTTCGAATTATCCACAGGCGTGGATAAGATGTGAAGTGAGTCGTGCGACGATTTTCATTCGCAATTCCGGAGCGGAATGAGACGAGTTTCCAGACGAGCGTCTCGCGTCGTTTGCTTTGAGTCGAGATTACGTAGTGTGTACGGGAGTGCCATACGAAATAACGAGCGAGACTGTCGTGACAGATTACTTGGTGTGTGCGATCGCAATCAGTCGCGTGTGCACGCGGATGGCTGTCTGGAGTAAAGAAGCAGCCAGGAGATACCGGGAGGATCGTTGTCTCGCAGGAAGGAACGAGAGAGTGGCATTTATGGTATGTAACATATATTATATCTTTGTATTTGACGCCCTGAATTTATTTCTAATTTATATTGAAAGTAAAAACGTTTGGTATTTATGACTATAATTACATATCATCTCATAATTGTGATTATTACTGTTGAAGTTAGTAATAATTATATTTATAGTTTTATCAACAAATAGATATATACAGTTGGCAACAAAAATAATTATATAATTAAATGGATTGATCTAAAAAAGGACTATAAATTATAGTCAAATTGTAGCGATAATTTGTATGATAATAGTAACTGTACTTATAGCTATCTCTAGTTGCCAACTTTATGTATATATTTGTGGTGACACAAATATATATATATATATATATATATATACATAATTATTAATATTAACTACAATAATAATTAATAATTATTAATAGCTGTAATATTTAAAATTATTGATTATAATAATATTTTTATAATATAATGTAGATATAGGTATGTAGCAGTAATAATCCTAATTATGGTAACATAATTATGATCACAAGTGCTACAAATTTTTCTCATTGTATAAGCGAATAATTATCGAAAACTTTTGTAATAATTTGCATTATAGATTTATGTTAGTACGTACAACGAAAAATTTCATACAAAATCGGGAAAAAGGAATGAAAGATTCTTTTTCTGGAAATATTATTATTTAAAATACATTATAATAATAAATCATCATAAAAAAGGCAATTATTATTCTTATCGTAATTTACATTATTATTGTTAAAGATATACTTAGATAACATGAAAATCTGATATCAAATTAAATGAAATAAGTTAAATTATTTGCAAAGTATCTAGAAAATTTAATCCGTCTTGAACTTTTTTGAACGTATTGAAGATTATCACATATTTTATATTTAATGTACATATATATTAAATATTTCTACATATAAGGAAATACAGAGTTTATGCATTAATAATTCGTGCAATTAAGAAAAATAGCATAAGCCATTGTATGTACGAGTATAACGAGACAAATTTATTCAATGATTCTACACAAAATTAGGAGAAGGGAATAAAAAATTCTTTGTAGGGAAATATTGCTAAACATGAATATAAATTTGAATGAAATATTATTATTATTACTATTATTATCACTAGAAATAATTATACAAAATATCATCATTATTATTAGAAATGTCTAGATGAAATAACAATCTATATGTCTGTGATATCAAATTAAACGAAACACAGGTATTCATAGTGTAATCTTATATTTAGGACCGTCTTAAATACAGTCTTAAGATCATGTCATAAATCAACCAGAGAGAACTATATTAGCATCTTAAGACATTACTTAAGATAATCTTAAGTAAAATAAGAACCGATTATGCTGGCCAAAGTCTCATTAGAAAGCTTTAGTGTCTGAAATGTCTTCGAACGTATTGAAGATTATCACGCGTGTAGTGTTCAATAAATATATTAAATATCCTCGCGAGGAGAGATACGCGCAATGCGAATTTATACGCGTCTGTGATCCGTAATCAATTTTCTGCAGAACTTAATCAAGCCGCGTCCGTCGCCGCGTTACGTTGTTGCTTAAACGAGAATTTCTGCGATCTCGCGATAAGAAGATTGGATTTCTTATCCCATCGCGTATTCTTCATGTGCATTACACGGTCATTATTTAAAGCAGCCGGTCATGTGCATCGTGGTTCACTGCACTCCGCCGATGATAAGCGGCACCAGCACGCGTGTGTGTTATCGGACGATTTCGCTGATCGGCATTTGTCAAGTGTGAGCAGAGCAACCAGCATTTCTCGTTCCAAAGAAATCTAAAAATTCGAGAAACCAGTTGTAGCAGCTAGAAACTTATTTTTTACTGTACGAGAATTACGTTGCATTTTGCGTTAGTCAATTACGTAAGACATACTAAAAGTAAACAAGATAAGTAACTACTCGAGAGATTATTTGGAGAGAGAAATTCCGCTTCATTTTCTATCTCGACGAATTCTGTTTTAGCACATAATTTATGTAACTTTTATTAGAATTAAAATTGCAAATTCCATAAGGAATTTGTTGGTTGAAAGTCTCGTCGTTGTTAAACTCTCGCTTGAAGAATTTTTGAAAAAAGAACCTTGCATATTTGGCAACTGCAATTACTTGAATGATTTTACGACGGCAATAATATACGCCGTTATGTACATACGCTATTGATGCTTGTGCGTGATTAAGACTCTTTCAACGATGCATTTTTGCGAAGCTCTCGTCGCCTGAATTTCGCGACGAGATTATCGCAATTAGCCGATGTATTTTGTGTATTCTCAACATAAGACTAACGTTTGCATATTTTTGTCGAACGACGCTTTCTCGGTATCGTTATTATAAGAAGTAATTACACCGGGAATGACGTAAAACGCGTTTACACCTCGCGATTTTATGACCTACATGAAAAGAGAATCGTTTTCCTGAAATATCTTATAAAAAGGACTCCGCATTAATTATGGAAAATTTGATTTCCGGTGAAATAAGTGTAATTTTCACATATACAGTTTTACGTCTATCTAATGTTTATATGATAACAAGAAAAGTCATAGGCTTAATAATGATTTAATAATTTTGGAACTGTATTAAAAGGAGCGTTGAGACTCGTGTAAAGTTGACTCTTCAACTTTTGAAAAAAATAATTTTTTATACTCAAAATCAAAATAGTATAGTGAATCGATATAAGCATATATTTTATGTCTTTGAACTTTAGCTAAAAAATATCCATTATTAAACCTTATGTCTGACATTTTTGTTTACCACATTATAAGCTATATTATATGTATATAAAAACTAATTCATTTTACAAGGATCCAATTTTTCATATAATTAATACGAGATCTGTAGCCTTTAGCTAGATAAAATCTGAAAGTAATTTTGTTGGAATCATCAAAATAATGATGTTGAATACTCCCTATACAATAGCATAGATCTCTAGAGACATTCTAAAGATATCTACGTCCTAACGATGTTCTCAGGATGTCTCTCGAATAAGCTGTTCAAGTTAAGCTGTTTGCTAGAATGCCAAAACTTATTGCTCTTATTCAAGAATTAGACAGATACAGATCTGAAATAATATTAAAGTAATTATGTAAGAACCCAGGAAGCAATCTGATATTATTTATCATTTTGACATCAAAATATGATTAAAGACGTCATTTGAACGTCAAAATGACAAATAACGTCAGATTATTTTCTGGGTGCTTATAAAATTACTTTGATGGCCCAACAAAATTATTTTCAGATCTGTATTTATCTAATTTTTTTAGGTGCTTCAGAAAAATAATTCTCTCCATCGATAATTCACCGAATCGAAACGTCGACATTCAAGCGGTGTTAAAATACCGTAACGATATGAACTGCATAACATTTTTCGCTAAGCACTTGCATGGGGAAAAACGAAATAGCGTATAGCTGTCAACTGCGTGAAAAATCGATATTTGCAATATTTACCCATATTTACTCATGTAGATAATCAGAGAAACGCGTGGATGAGCGTTGTTATACGAAATAAATCGCTACGTTATTAAATTTCGACGCTCAATTCGCGATTTCAGATTTCCAGAAGAATAAAACTTTACTTTCAGCTTAGCGTTCTAGGTTCGCATTTTTGCATCAATGTTACGCACAATGTCGTAAATAATCACAATCGAGAACTACGAACGCTCATTATATGTATAAGTCAAAACCGTTTGGATAATAAAACGTCGAATTTGAGAAATTCCTTGAAAAGTTCAGAAAGGCGGATTATCTTTTAAAATGTTGACTTCGAGAAAAATCGCTACTTATCTTATTTACTCTTAACATCTCTCATTATATGTAATACAAAGCGGAAGCGAATGCAGTCCATAATTCATGAAGCTTTGCTTACCATTTTGTATTTAAGACGATGTTCATTTCTTAAGTATGAAATTTATACTTAGAGCTTATAAATTCAGAACCCGGCTCACTCTTGCACCCTGTATTATTCATCTAATTTATAACGTCGCAGTTATATCCGCTTTTATCCGCTCACAATGTGCTTTTTGGCGTACTTCTCAATTTATCTTTTTATATTCGCCGAGTTCCTATTCTCGCAAACCCATTCGTACGTGTAACACGTTTCCGAGTTCACGTAGCGAGTTCACGCCGCAAATTAAGGATTAAGCCGTCATATCGAAGCTCGTCCCATCATTCTCACCTCGAGTATTTTTAGCGCGGCATACATACGTGATTACGAAAAGGTATTGCAGGATAACCCCCGTGGGGGAGGTGGGCGGGGGGAGGAAGGGGGAAAAAGAGAGACGAGAACGAGAGAGAAGAGATGAGAGCGAGCGCAGCCTCTTCCTCTCGCGCGCGGATCTCACCTGCTCTTTTTATATTTATCGACATGATATTTCGTATTTAACCCCTTAACGCGTACACGCCTTCTGAGAGCTCTGCGTGTCTCGATCGATCAAGATTAAGCTCGCCACCAGTCGCGAACTTTAATTTACGGAACACGCGTAACGCGCGTAACCCGAAATTCTGTTACTTTCCTCACCGTTTCGCAAAACGTCCCGCTGCGCGTTCGCGCGACCGACTCTCGTTCGCTCCGAATGCAAGTGGGAACTTATGTAAGTGCACTCTCGAGGACTTAATCTGCTTTTAGGCGTCGTAGCGAAAACCAACGTCCACAGTTACGGCGCTTACTTTGTCACGCGAGTTTCGCCATTCTCGTACTTCGCGTATTTAATCCTGTTTCTCCGTCTCTCTCTCCCTTTCCGTTAATCACTTTGTTGTGTATTCGAGTTTTCTGTCGTGTTACACGTTCAACGATGTAATTTATGTGACGTTACTAACATGTACAAACCGTGTAATTTACGGCGTTACGCGGACGTATTTTGTAACTGATATTGGATCGTAAATGTAACATTTTAGATGTATACAGGTATATCACAATTGACACCACTTTTTGAAGAAATGTTAAAAAGATTTTATTTTACACATTTTTATATATTAAAATATTTTTATACATTAAAACACACATTTTTATATACAATATTAAAACATAAAAAGCGTAAATGCAGATATTTTTCCCTAACTAATTGCGCATTCACACATTTAAAATTCTGAATCTATTCCTGCATGGAACAGTTTGCTGAAGTATTTAAAAATTTAGCTACACTATTAAACATTAAAGGAGCAATAGTAATGTAATTCTTTCAGTTCAATAATATTTTGTGATTTTTTTTTAACTTCCACGTCAAAATGTAAATTGATTCATTTCTATGACTAGTTGTGAAGTAAACGTCCATATTAATGTACGCACTAAAATAATTAAATTAGAATCTCGATAAATTAAATTTGGGTCAAATGTAATATTATTTTCCTCGATATTTTCTTTGAAATAAAAGTTATATTTTTCGTGTAGTTTCTATTAATTTCTGCTATCAAGAAATTATTAAACTTCTAAAGATTCACAATTAGAAATGTACTTTATATCCAAAGAAATAAATCTTCCTTTATATATTTGCTTCTTTAGATATAAAGTATATTTCTAATTGTGAATCTTTAGAAGTTTAACGACTTCTTGATAGGAGGAATTAATAATAATAAATCTTGGAATTTTTATTTATATATATATTTCTCGCCTGTCAATCAAATAATTCATTAAAAATTTTAAAATATTTCGAGGCTGACAAACGATATTCGTAGCAGACACATTGACCACCGAGACCGATCTAGTCTCGCATTCTTCGGTATTGGCCGAGGCATTAATCAAGTCATAATATCATGATTGACCTTATTCAGCAGAGACACCGGTCGACGTTGGCGCCAACGATCTTATACGACGTGCGAAACTTCGATGTCCTCGATAGTACATTCGCCAATTCGCGGGTGCCTACGTGCTCCTTGTCGCCTCGACCTAGAAGTGAAAGTATCTTATCGATATACACGCCCATCTCTTGTACTTGTTGCAAACGCAGGTGGCCAGACATTTAGAATTCTATAATTTTTTATCTTCACAGAGATATCGATTACGCGGAGACATTTGAAACGTTAATCGAATTTTATTATTTACGACTTCATATCTCAAAACTGACAGGATGCATCGTTGGACGCTCTACTTTCACCGCTATTAGTTTCGAAGTGTCATTTTTGTCACCGACGTGTAATTTATGGTTAACTACAGATAGTTTATCGCGAGGCGAACGATGATAATTGTAGTTTGAAATTATTTAGATATTAAATATTGGATTTATAGACAGCCTGAGACGATTGCGAAAATATATCTTTCACCCAGGGATACAGATTTATAATACTTGACTCTCGATAGTAAACCTCAGAAATGACTGTCGTAGAGCGATTTTAGCATGCATGTTTGTTAATTAAGCGAAATAAAACACGAGTTTCAGCTGCACTGCGAGGCACTAATAATATAATGTCTCGTAAGTCCCATTCCTGTTGATTTACCCCCGCATTTTCCGTCCCAAACACGGTCACGACAGTGCGCAATTAGCGTCAGCGTAATAGCGGCGTTCATTAACATTAACGATCGTATGGTAATACGAACAGAGAAGTAATCGCGTATTGTTCGCCCCACGGTGATAACGGAGAGTAGGCAGACTCGAAGAGGAGGCAGTCGCCATCGCAACATCCCACACGAATCCTCAATTAGATCCGCCTAGGAATTGCTAAACTGCGGAAAAGTCCGCATTGTCTACGGTTAAGAATGCAACTCAGATTTAGGGGGAGCTATTTTCGTTATTGGAAATTGCGTCATTTTATATGTCATATAGACATATATAGGCGTTGTGAAGCAAATTGTGCCTGATGTTAGTCTTTGATTTAATATCGTTATTATGAAATCACTGAAAGAAAATATATTAAATCTTAATATATATTTTTATCAATAGTATTAACTGAATTTACTTACAATATATATAAATAAAGGTTTGCTCAATAAAAAATTATAGTAAATCAAATTAATCTTGTGCACTAAATAAATATATGTTTACATTTAGTAAATTTACTTAGTACTATTATATATTCAAATAAGTATTTATTAAAATTTAATATATTTTTTTAGTGTATTTGTTGCTCATTTATAACGTAACTTAGAAATTATATTTTCTTAGTTCATTGCAGAAAAAAAGTGAAACATAAAGAAACAAAAGAAAGAATAGACTTCAAAAGAATATTCCTTTATCGTTTTATAATTTACAATTAGTTGTTATGCCAAAATTGCATTTTAAGATTTTAACATTCCAAAATTTTGATGATTAAAAACATTCAAATTCATTTTCTGGAAAACTTTGTTTTCAGAGTCGAGTTAAATGAACGACGTGTAAAATTATTCTTTTCTTCGCAACATCATTGTTGTCACGTGCGCGTAATCAGTCTTCGAATTAAATTTCTCCGAAGGTAAAATCGGCATGACGTCGATTTAAAAGTGATATATATAAAAATAATAATTTTATAAATTATTTAGAATTATTTGCACGAAATCGGAGACCTTATGTTTCGTGTGTCCAAATCTGCACAGAAACTTCTTAGGAAAAAGCGACAAGGCTAGATTTCTTGAGAAAGAGCGATGAAATCGAATCCTCGACGAGACATTCGTGCATATATCGTTCTAACGCTGGCATTTCGAGATAAATTCTGAATCATCCGATCGCAATCGCTCTTTACGAACTATAGAATTTACATCTCCGTGGGAATGGTTGAATTTCTATGGACGTGTATTCACCGTACATACACGGAAATAATTCTCGCGCCGTCGACACAAATGGATTCGATAGCACGGACAGTTTGCGATTTCCAATGTGAAATAGTTAGACTATATATATTATTATCGGGAAAGTACAACGTACGTGAGCTGAAACGTTTGCGCATATAGGGAAATCGTTGACCGAAATTGTGGCAGATATATCGCAATATATGTATATGAAATATACTCTGCAATTTATTGCAACGATATCATTGGTTAATGTAGTTTAAGAATGATAAGAAAAATGCGATCTCTTCGATATAATATTATAACTATATTAACTACTAATATTACATGTATCCATAATATTTTATCTTTAAAATTTCGAAATTCTATCTTATTAGCTTTTTTATACTCGATTACAGAAATGTATTTTTGCAGGATTATAAATAATATTGATTACAATTTAATAATAATAGTTTATTTAATATTTTTATTGTCATAAAAAAAAATGAAATTTGCGAACGTAGTGAATTTTCTCAAATACACACTTAGCGCCAAAATGAAAGAATTATTAAAATTTTGTAAAAAAAATTGTCGAGCTGTTAGAATTTCTAACAGTGAAAAAAATTGTACAACGGTTTTTTTAAAGAAAAATTTAAGAGAGAATTTAAACCTTGCAATTTTTTTGCAAGTCTATAGAATTGCAAAAATTTTTTTCGCAGCTCAAATTGTTATACAATTTTTTTCCACAGAGTTATAACAATTCGAAGATGGATTTTTCTCTAAAAATTTGATGACCCTTTAATTTGAGTGTTAAGTATACAGTTTACCAACGCATCTTGCAATTAAAAGCTCAGCGTCTATGTTTATCGCGTCAATTGAACCGTGTCGTAAAGTGATCTGCATAGCCATTAACCATGTTTATTATGACAAGATAAGCGAGGAGGGAGTCTGACGTGTTGCGAATGTGTGAGGATCGACGGTGCGAACAATGTAACGAGTTTCGGGCGCGACGCGACGTCCCTTCGATGAGGGAATATATATATAGCGCCCGTGAAATTTTATCAGGCATCTCTTCGCGATTTCAATTACGCAATTTCGAAACGAGACACGTCCGACGTGTCTCTGACCCGGTTGGTTTCCCAGCGATTGACCAATCGCACCGAGGGCTTTGATTGAACGCAGATATCGTGCGACGTATGCTTACGCGTATTTATATACATATAGCCCCCGTGAATATAAAGTTCCGTGCCTTATAAGGAGCTAACGCGAATCTGTTTACTCGAGCACCGAGCAATTATCGCGATACCATCGGGTTAAGGCGACGTGACAGGCCGAAGGGAGAATCGGGTGCGCGCGAGATGTGGCACGTGTTGCTACATAAATCATGCTTTTACAATGCGCGAAGATACGTCTCGATACTCGCTACTCTACAAAGAGATTCAGCGTAACATTAATACATGGTATACTTTTTATATATACAAAACCAGAAAAGAATTCGGAACCCAGGGCGAATGAGAATCAGCGTGGTAATTAGTACGCAAAGTTTAATCTTAAAACTTTATTCCACACGGAGAGAATTTTTTCTTCGAATTTACCCCTGAAAATATGACAGTCCTTGAACAACATTGTATTTTGAAGAATTTTCATGTAAAAATCTTTAAAATATTGTATTGTACCATAACTACTAATTTTAGGGTAAATTTTAAAAGAAAATTCTCTCCATGCATGGATCCAAATAATCTTGTACGTTTCAACTCACTTTGGAGTCCTCTTCAACAATACAATAACAATTTATATATATATATATATATATAAATACAAAGTACAAGTACAAAAATTATTTGGAGATATATATATATTAGGTTAAGTAAAAAGTCATCTCGTTTTTTTAAAAGACATCTATCAGTAAAAACCGCAATTACTTTCTTACCAACAATATAAATATATCTTGATAGAGTAAAGTTTCAGCTTTAAAAATCTCTTTTTTAAATTATACGATACGACAATTTTTAATGGAGTTATGA
>NW_017305987.1:3260904-3266043 GCF_001594115.1 Trachymyrmex septentrionalis | reverse complement strand
TATATATATATCTTTAAGGAGATATGTATATATATATATATATATATATATATATATATATACATATATATACACATATATATACAGAATGTTTTATTTCTGTTGGATTCAAATCTAAAAATTGAATCATTTTCGGTGGAATTGTATCGATCAAGGAGCCTTATTTTTTTTTTTTTTAAATTACATAGGAAAATAAAGAAGACCTTAGGTTTTTTGGAAATTTTTCTTGGACGGCAAAAATTAAGTGTAAGGCCTCATCTACAATAATCGCACAAGCTGTATCGCAGATCGCAAGCTTGTTGCGGCAGCCAATCTGTGAAGCTATTATACTTTTATATTGATTGTTGTGATTATTATAGATGATGCCTAATATACGTGATCATTTCCTTACTTTAAAAGTGACACAACTCAAATATTAAATTTTTTAGAAAAGAAGAAAATTATTTTTCAACTTTAATAGAGAATTATTGACTAATCAAATAATATTGGTAAAAAGATTATACTTTTAGAAATACGATCAAATGTCATAAATATTGCCGGGAAAAATATCAAGTTTTATTAATCAAGTTTTATTATCTTTGGTATTTTCAATTCATAAAATACTTCCTATTTTTACGTTTAGGGGTTAAATTCAAAATTCGATTGAGCAGACACGATTAACACGTTGATTCGAACATAAGCCGTTTAAATGATGTCGATAAATTCCCTACGAAGGAGCAATTTAAAGTGAGCCGGTTTCGTCTCGTCGAAACTCAGATTTATCAGGCGCATAACATTCTTGAGTGCAGATATTCATTAAGGAGCGACTCGTCGCTCGACTGCTGCAACGAAGGAGCAGCTGCCATTTTAAACAATTCCTCTTGAAACAGGAGCTTACTAATTCGAATCGATTGGCAGGTTAATTGTAATAGGCTCAATTTGACTTCCTATCCTATATTATGTCAGAATCCAGTCTTTTATTAAACAGGCGCAAATGTTATTATTATATATATTTTACCTTTTCGTGAACAGTTGCATTTTATTTCAAAATCAAACGTGTATTCTTTGTCGTTAATTTTATAGAAAAAAATTATTTTGCTAAAGAATCTAAAAAGCTGGATGCAGATTTATAAACAATTTCATTTGGAACATCAGAATAATTATGTGAGACATTTAATTGCAAGAATATTAAAACTTTTTGCAGTGTTGACGTTCAATGAACGTTCTAGATACTTACTTTTGATGGTTTAATAAAGTTATTTTCAGATCCATATCTGCACTAAAAAGAAAAATACTAAATTTTAATAAATATTTGTGTGTTTAAATATTTCTGAACAAATATTTACTAAATATAAACATATATTTATTTGACACAAGAATCATTAATTTAATTTAATTAACATTGAGTAAATATTTATTTACTGCAAGTTTATGTTTACTCAATACTATTCAAAGAATATTTAGATTTGATAAATTTTTTTAGTGTAGCTAAATTCAGATACTTCAGAAAAACTTCCCATATATATACAGTAGATCTTTATCAATTGAAGTGTGTGTCTTAAAAATTGGTTAAAAAAAAATGTATCTTAAAAATTGTAAATTATATGCATAGAAAGAACATTTTATCTTAAACGAAGAAAGTATTGCCTGTCCTACGTCGGTTTTCGGCGTAGCAAGTTGACGAAAGGATTTAAGATAAGCGTTTACTGAGAAAGCTTTCGTGAAATTGCCGTTTCACTCGTTTCACGGTAGGCCCGACCCTGCACTTGTCACGCATATGTAATTATTTAGACGCGTTTGCATCTATCATCGGTCTTTGTTAAGTGGCACTTCACCGCTCTCGCACCTTCTCGCGCGTCGCGATAATGCACGGCTGCATTATTCATGATATCGCGTGCACGCCGAGACGTAGAATTAGAGAAACGCACCTGCTCGCATCAGGCCGGGTGTCCCCATGGGTAATTTCTGTCCCATCTGTCGTTTCGCGGCTTCGATTAATCGTGACGACGCCATGTCGCTGCCGCGGAATCCTACCGACAAATACCTGCGATCGCCACGGAATTTCGGAGTACCGTGTCGAATTCTACAAGCACAAACAAGGCCAAGTAGCGTGCATTATTTCTTAGTATTTAATTTTATGTTGTACTATCTCGTTTTCAATCTATAATATTTATTTTCTCCTACTGCTACCCGCCACATTATGCAATTTGAAATATTGCATCAAATATTGATTATCGAATGCAGTTTAATTTGTTTAAAGTTTCTCCGACAAGATGCACGAGAATCTACACTGGAAAAAAACGTTTTTGTTATTTGTGACTATAACTGATATTAAGAGGAACTCTATTTTTATAGCTACACTGAAAAACAATGTAGTCAATTTTAATAAATATTTAGTTTAATACTGCCAACTAAATATTTATTAAATATAAAGATATATTTATTTGATACAGGAAATGTTATTTTGATTTAATCATTTTTTTTTACTGAATAAATATTTATTTACTGTAAGTAAATGTTTAGTTGGCAGTATTGAACTAAATATTTGTTAAAATTGACTATATTTTTTTCTCAGTGTATTACCGCTGTAATGTTAGAAATAGTAATTATATTTATAGTTTTATATAACAAAAAGAAGATATTGTTTCTTGAAAAAGAGACCATAATTTTTTTCTTGTTTTTGGGAACAATATATTTTTTTTTATACATAGAACTATAGATAATATAATTATTGTTACTAATATTATAGCAGTAATAATTATAAAAATATAGCTTTTAACTATAATATTTTATCATTTAGTGACAGTCACACAAATATTAAAAACTTTTCTTTCAATGTAACGCTGAAGAATAAATTCGCTCATTTCGCTCAAGCTATTTATAATCGACCTTCTGATTCATCGTCATATATCTTTTGATCTTATCGGCGTGTAAAAATGTCCACATTTATATATATATAACAACCGCTTGAAAGTTCGGATATTTATAATTTTACGCGCAAAAAGTATATAAAAGTGTAGACGTATGAATTTGAGATTTGTACATCATTTCCAATCAAATTCGTCCGTATCGCGAGCAGCGACGACGAACGATATAATTGGTTTATTATCAACTCGAACTAATCGTAATTCAATCCGGCGGTGAACGCATCGACACTGATACGATTATGAGGATACGCTAAATCGCGTATCCTTGTCAGTTCACAGACAAGATGATTATGTCGATATTAATCGACTGGAAACGATAGTCTCTTCTCTGCTTTCATTTTCACGCACGTGTGCGTTTGCATCTTCCATCACGGATTCTTTGTCGAATCTCGACAACTAATAGTTAACGCACTATGATCATATAACTTAATATTAGCACTAGAAATGAATCTGATTATATTAATTGGAATTTTGGTTGGAAATGAACAATTCAGAATTTTTTGATTGACTCTATTATAATTCTAATTGAGATAACCAGAATTCGGATATGATGAGAATCTTCCGATTTGTCCATTTTTAACCAGAATCCTAATGAATATTTCTAAAATTTTTTCTCCAATATTTCTTAATTCTTACTTACAATTAATCATATCTATAAGAATAGATTACAGAAAAAAAGTTATGATTGCCACTACCGGTATTTGGTCGTAGCTGTTTTTTCTGTGATGAATTAGAAAATTCGAAAACGTGAAGGGAAATTTTACATTCTTTATAATATTTCTTTTATATTCTTTTTTTATAACAAAGTTTAATATACCATTTTGCTTACACAGGAATGCGCATAGCGCAAGGAAGAGAATAAAGTTTTGCATTTTCTGAATATTTTAAAGTGATAAGTTTGTATCGGCAATATAAACGAAAGCATTAAAGTTTAACTAGCGAAACTTTTCTCGCTTATTATACGCAATGTACCTCATTAAAAAGTAATTCTGACTTCATAAATTTTTTGTAAGGTCGTGATTAATAGAGACCCTGCCAGATTATGTTTAGGATCCACGTAATTGCGAATTTATCGCTATGGAGGTGGTAATTTTATTTCGGCACGCATATAAGTATTATAATCGAGACCGTGATACTTTCTTGGCTATCAAATTGGCTGAAACTTTCGTAATAAAAGTTTCAATGGCCATGGCAATCACGATTAAAGGACTTATTACTAGAATTACATTACACACATTCGTTCTTTTCAATTTATCGATACGCGCGTCGAGAAAAAGCTATAGCTTCATTTATCGTTTCTTTTCCAATCAGACTTCAAACACAGTAATCCATGCACATGACAATGAAATATACGTCGTTATTAAGTATTATTAAGATTGTCGATTTGTATCAATTTTAACGTGTAACTTTGCCCAGCATGATGTATTATAATAATGAATTAATAAATAATTATGAGACAAATTGATAACAGGCGATAAAGGGGAAAAATTGATAACAGATGAATACTGAATTTTTTAAATTTAATTTGATAAGTTTATTATTTGCTGCTTTTCTACTTTTCGATATGATTAAAGAGATCTTGTAAATAGTTTTATTTTTTTAATTATTTAGAATAATGGAATTATAATTGTTTATACATATGAATATATTTTAATATAATAAATAATATTCACTTCTAGAAAGAGCTGTTATTTTTTTTATATAATAAAAATATGATATAAGGGATTGGAAAATAATGTTTTCTAAAAAAAACGGCGTCGTTGTTTAATTTAAAAAATAATGAAATAATAGGCAAATTTGAGATGCTTATGGTCTGTATATTAGAACAAAAATGGTTGTGAAGACGAGGTGGCCGAGTGGTTAAGGCGTTGGACTGCTAATCCAATGTGCTCTGCACGCGTGGGTTCGAATCCCATCCTCGTCGAACTTTTTTTATTTTTTTTTCACAGAGAGCAAATTAAATGTTACATAAAACGGTTAATGATTCAATATTTATACGATTGTGTAATAAATGAATTTAATATTTATACAATAAACAAACTCAACAAATTCTGCAGTACTATTCACAGAAATAAATTTTTTTACATTCGAGATTTCTATTTGTTTGACTTACATTTATTTCATTGAAACAATTTAATTTAAATAAAATACTATTTTGTTTAATATCAATTTTTTAGTTTCATTGTATTAAACCTATATTGTTTGGCAAAAAAAAAAACACGATTATTTGAAA
>NW_017305987.1:3227037-3260804 GCF_001594115.1 Trachymyrmex septentrionalis | reverse complement strand
TATATATATATATATATATATATATATATACACGTATTTTTAATTACGTAATTTACTATAACAAATGATAAATCTTTAATTTATACTTATAATTTTTAATTTATTGATAAAACATTTTATACATTATAATTTCAACGATATTATGATAGGTTCGTTTTGCTGTTTACTAGGAAGCTCCGTCTCAAGAAGTCCTCGATAGTATAGTGGTTAGTATCCCCGCCTGTCACGCGGGAGACCGGGGTTCGATTCCCCGTCGGGGAGAGTTCTTGTTTTTGCAATTTTTTTTTCTTTTATTACTATAAAAATTATAATGAATGACGTTTGCTCCTAATACTTTTTTCCAATGAAAAGTCCGTTTCCAAAATTATATTAAAGAATTTATCGTTAAAATTAAATTTTTATTTGTTATAAACATTTTATACATTATAATTTCAACGCTATTATGGTATATCTTTTGCCATTTGCTAAGAAACTTAGTCTCAAGAAGTCCTCGATAGTATAGTGGTTAGTATCCCCGCCTGTCACGCGGGAGACCGGGGTTCGATTCCCCGTCGGGGAGAGTTCTTGTTTTTGCAATTTTTCCTTTTACTTGATTTAAATTTTTCTTTAAGATCGTACAAAAATTATAATGAATGACGATTGTTTAAAAATTTTTTTTAATAAAAAAATCCCGAATTATTGAAGAGTTTATCGTTAGAATTAAAATTTATGTAGACCGGTATTTATAATCGATACTTATATTTAAGATTGTCTTAAGTATAGTTTTAAGATATTCTTAAAGCAAAAACACAGAAAAATATTTTATTGCTAAGACAAATGATTATTCAATTTTTCTTCCTTTTAAATAACGATTATCTTTAACAAAGAATATTTTCTTGATAATAATCTTAAAATATACTTGTAACAAATTTTATAAAACTTATTATTATGTACTTCAAAACAAGAATTTATTTTTTTTTTTTTTAAGAATATTGTAAAATTGATCGAAAAAGCGATTTAATATTAATAATCAAATCCAATTTATTTTAATTTAATAATAATAATTGAAGTATTGAAATTTATTTCAGAATATATTTTGAATAAATTTTATGCTATTGTAATGAATTTATGAGATTTGCGGATATATGAAATACTGGAAACAAGTAATTATTACTTGCGTACAATAAATATTTTTTTTGTGTGTATAAATGGTTATAGATATATTGCGGTAGATAGATATATTGCGAGGAAATAAACGCAGTTAACATTAATTTTGCTGCAAGAGAGAGACTTTATTTCACGCATGCGTCTCGATTTCAACAAACCGAGCCCGAACTAACGTTACTTCGCGTAACTAACGCAAGGCACTCTGCAACAATCGATAATGCGAGGACGCCTCCATGGTTTAGAACGGTTTACAGCGTGGCATGGTTGCACGAATAGGTGTTTATCCAACAGCGGTGCGGTAACTCTAGGCTAGAAAGCTCCGTGAGATACGACGAAAGGGGTTCTAAAAGACGAGACGCGCCAAAAAGACGGCGGAGGAATTATGGCGTTGCGCGAGCGGATCGATTATTCTACAATACAATACGCCACATGGCAATGCTTACTGTCGCTCCGTAGATTTACCACTGTCGCATATCCTTGCCGGCTTAATGTAAACTAACGTGTTTCCGATAGAAAAGCACCGGCGGGGGTTTAAATGCGGCTGAAGTGCTTAAAAGGGACCAGATAGCAATTTGCGCGTTAGACGATTTACGTATTCGCTTGTACAATTCTCGGAGTATACAGGGTGTCTTGAGAAATGCGTAGGCGCTTCGGACAGGATTTGCCCTATTGATAATTTTCATTTATCTTCTCTTCAAAAATTTAGCAGTTTTTTTTAAATAATAGAGTGATCAAATTTTTATATACTTAAAAAATACAATATTAAATTTATATTTAATATTATATTTATTACTTAATATTTTTGAAGAACTTTAATCAATAATTTTCAGATCAATATAGACCAGCAACAGTTATTTAATTTGCAATTTACTGTAAAATTACTAATAATTTGAATCTTCTCTCTCTCTCTCTCTCTCTCTCTCTCTCTCTTTCTCTCTCTCTCTCACGTTACATATTTAATATTAACAAATATTTAATTTGCATCTTAGTCAGTGAAACATGATAATTAACAATTTAGGACGTTAACAAATATTAGAGATATTAAATAAAATTTATAGCTTGAAGAAGAAAACAACTAAAAAATTATAGTCAGATATTTTTGTTGTTTATTATTTAATTTGTAATATTATTGCAAAATTACTGATAATTTTGATTCCTTCTCTCTCTTTCTTTCTTATGTTACATATTTAATATTAACAAATATTTAAATTGCATCTTAGTTAGTGAGACGTGATAATGAACAATTAAGGGGACGTTGACAAATATTAGAGATATTAAATAGAATTTATAGCATGGAGAATAAAGCTAAAAATTATAGTCAGACATTTTTGTCTGGGAGCATCGTAAACACGAGCGGTGTTATGATCAGTAATTTTGTGATACTTGTGGCATTAATTATTTGGGAAAGTGTCTGGCGTTTCGCTTATGGTCCGCATTTATGGTCTTATTAGACTATCTTTTTATACGCGCGTCGTGTTTATATACGCGATAAAGGAAAATCTATTGTACGTGATAAGACTACTTTTATCCAAATATTATATTCTCCGCAGTTTTATACTATTTTACGGTCTTTTAATTAAAGACGCAATTATCAAGCAGATGTATTTAAGTAATTAAGAATGAATATAATATCACGGAAACTATTTTGTATGCGAATAATTGTGTTCTCATTCTCATTACATCTAATTGGATTAATTAATATTTTGTTTGTACTAATGGTATAATATGTGAATGCATGTTCTGTTTGAAAATTAAGGTAGGTACCTAATTAGGACTGAATATTTGATAATGGAATCTCTAAGCGAATAATGGGATTAGTTAAATTCGTAGAAATTATGTAATTTCTACAGCTACGCAATATATTACAAATTCCCTCAATTTTCTTGATTACATACGAAAAGTTTCACGTTCAAAATATCTAAATATTTAGTGAAATTCAGATCCGGAAATAATTTTGCTAAATTATTAAAATAATTATGTAGAATACTCAAAACTTTTTATAGCATTGCTCATGCTTGAGTATCCTACATAATTATTTTGAAATTGTATTTAGTTAAATTGCATTTATTTATTTGGATCTCAGATCTCTACTTTATCTGGATGAAAACTGCACGTTTCTGTAACAGCCCGGCTAGCTCAGTCGGTAGAGCATGAGACTCTTAATCTCAGGGTCGTGGGTTCGAGCCCCACGTTGGGCGATTTCTTTTTTTTTTATCTTAGAAATACAAGAATTTATAAAAAAACTTGATATCACATAGAAAAAGTGCTACAAAAATTCGTATTCGTTATTTAGTTAAAATAATTTTTATACTTTTCGTATTATGCGTATATGCATTTTTTGTATTATAATTTAATATTTTATTTTCTATATTCTTCGTTAAAATCTTCGTTAAAACAGATTTATGATTAAATTACACACAATTATTAGTTGTATTAATGATGAGCGCAAATAATAATTGCCATTGCATATTTGCTTTTAATTTTTGCTTTTAATTTTTATAGATCTATTAATTTCTACCAATGTATAGCTTAATTTTAATCTCGAATTAATTGAGTCTTCATCTTTTTCTAATTTTTAACATCAGGACGAGATGAAGAGTTAATTGAACCGAGATTAAAATTAAACTATATTGGTAAAAACGAACTTTAATAAATTTAACTGCACAGAGACATTTCAAAATCACGTCGACAAAACTTGTCAATATAAAAAAATTCAATTAACAAATGAAGTAAATGGTGTTTAATATGTTACACATGTATCGAGAAAAATATTTGTCATCACGAGCTCCACTTTCCAAGTTTTGTTTGCCAAACAAAATATATCTATATATACGTAAATCAAGAAGTACAGTATACATTTGCAACGCACGCAGCTGTTTCGCAGTAAAATCAGGAAAGCAAACGAACCGAGGAAGTCGGATCGCAAACACTGTTGTTCAAACAATTTTATGTCTTGCATTGCGCAATAATATGGTGGTGAATGTCGTCGTTAGCGGTAGATGATGTTTTTTTGTCTTACCAAGTGAAATCAATTCTTTTATCTACGAGTCGACAGATAGAATTTCACGCAACTGTATTTTCGCCTTTTCCGCAGCAATTCTAGATTAGAGATTTGATAAGGAGAGATAAATCGAATTGGACACATCATTCGATAGAGCTTCCAAATGTAGAAACGTTATAATACGTGGCAGTAACAGGAGATCGATAAGCTCATGACATGTGCATCGATGACGTGTAAAATCCTGTTGAAATTTGTGTGATGCAGATAATATAATTATTTTATTGCGATGCAGTAATTACTTTATTACGTAAATATTTAAATATATATTGTATATCTTAAAATAAATATTTCATTTAGTTTAATATTATTTCTATGTTGCATTTAATATTAACATTCTACGGGAAATCTTCACGGAAAAAATGATTTTGCTAAAGTATTTAAAAATTTAGCTGGATATACAAATCTGGAAATAATTTTGTTAGATCCAAATAATTATGTAGGAGCTTTCAAGCTCATTATGTTTGAATGTTCTATAATTCAAAATCAGGAAATCTAAAAATCGACGTTGTAATTAATCCGCCACGTATTAATACAAAAGACTATATTTAACTGTTTAAAAATTCATGTTTAACATTTATGTCCTTCGACTGATATAGTTTAATTTTAATCTCGGTTTAATTAACTTTGTTTCTTTCTAGTTCTAAGAATTAGAAAAAGATAGAGTAAGTCGAACCGAGATTAAAATTAATCTACATTTATGAAACGGGAGCATTAGTCATATAATAAAAATCAGTTTCGTCATATGATAAAACACGTACATTTCGGCTATTTTCTAGCCTTCCTCGGCGTAGTAAAAAGGTAGAAATAAATCGTTACAGTTAATTAACTCATTAATATTAATTATTATTCTGATAATTATTCTTATAATTATTCTGATGGCCTAATGAAATTATTTTTAGATCTGTATTTAGCTAAATTTTTGTCTATAATATTTCAGTAAAATTGTTTCTTTTGTGTTGATGCACATTTTTTCTCTCTTTCTTCTGCTTCTTTTTGCGGCCTTTATTTAGATGAAATAAATCACAGAGATCCATTTACGTGACAAGAATTGAATTCAGGCACCGATCCTGAAAGCAGTTTTTCGAACGAGGTTTCGCTGAGAACGATTGGTATGACTGCCGATCGACGGCGAGAAAACGATTTCGTTCATTCACTAACATGTCCGGTTTGACCAGTCGAGGATATGACAAAGGACAGTGTGTGGAAGGACAGGAAGGATATAGAGTGACAATTGCTTTTTCTTTTGGCGGCAAGTAATACTGCCTCTTTCTGAGGTAAAACGAGTCGTTTCGCAACAATAGATCCTGAGCCACACGCTAAATGTATCTCGCGAATTGTCGTTAGAAACATTTCAACATTTCGTTTCTATCCTTGTCGCAGAAAGAAAGTAGCAGTGACTGATAGCACCATCGGGATTCTCGTCTGATGATAAAATAATAAATTTTGCCATGAAAAATGAAGATAAAGGAAGTAAATAAATTAACTAACTCCAATTTTTCCGCTTTAATCCATTTTAAAATTGTATTAACAACAAAATTATCTAGAAAGAATACTCAGTGATTATCGAATATTTTTATCTGGTTGTGGATTACAGTACCGTTGGATGAATAATACCGAAGAAGAGTCAGTTAATAAAACTAATAATAATAAAAATATTTTTTTCTTGGCTCTTTTTTTACTTTTCTCTCGAATTATTTATAAATATTTAATGAATATAAATTAAAAACTTTTCAGTCAGTTTATAATTTTAATAATTATATTCTATAAAAACGAACTAATCTATTTTTTCCAACTCTCTCTCTCTCTCTCTCTCTCTCTCTCTCTCTCTCTCTCTCTCTCTCTCTCTCAAGTTCTCTCTTCAGTTCGTATCTTTTTTCCGTCACTAAAAAGAAATTTTTACCCTATAAAAGTATGCAACATTCAATTCCATTACACGAAATTACTTTCTTTATGACACGGGAATTTTTCGTGTACAGAGAGAATTGCATATGCTTCACGTGTCTCATATGTTATAGTTGTTTTATCAGAAGAATTTGCGGCTCGTTTAACATAAAAGGCACGCTGTAAATCCGCGGATTTCGATGAATGGCGTGTCATTTCGTCGCTTCTCATATCTGCGTCTTCCGAGTGTCGTAGCCCTTAAAGGGCTCGTCAGCGTCAGTCCTTAAGCGCCTGCCGTTAATCAAACGAGATTTATATCTTTGGCGATTTTTGCGTCGCATAACGAGAGCATAAATTTCGCTATCGCGACACCTGATGATCGAAATCACCGTCTTGTAAAGCACAACCGTGAAAAGAATTTTGATCTGTCGAAATGTACAGTCGGTGGCACAAGAGCGTCGTCAGCAAAGTTTCTTTGAATATGTTAAAAATGAGCACACACGAATTACAGCGCAGATTCTCATTAGTCCTAATTTTCTTTTTTTAGTTTCTTTCTTTATTTGAATTATAGGGAATCTTATTATAATTGTTTTTTTATTATTAAAAATTAAAATTATATTTTAAAATATATATTTCATGCAGTAAAATGAATTTATTTAACAGACGTCTAATTACTGTTATTACTGATTACATTTTTCGGCAAAAAAGGATCAAACTAGTCATTTCCCATTGAATGTCGAATACGAATCTTAGCTTCTAAATTGTTCCATCATGTCACAATTTTGAGAAATTTGCATTTAAAGTTACAAAAATCATATATGTGACATGTTGAGGAAGTTTTATTGCAATCAAAATTAAGTATATTGTTAGGACTTTTTATGCTCAAAAGGAATTTTTAGTATCGGCTATGATTAATAAGATATTCATGGTTAAATATGAGGTTTATCGCAGGAAAGTTAATTAGGTCATTTAGAAGATTTAAATAGCTTATACTTATATAGTTATATTTAATGAAATATAAAGATTTTATTTAAGCCACTAAATACCAAATCGATGTCATAATTGACAAGTCTTACTATTTTATATTTCTGATTCAACTTAGCGTTATATCAATCAATATATAGAATATAATACAGAACAATTTAATATGATGATAGTGCGATGGTATCACAATATATACAATTTATGTTACGCGACGTTTGCCATATCGAAAGTAGTCATGCCCGCCGAGGCCGATTAATTAAATAATCGCGATCGACGTGCCGTGAATTTGCGCGCGAAAATACACAAGGTCGCCGTGTCCGATGCACCGTGCGAGTTTCATAGCAAATTGCCGGTGCTCATTTAAACACGCCTTGCTTGCACCTTCCATCGGCAACCCTCCACAGTAAACTCCCGCGTAAACTCGAGCATTTACTGCAAAAGGGGACACATGCATGACTAGCCTGTTGGTTTAAAAAAATAAAAACGAAAAAGAGCGAAACAGCGAACAGAGGGAAAAAAAGCGAACAGTCGGAGTTGCATTCGAGGGTTGTCGTGCACGAGCGAGGGGCGGCATGCCGTAAAAGATCTCGACGGAATAAATATGCGGGGATACGGGCGCACCCAAAGACGCATCGCACCCCCGCGTTACCGACGCATTTGACGTTGTCGTTCAACAGAGCACCCCACACTCGGGGCGCGCACTTCAGTGACGAGTCGCGGGTAAACGAAGCCGGTAATTGCTGCCGCCACGCCTGTTTGCAGAACTTCACCGCGATTGATCGATGCGCACTTCAGCTTCAGAAAGTCCGTTAATCTTCGGGGGTTACCTAGCTATTCTAACAAATGGTTGATACTTTACCGCTTGAATAAAATAACGTGACGTTATTACGTTTACATCGACTGTTAGGAAATATAGGAATAGGTATTGTAGTGTATTAATGATAGGATCATTCAATTTTATATGTATATAGTGTGATAGAGATAAAAGCTAAAAAATAAATTTATACTTTAATTCATTTATTCGATTCTCCTACACAATTAGAAAATTTGTTAAAAATTTTTAACGCATGGTCCCAAACGGTCCACTCTAATTTATGTGTTAATTTAAGAAGATTGTAAGGCAAATGCAATATATTAAGAATTATTTGAAAAAATTACAAATTATTCTAAATTGCATTTAAAAATAATAGAAAAGAAATTAGAGAGTTGATTATCTGAATCAAAGTTATTTTAATAGAAAGTAATATTTTTTTAACTTGTATTCTCTAATAGAAATACATGCAAATGTATTATAAAATAATAGATCTCAATTTTTAAATATAAATACTTTATGAATTTAAAAACGTTTATGTGAAGTTATATTGGGATGCAGACATTAATTGTTCAGTAAATAAACAAAATATTTTTTTATTTGTTATAAACTAATTGGTGAATCTCAATGAAACTTCGCACATAAGGCATTTTTAGTACTTAAAATATTTCAATATATAAAAAAATTTAGATTTTTGCTATTATTTCTAAAATTTTTGTCTATAATAAAACTAATATCAAATAAAATAAATAATCTATAAAAATGTGCTGCTCAATAAAAACAGCATGTTATGAACACAACTTTCACATATATATAGTCTGTTTAAAACGTAAATATTAATTATGTTTTATGCCTTTACAACCTCCTTAATACAACCTTAGTAGCACATTTATTGACACACTATTGCCCAAATATTGACTCAATGTTGCTTCAAAATATCCTTAATATCAAAACATTAAATATATGTGTAATTAAAAGGAATTATTATGCAGATGAATAAGAAAGAGCATCTGTGGAGTTTTATTTTTGAAAGATATCACATAAGAAAATACTACAGTATACATTACATATATTACATTTTTATACGCGACGTAGATTTAAGAATATAGACCATGATACTTTGCGTGACACGACACGCTTCCAGCGAAATAGAAAATTCCGAGGCGCAGCACAGGGATTTCTGGGATCGCAAAAGGAAGAAAGTGCGTGTTTGGCGTCTTGTAATGCCCAGTTTACATACACTAGCGGCAGTTGAGACGACTTTCGGACGTGCATATGTACACACTTGAGTACTCGAATGAGTAGTCGAGCATGTCTCGACACATTCGAGTCCACCGAGTCAGGTTACTCGGCCGAAACCTCGTGCCAGATAGTAGGGTGTGTAAATCGGTCTTACACGACGCACTCCAGGGTTATATAGTTGGCTTTGCGACGACACACAAGTACGTTCGTAGGAGGAGCTCGGAAAGCTCTCCGAGAGGATGGCATTCTTTTGCGCTCTCCCTTCCGGCACGCTCAGCGAAGCGCGACCAGACGAACGCGCGCGGCGGTTTTCGCTAACGAGCCGTGAAATGAATCATACATTGTCCCAGGCAGCGCACGTCGTACGCGTTCACACGTGCGCCCGAAATCGAGAGGAGAGACCGCCGACGAGATGTGGAAGGAAAGCGGCCCGATTGACCGTGAAATTCGCTGTCGCCATTGTCGCGCCACTGCGACGAGACTCTCTCTCTACTGAGAGCGACCGTGGTGGCGATTATTATACCGGTGTTGCACTTTCCTCTCGTTGTCGGATCGTCAAAGTGCGTCCGACGTATCCTTCTCTCCAGCGATACGTCTCCTTTTTTTTTTTTTTAAACTCGCCCTGCTGAAGCGAAGATGTAGTGGATTGTAGTGGTGACAAGTATTCTATGAAAAGGAGCAAATGATTAATTACGTTCATCTTATATTAATTAATATGATTAAATGACGCGATGTCGGAAAGTCTAAATTTTTATATTACAAAAATATTTTGTTGATAATATTTAATTAATTAGGTTGTACGTTAAGCGATGTATATTTCTGTAGGGATAATTGATTTGCAGTCATTTGAGATTAGCGAAGTCATGGACCCGAACTCAATCAATATGCATACTCTACATCCTAGAATGTCAAAACTGTTTGCAGTATTACTCATCGTGTTTGAAATTCTTGCGTAATTATTCCAACAAAATTACTTTTTGGATCTGCATCTAACTATAATAAATTGTTAAATATTCTAGCAAAATCTTTGGAAGTGAGATAAACCACTCTCTGAAATTTTTAAAGTGAGTCTCACTCTGAAATCTCACTCTTTGATACTGAAAATTGAACCACTCTTTTTTCCAATATTGATTCAATTTTCACTCTTTAAAGTGAGTTTCCATTTCGAAGAATTTAGAGAGTAGAGATGTGCTTTTATGATTTTTTTCCGAGAATACACTGATAAAGGTCGGTTGAGCGATGTCTATCAATACAGAGAAGTAGGTAATGTTCGTACAACTAAGAAGAGCAACACGAAGTCGTGAATTGTGTGATGCGACGTGAGGTGTCAATAGTTTATCCCTAAGAAAAACGTCGCAAATATACGTAAGAGGTCTATTCTTCATCGGAGAACTCCCTGAACTGGTGCACACGATGCAGTAAGTTGAAGTGAAACAAATATACGTAGTTTGTTTCACTTTAACTGATGCATCAGTGTGCACCAGTTCAGAGAGTTCATTGATAAAGAACAGATCCATTGTTTCCAGTAATCAGTAATAAGCAAGAGTCAAACATAATACAGAATAAACGTTCAAATAAAGTCAGTAACAAGCACACAAAATCTGAATATAATATCAGCACTGATTATAATAAATTTGGAATAATAATATATATGAATTTAATCCGAACTTTACTGAAATTTACTTTAAGAATAAAAAAGAAAATAAAAATAAAAATTACACACGTATTTCATGTACAGTTAGATAATTTATTTTTATTTTCATATTTTTTAAATAAGAAACAATAATGTATTATATACACTGTAAACAAGAAGAAAAAGAACAAGTGTTTCTGCTATCATTCTGATTTTTCTTTTTCTGCGAAAATCCTGATCCAGTTACTGCTACACGTTGCTCCTCGTCCTAAACATCGGAAGTTGGTCTTAATATTTGATCGCTCCACCGGTAGTTTCTCGATAAAATATTTAAAAAGCTGCTCGTCGTCCAAAGTTTAGTGTTCCGTTTGAAATATTCTGTAACTGTTGCACATATCAGTAGACTGTACGAAAGAAAAAATAATTTTTAAAAATTAATTCATCAGAAAATGTAACACATAAACCTCTTGGTTGAAGATATATTTGTAAAAATAGTTTTGACTTAAAAAAATAAGATAAAATTAATAATGCCTGGTCATAGAAAATATGTATTAAAAACATACAGTATTCTAATTACATTCTTTACATTGAGAAAAGAATGTTTTTGGTAAAAATTTATTAAAAAATCGAGAAATGCGACGTTCTCTTCGAAATTCGAAGAATTCCAAAACTTCCTGTAGTGTATAATTTTGTTCTCAGGACCGGCTATATGAAACCGAGAATTTCGGATGGCATTACGGAACCCGCTGAATTACGACGTCATTAAAATTTCTTCGCGCAGAGAATCCTGACAACAATCGTCCTTTTTCCTTTTTTTTTTTTGTTTCACCACAGAATCGCGCGTCGTGGGTGTGCCTGTCGACGTAGTGCTTTAAGTGATAGCAGCTATTTCCGGTTTCTGCATCTTTCACAGTAACACGGGGTTCGAATCTGTTCACGGACAATTTGCGAGAAAGCGTCGTCGATATATCATTCGCGAGACATGCACTCTTCGCTTTATCAATATTCTTCTAAAGCAACGTTGTAATCTCGTACTGTTTAATAATTTTAACGATATTATGTTATTATATAATAATTATTGATAGTTACATAATTACAATTATAATTATCGAATTATAATTACATAACTATCATTTACATAATTATTGCTTTAGAGAAGAATATAAAGAAAATAATAATTAGTTTCCAGATCCGTTTTTTACTAAGTACTTTTTTTAAATTGATGTTGATATCAATTAATGATATTAATTTAAAAGTATATACTTAATTGATTTAAATATTTACTTTTCAGTGTAATGATATACATGCGCGAGCAATTTGTGTTAATCGAATTTTCATTTAATATTTAATACATGTGTCACGCTGTCACATATGATAACGCGATTTTCCATCGCGAATGAATTTGCATCGTAACGTGAAATTTTACGGACAGAGATCGACGGACCGTCCACAAATCGGGAATTAGGTTTGCTCGGGCTGTTCGCGTTACGCTGTCGACTTGGGTGAAATCGCTCGCTCGTGGTTATCGACATCTCTCAAGAACACGATGCAATGCGTCGCGTGTCCGACGTTCTCCAGGAATTTTCTGCTCCGGGGAAAATCCGCCTAGGTCAGATTATTCCGTTATCGCGGGAGAAATCGTGGAGTCGACCGATAGCGTCCAACAGCACGTTGGGATTACCCTGTGCACTTTACGGAAGTAAAGCTTACGCGGCGGTATCGACTCCCGATGACATTCGATAATCCCGGGATATAGCCGACAGCGAACGTGACTCCGGAGGAGAAGTCACTGGTACAAATCGCGATAATATTCCGCATTCTTTAATAACGATAACGGCAATAGAACGTCGTATCAGCTGGAAACAAGAACAAATATTTGTGTCGACGTCTAATTGGACGTTTGCGCGATGATCCAGATTTTTTAGCTCTCTTCTTAAACTACTTTTGAAATATTTTATACAATATGTGTGCGTGTTATCTATATAATTAAAATATTTGTTTAACTGCAAAATCTTTAAAATAATCTTTAAAATATTAGTCGGGCTTTCCAAGCTGTTATGTTGATTAAAATCAATACAACACAGTTGAAAAATTTGTATTAAAAATATTTTATGTACGTCGAACAGCTCACTCAAATTTTTATTAATTTGATATGAAATAGATATGTTCGAAATAATACAAATATGTGAAAAATTATGTAAAAAATTAGCACAAAAATGTAATCTGACACAATTTTTAAATAAATTGTGGAAATCGAATATTTCTTCAGTAAAATTAACGTTTATTATGTATTAAACTAACATATTTTATTTGCTTAGCAAAATCAGCATTTTTCATTCTGAAAATCAGAATCCGATAAAATACTTACATAACAAAATTATGTAAGTTAAAATTATATTGTATAAGGTGAAAAACATTTATTATAAACAATTTTTCACAATGTAATTGAAAAAATGTCCGAATCCACCCACAATATTAATTAGAGATGAATGAACCACACACAAAAATATCAATTAGATTTAAATGAACTCTCGGATATATTAAAAATTTAACAGGAAAATTTTAACAGAATCCATTTTTAATACAAAATGTTCTTTACTGTATATTAATTACAACCACGAGGAAATTTGTATGGTGTGTATGTTAAAAGTAAAGTATAAAAAACACGGCTCAATATATAGATTAAAGGTTTTCCGTGTATTTTATCTTTTTACCGCGCTTATATTTTCTACGCGACATTATACTCCATATGTCAAGCGGCAAAAGTAATTGATCGATCGCGAGTGTCTTGCCGTTCAAGATATTTCTGACTTTCGACGAGCGAATATCAATTTGCTCTCACGTGCATATATACCTCCTTTTAATCCGCGGTTGAAAAGAGACGAAAAAAGGGATAGCGGAAAAACCGGAGCCGGCGTCCGTAGTTTCCGGAACGATATTATCATGCCGCGCGGCGCATTATCCGCGGAAAAGCTGGCGCAGCTTCCGTACTGGATGCCAGCCAGGATAAATATCAATTTTACGACATCTACGGATACATTCTCGTTTGCCCAGCCAAACTCGCATGATGCCGGCAGGCCTCGAATCCGCGGTTAGTTTGATTTATGAACGTTGATCCTCGACTGCGTCACGTTTAACTCTAGAAATACCGTAGCTATTTCTCCATCAGGTAGAAAGAGATATATGATACACGTTTTTCCATAAAAGTATCGTCTCACGGTAGAAGGCCTGATATCTGAGGAGTATAGAATTTCCGTTGGCGACTACAGGTATTTTTTGGACGTTTATTTCCTCGCATAAAACGAGAAATCGTTCTCGAAATACATATCGTAAGTGTGAGTTTTCGTTACTTTGCGTTATTGGATTTCCTTTTTGTTTCAACTAGCTGAACCTTTTCAAATGCATGCACGCGAACTAGCTACGTACCTTATATACGAACGCAGCCCTCCGGCGTTACACCCCGTAACTTTACGGCTCTCGTAAAAGCCGTTTGATGGCGGTGGAATTCTTTTTTTATGCTGAAAAGTAGGATTTTATACGGACAAGTGCAGGCCGTCAGAGAAAGCGAGCTGAATAATAGCGCGTGCGGTGAAATAAATTCGAACAGCTCGGATATTAAGGATAGCCAGCTCACGTAACGCCATTGTTACAAATTCACCGTTACGCACGCATTGATAAGCACAAAGTAGAGTAATAAGAGTTTGATCGACGTAGTTCCGTTTAAATAATTAAATGTCTTTTGTGTCGAAATCATTTTGTATTTATTACACGCAGAAAATAATTATCTACCGTTCTACATTTTTATCAAGAGCCTGAAAGTAGATTAACCAATGTTTCGACAATTAAATACAAATGATGCACATCAAATAACGTCATTTATCGAATTTTGTATTAATAATAGATGCCATTAAAACTTCGATTTGATTCTCAATTTTAAATAGTAAGCAACATTGAGGCAAAATGCAATTTTCAGGCGAAGCAAATTCAGATATAGACGCGAATGAAGGCTTAATCATTTTTTTTCCGTATAAATGAATTTTAACGAAACTTGATAACATTAATGTCGAATTTCCGGTGAGAGCATAATCGCTTTAGCGAAACTTCAAAAAGCGCCTCGCTCTTTAACTAGCTCGCATCTATTATCGGTCGCGCCACTCTTCGTTATTAGATAAAAAAAATTAATGGTCGATCAATCACAATCAATTTCAGGAATGGCGTAACTGGCTCACGAGCTGACCGAAGTAGATGCGCTTTATCTTTATTTTCTACAGGACGACCGGTTAGACAGACGATGGGGGCTAAAGATATTCATATCAACGTGATTTCTCTCGCCCTGTTAAACTGTCAATTATTGTCTTATTAATCTATTATCGCGCGGTCAAACATTTAATTATGAAGATGTAGTGGAATTGGAATTGTTATATGTTGCAACTCATAAATCATGACTAACAACACGCTGAGACAAATGGATAAACCAAAAGATTCTGATCATATCAATCAGAATTGTGGTTGCTCAGCTATAGAATTTCAATAGAATTAAAATTAAATAGCATTCTAGAATTCTATTACTATATTTAATTTTATAATTCTCAACTAGAGATTCTATTATAATTCGTACATTTTTTTAACAAAAGTTCTAATTTAACATTAGAACGAAAAATAAATTCTTTTTCTTCTTGTATTGCTCCAAAAATGTCTAATTACATATATGTCAATATATGTTGAACGGTCGAATAATCCGTATGAATACGCAAATTATCGTAGCATAACAATGAGTCTAATTAATGAGCTAGACACAGGAATTCCTGCGGTACTGCGTTTTTGATCATAATGTAGCTCGCGCTATGGAAGTGCACGCTTGGGTCTGATTGTATATTATAATTAGAACAATAATTTAAAATCGAGAATATGAGAACTAATGAACCTCCAAGGAATTAATATTTGGAGACGGTTTTCAACAATAATAACAATTATTTTATGCGATCTAAAAACATTACGGAATTTTAAAATAATAAGAACAAGCTTTCAAAAATGACAAAAATAGATTTAATAAATGTAATAGACAAATAATAATAAGCGTTTATTTGACGAAGCGTTAATTGGACGATTTCATTAATCTTAATAATTACTTTACGACCTGAAAGTGTCTTACAAGACGAGAATAACGAAGTTCCAAAGTTACAAAAATAGGATCTAATAATAATGAAGTGCAATAATAATAGGCGTGTATAAATATAAATATGAATTTAACATAACACTATCTGAAATGCAACGATCGTTTAAATAATCCTAATAAGCGACCGGGGCGTTTATAAATATGAAATCTCTCACGTTATCGTCATTTGCTCTTTTGTATATATTTGGATCTGATAATTCAATAATCTAAAATCACAGATAAGAGAGATTCAATAAACTTTTAGGGAATTAATAATCGGACAATAAATCGGAATTAATAATCGGAATTAATAATCGGACAACAATTTCAATGATTATTTTATAATCTATAGAAAACGTTGCAGAATTCTATGTAACACCACGAATATAACAGGGTTTCAAAATAACAAGAATAGAATCTAATAAGTGTAATAATAAATAACAACGGGAGTGTATAATAATAAATGTGGATTTAAAATAGTTATAATTCAAAACACAACAGTCGTTCAAATGATTTTTGCGACCGGCGTTTATAAATACGAAATCTCTCGCGCCATCATTATTTGCTCTTTTGCGCAATGTTTTGTAAGCCACGTAAGCGAGCTTATTCTGTACATGGACCATCACTTGGAGCCTCGATTTTCTGCTTCATCAAGACATCGCCAACGCAAGCCGGCCGGCCGTATGCTAATCGGGTGCATGGCGGGGAGGAAGCGCAGAAACGCCACCCTCCAACGAAGAAGGGCGATACGAAGGGAGAGTCCCCCGTATGATCCCTTCGACCGAGTGAGTGACATCGCGCGCAGGAACAAGGGCGTGCGGATTTTATGATGCGGCTTTTTTTTTCCTTTTTGGACCCGACGGCGATTACACGCACACGTCGTCCGAACGAACGGACGGACAAACGACGATGACGTGACCGCGTGAAATTGCGTGGGCGATGCAGGATTTGTCGCATGTATCGTTGCAATCGAGGAACGATAAAAAGAACGTAAACGGGGTACGGATTTCGGGTAGCGTATGAAAAATTGTTCAATGTGGCCGCGCGCATTGTCGATTTAATAATTCGAAATTTTCAGGAGTCCCTTAAATTATTTAAACGGTATTTTAGAGACGAGATGTGCTAAGGAATTAACAAGAGGAAAATATTAATCGCATGAAACTTAATTGGACTTCAGTAGTGAAAAACTATCATGTTTTCCAAAAATGACGTGAGGGTTTGAAAAAAAGTGCAATCTTTACAATTATTCTCTGCTGCATTTATGCTTCAATTTTTAGCATACCTTCTATTTTTTTACATAATGCATAAACGTTAAGTATCTTTTTAATATGTGCGTTGTCCGTTACTCAGAACTTTCCGATTGAATCAATATCCTAATAAAAGAAATAAATATTCTCTATTCTATCTTTACGCCGGAAATTTTCTAAACGCCGTTTATATACGGGAAAACGCAAACGGCGGACTTCCCGTGGAGTTCTACCCCATTCCGGGTATGTCCACGTGACTGCCGAGAGCGGCGATAGCGGCATTTAACTCTCCCATGTGTTCTGCAAAAATCCGGTAATTCGCGGAGAGGACATTCCCTTGATATCGATATCCCTTCGGGGCGCGTCGTACGTACATCGAGCCGAGGCACCCTTTCCCTACGGCCCTGCCAACCTCCCACTATCCTCTCTCGGTAGCCGGCAGCAGTGCTCAGTCTCTGTCGAGCTACCATCGTGTTCGGAGGTAGCTTGCTCCGTTTTTTTTTTTTCGGCTCACCCGCTCGTGTCACGAGCGTGATCGCGATTAGAGAATTAGTGCGCGAGTACGTAATTACATTGTGAACAGTTGAGAAAAAATTGTGAATCTGCCAGGTGATAGCTGCACAGTACGTCGAAACCGATGGGGGATGACGTTCGATGGAGAAAAAGGTATGATTCTGTGCGAAACGGATTGAAACTCGGAGGGGTAGGTACCACGGCGGAGGGTGTGCGTAATGCGTCGCGAGATGCGTCTTTTCCCCGGTGAGAGGTTTTTCTCCGAGGTGGCGAGGTTTCGCGATCTGGAGAATTTGTAAGATTAGAATGGGCTTGGGATCGCGGGTATTCGACAAATACGACGTGATCGAATTCGGCGACGTATCCGCGTGATGTTCGGCGAGCAGCTTGTAATCCGGAGCGTGTGGAGATTGGAATCGTTCAAATATTTGGGGTGTCGAAGGATTCGAATCGGATTTTATTACGTCGCATAGTTTGGAAACCGTGATCTTTTTCTTCTCGAATACATTCGAAACGTTGGATGCTTCGAATGGTAATACACGCGAAAGATAAGACGAAAATTGGAGAGTAGACTTCGGAGGATTTAAATCTAAGCTTTCAAATATGAGTAGGTATTTCATCCCTTATTTCAGTCCCCTTCTTTACGTCACAATTCTTTTTTCCGATGCTTCTCGCCTCGACGCGTTATCATCCTGACATCTCGTTTCGAATCGTACATGCATGTGAAGTAACATAAAAAAAATTACAAAATTATGTAGAATATTTTTTTAAGATTTTTAACAACTAGGATGTTTTCTATGGTGAAAGTAAATGTTAAAATAAATATTAATGTTAAAATTAATACACACAAAAAAATATTAGCCTACGGCTAAGAAAGATGATTACTAAATTTCTTTTTTTTTTTTAAATAACGGTTTATTTTTAAGCAATGGTTATTTTTAACAAAAAGTATTTTCTTGATAAGTTTTCTTAACAGTCCGAAAATAAACTTATTACAAATTTAAAAAAAAACTTTACACTATCATGTACGCAAAGGGGAACGAGAATTTGTCTGTTGAAGAATTATAAAAATTAAAATAACGACTTTTTTGTACATATTATAAACAAATTGAAATTGTTTTAATTTAATAATCTTGATCGAAGTATTAAACTTACTAGGAATATATTTTGATGCTTGTGATAAACTTATGATATATTTGCGGATACATAAACTTTTTAAATATTTAAACTCAAATAATATTTAAGTATTATTTTTCTTTGTAGGTTTATAAATATTTCAAAATATAAGAAGTTACGGCAAAGACATAAAATAGTACGTATTAATAATCGAATTTTTTTTTATCTGTGAGAAACTATAAAAGAGAAAGTCTATAAATGGAAAACTCGTACGATAAGAATTGCGATAGAAAGAAAATTAATATTCTATTTTCTCAAATTAAGTAAAAAATCAATATGACATTTGTGGAGTAACAAATTCAATCTTTTATGTCAATCCCGTATTGACTTGCAAGACTAACTGCCATTTTGAAATGTAAAATTCTCTCTCTCGCACTTTGTATTATACTATATTGATTATGACTTTTTAAAGATTTAAGAATATCTCATTGTCAGTAGATTAAATAAAAGTGTTATCGGTTTATTTCGTTTTTCTAGTATAACACTATTCTAATTTTTTATTTAACAATACAATGCCATATTTTTCTATTATAATCTAAGCCTGTTCAACGAACAATAAACAGCGGACTATTTAACGGATAATATTTTCATATCAATGACAATAATAGGAAATTGTTATATTTCAATCAATTTAATGTATATGTTAATGATATTTTATATAATTGATGGAATAATAAGCATTATTCTAACCCAACAAACGAGCTGACGTAACTCGACATTATTGATTATTTTACGTTAAAATAACGACGTGTAACGTCAGCATGTTTGCCGAATTAGAATAATGACGTCATTGATGTAATCTTTAACGTCAAAATGACGACAAATAACGTTAGCTTGTTTGCTGGGTTAGCGACTATAACGCCGATATAACACGTAATAATAACTAACAATAGCGGCCGTATTATTTGACGGATAATACAATTCGTATTAATGATAACAATAGCAAATTGTTATACAATACTTTACAGTCAATTTATTATATTTGAGAATCAATTAAATCCACGTGCTAATTTATAATTAGAATAATAAACTTGACATTTTTAATAACGTAAACATGATGTTTTGTTCGCTGGGGATTAGAGAATAATGCTTATTACTCTAATTATAAAATATTAGCATATAGATTAAACTCTCAAGTATATAAAAATGTTCTCTTATTGTCATTAATTCGAAAATCTTTTCCGTCGCTCGCTATATTCATTCGCTCGTCGTTATCACACGATATGCCATTATACACCAGCATGCCATTATAGTCGCTAATCAGGAACTATTTGTCTACTTTCTCCGCAAAAATATCTCGCTCGTACGGTGCGATCGACCGTAATTTGAGCTAAAAGATTCCTTTCGTCGATAGGATTCAAAGATCCCTACAGGACGGTGCATCGAGCTCTGGCGTAAGTCTCCTCGCAATTTCTCCATGAATTTCTCCTGGTAATTTCTAAAAGAGGCGCTCCTCCTCGCGGCTATTACGTGGCTCGTGACCTCGCGCGGAAAAGAGCTCGACGAGACAATAATAAGCCGGGTGGTGCAATGAATGAATCCGTAGGCGCTAGAAATGAAGAGGCTGTACGCGTCTTGCGATTTTCCGCGACTGTAGACATTAAATTGCGACGAATACTCGGCGGAAACGCATGTAGCGGTATATACCTTAACGTTCCCATTACGTCGCGCGCTTCCGGTGATCAGATAACCCGCTAGAAAGCTGGAGTCGCTTCTTCGTCATGTTCACGGTTCAAGGGAATTTGTACACGTAACAAGATTGTTATTTTGATATCTAGCTTGCTCTTTGGATACTTTATCGACAAATTTTATCGCGTTGATATTAAAATTACATTGTGTAATAACTTTAATTTTTTAGAGAGTTAGAAAGGAAACGAAAGACTGTAAGTGCACTCCTCGCGTGTAATAAGTGCTTTTATATATGTAAGTGATTTAATTTTCTCGGTATAAGAAAAACACTATATTACATGTTAAATATATAAATTATATTTTTATATAATGTTATTTGCACACGCGCGGAAAACTAAATTATACACATATATATATGTAGGCACTTATTCTTGAATTTACAATGTGAAGTTTTTATATATTTGTGTAAGTAAAGTTTTTCCGTATACATGAGAGGAAATATTTCAAACATTTTTTAATCTCTTAGCTGTTTAATTTATTTGTATTAGCAAAAAAATTATATAAAAGAGGAAAAAGTAGAATGTCACACACACTTTAGAATTACATAAAATGTGACAATGATATAATTCAGGTAACTTTATTTGACACCAGAGTACAATTTCTTCTATTATTAGCTATACAATTGCGCTTTTTAAAGATACGCCTGCGCATCTAGTGTGTTTCTATTATTTTCAAAAATTTCTCAGGAAGATATTTTTTAAACGTAAAATTTAAACATTTATTAATACGTATATAAAGAGATTATATATTAATATATACATATATTATATTATTTTTGGAACGTAAATTAATAGGGGGACTAAGAATATGCCCCAAATTGCAGTTAACGCGATTAAGTGACCCTGACCTGAGGTGTGGCGAACCTTAACGAAGGTTCGTTCCCACGATTGACGAGCGTGTATATATGGTCGCGGAGCTTCCCGAACTTGGAAGCGTCATAATTTGACAACGCCCACGGGCGGAGCGTCATTTTCGAGCTTAATGATCCGAAATATCCTGATGTCGCATTTTCAACCTGATGATCGAAGCAAGTTTTCCTTGGTTCACGATTTAAGCGAAAAAAGAGAGAAATGAGATCTGGAAATGTCTGTTTGTTCGCACGAGAAAAGGGGTGGCTGCGAAGCACGGCGGTTTAATCGACACGATCCCAACTTCGACTTCCTCTGCTTTTAAGAGCGAAGTACGTGTGAGTTACAGCACCGCACTGCAGTGCAGTGCCGGTGCAGTGCGGCTGCAACGAAGGGCCGAGTGCGCATCCTCATTCGCGCCCTTTTAAAGGTACTGTCAGCGCCTGAATATGCGCGGTTCAGTGACGATAACGATTGTGACTGTTAGTATTGTTTTTTTTTCTTTTACAACGTCGATATTTCCTGCGAGAAAAATTCTCGACTACTCGAAGAGAATACCTCAACTCGAATAAATTAAATCTCGCACGACTCCAGGTTGTATAATAAAATGTTTCATGGCGCATTGGTTCTTGCAAGGACACGTCTTGCTTATCGTCAATAAAAATTTACATTATTTCTTTTCCTTTGGTCCGAACGTTTTCTTTTCCTTTATGTATCTAATTAAAAGCTTTTAGGATTTAATCTCGCGAAGGAAATCGTCTGAGCGGGGAAAGAAGAATATATCCCGTGGGTGCAGTCGAGAGCTTTGACTTAGGATCGAGTGGGTGGAAGGTTATCCTGGGAGATCGGAGACCGCGTTCGCGAGACTTCTCTTGAGGGTGATGGAAGGAGGCTTTCCGCCCCTTTTACGGAAGAGGCTACGATTCGTTCAGTGACCATAAAGAGCACGTGATTGTCTGCTCTTGGAAACTCCCGACAAGGAAAAGCTCTCAGATGAAACTTGATTTGAAAATTTCTGGTCTACTTGTAATTGTTTCATCAGAGATGTTTTTATTAATTGTTGCGATTATTGATGGACGTTCATAACTTTTTCGCGCCATTAAACGTAATATTGTGAAAAGATTTTCGTAGAATAGTTTGAGAATTGTTTGCTTTTTTACTTCTTTTTCTTGTTAAATAACAAGCATACATAAGGAATAATTTCAGAAATTAATTGTTTTATTAAATAATGAGCATTTATAATTTTTATAATTATGTTAATAAATAAATGTTCAGTATTGTGTGTGAAAATTTTGTAAGAGGAAAAATTATTGTAATTACCATATAATTTAACTATAATTTTCAATGCCTAAGAGTATTTTTTAGAAAACTATAAATATAATTATTATTATTAATATTATAACAGTAAAATAATAATTATAATGGAGTTCTTAATTATTTTACTATACTCGTCTAATTATAGTCACAAATATAAAGATTTTTTCTCAATGTGAATCTGAGTGATTCAAGGAGAAAAGTCCAATCCAGAGCGTCTATCTCGAAAACAACAAACCTTTCGATACTCTGAATAAACTCCGGCTAAACTAATAGTGCAAAAATTGATCTCGAAGTAGTATTTTCTTTTAGAGTTTATTTCTTTAAAGCGACCAACTTCCGCCACTTCGTAAAAAGCAAGTTGCAACGGCACCTGACCCTTCTCACATAGTTCCGGTAAGGTTGCCGTCTCCCAGGAGTAATACACATCCCTTCGTGATTTTTGCGATTATCCAGCACGGAACAGTGCAGTTTTCCTCCCTTGAACAGCAATCTTACTCGACGTTTTCCCGGAGTGCAAGATAAAAACAAATCTTTCGCGTCCGTTACTGGCGCTTCCGTTCCTTATCTAGACCGTTTCACCGACGAGGCAGATCCGCGTTGTATTATTACGTGATACTGGCTGAACTTCCCAGACAATTGCCGCGAGAGTAAAGCTTTTACAAAAAGATGAAAAAGGACATTTTCAAGGATGGCGGATAATTCGTGGGAACATTTCGTAGGAAGGATGTGTGCGACAAGGGTTGACAAGGGACGAGGGGTTAGGAACGAAATCCTGGGAGAGATAGAGACGAATTTATAAACGTAAATGTCGCGCGAAATGACTTTCAGACTGTCTAATTATTTTTTAACAAAATTACTGGGTTTTTTTTTTAATTCAAGGAAATTGTTATTTTTCTTTGTAAGAAGCATACTTATTTGTGATCTAATATTAATTAGCAGTTTCGAGTTTGAGAATATAAAAATAAAGATAAAGAATTAAAAAGTTCCCTAAACGTTATTAGGTATTGTACATTTATTATTTTCCTGGCATAGAGAAAAATGGCTGCGTCTCAATTCTCGATGGTCGTTTCTTAAATTCAACCAGCATCCCGCCAACTGTATTGGATACTGCGAGAAAAATGAAGGCAGCTTCGAGAGAGGATCAAATAGAAGAAAAACAAGGAGCCAACGAAAGTCCTCTGAAATTCCTACAAGGCGAGGAGACACAAGTACTAGTGCGAAGCATGTCGGATCTCAAGACCTTCGTCCCTTTGGGCTTCCTCTGTCTCTCTGTCTTTTCTCGTTTCCTTCCTCTCCTCGCTTCTTCATAGTGCTGAGCTGTCGCGATTTACTCGTACGAAAGCCACCCCTTGGCGTATCCCTAATGCGGCAATCGGACAGGCATGTCGTCATCTGTGCCTCTATTCGCATGCAGAATCTTCACCCCTCTCGTAAAACGTTTCTTCTTCCCGCACCTTGAAAAAGCGACGTAATTTCTATTTCAAAGAAAATTTTATTGCACACATAAGATGTTTCGTGCATGAATCTTTTTTATCGCTTTAATATAGATTCCTTTTTCGAGAGAAAGACTTCAATGAGCTTTTTGTATTATAAGCAAATAACAAAGTAAGAATTTTTAAAAGTTAAGTTTGACGAACGCAAATGTATAGTAAAATGGGGAACACGAAAAGAATAATTTTGCTGAAGTATTTAAAAATTTAACTAAATCTGAAAATAATTTGATTGGGCCATCAAAATAATTTTGAAGAAATCTGAAGCATGAGCAATACTGCAAAAAGTTTGACATTCTATCATCCAATTTAAGTTCTACATAATTATCTTTATAGTCAGACAAATTATTTTTAGATTCGTCACTGTTAGATACTAAAGCAGCAATGATAATCTAATTCCTTGAGTTAATTAAAAATAACAAAATAATAAAATTTTGTTAATTTCTGCGTGTCAAAATGTAAATCATTCTATTTCTATGATTTGTTTCAAAGTAAACAACGTCCATATTAAAGTATGCCCTTTTAAATAATAAATTATAAATTTGAGTCGAATTTAATATACTCGTATTTTCTGGAGTTAAATTATTCAATTCCATTGTTTTACTTAAATTAACGATATTTTGAGTCGGACTAATGGCAAATAATATGGAAATATCACTATATAGAAATGATTAAAAATAAATCAAATTGTGGTATAACGGGACATTATGGATTTAACAGTGTCTAATTAAAATTTTAAATACTTCGGTAAAATCATTCTTTTCGTATATCATTCATGTAAATGTAAATAGAATTTTTAACTTTCAATACTATCTCTGGCCCAGTAAAGTCAAATTAAAATTTCAAACTTACGTAATAATAACTTTCGAAGTTCATCTTCTATTCCCATCGAGTCGAATTAAAAATTCGTCGCGAAGATATAAACTTCTCCCATTTTCCACGTCTATTCCCGACCGAATACTCACGCCGAACTTTCTGTCGGCCAGAAAATCACGCTCGACGAGAAATTTCGCGCTTGAAAACGACATAATACGTCGGCGAGAAGTTTTTACAGACCGAGAGAGAAACTTACAAGAGCCGGTGACCATGTCTCGTGTTTCCGCATTTTTCATATATCCGAATTTCTTCCGTATTCCCTCGCAATCGCATATAGCCACTCATGTTTCCGTCATTTTATCTTCGTAGCGATTTTATTTCTCATCCGCATGACATTCTCGGTTTTCCGCGATAAGAAAATATCTGCGGCGCAACGTCAGCAAGTGCAATTGCGATATGTCTCGATCCTTTTTTCTCTCTTTTCTCTTCTTTTATATACATCGATGATGCTTTTTCCAGAGCATTTTTCTAGAGGTACAGAAAATGCTCCCTGCGATATTCCTGTAATGAAACCGCGTCTGTTCTCGAGATGCTACATCGATGAAATCACAAAAAGAGACAGAAAAAAAAACCGGCACGTAATAAGAGACTGAAAAAAACTGCAAGAAGCATAAACGGGATAATAAAAGGATGAGAGTGTAGTGAATTGTAATAAAATGCATCAGATAACAATAGCCTTTTTATTTGTTGCCAATAATACATAATAAATCGATCATCATACATACATATATGTATAGAATTGTAAGCGTTATGGAAATGATTTTATTGAATATTATATTGTTAACAAACGTGAAATAAATTAATATCTTAACTTTTATATAAGACGGAAAAGCCATTATAGCGCAGAAATAATACATATTTTGTTAATGTTGTGAAATTTTGAAAATAAATCTCTCTAAATATTAAATACATTTACGATCCAATATCGAAATAAGTTAGGAGGATATTTTTATACCATCTAGATACGTTCTTTTTTTTTATGTTAATATCAAATATATAGAAACTGCTTTTTTCTGATATGTCGAACGATTGATTGAGATGCCTTAAAGTCCGTCGCCTTATATAGAAAGGATCATTTCGTGGACTACTTATTATGCAGCTTAAATGGCCCGACGAGAACGTGTCGCACATGAGAATCGGTTCTGTCGAACGTTACGAACTTATAATTTACGAGGACGCAAGCCTCTGACAGCGATAGACCGTAATGAATCGTAATAAGTCCTCGGTCATTACGCAATTATGCCCGATTATGCGATTCGCCGGTTCGGCCATTAACGCGATCGATATTATAATTAGCACGAAAGATCAATCTTCTGAAAGCGATACGCAAAAACATAGTGACAAGATTATGAAAGACGAACCGAAATATTTTTCACAGTTGTTTAAAAAATTATTAATTGTATCGAATCAGCATTTGCTACATTTTTTATTTCCATTAAATTACATCCAATGTAAAGTTTATATAAATACGAATTTTGAATAAAATGTTGAATATTTACGCAATAACTAATTTCCATATTATTTATTTATTTCTCGTATTTGTTTCTATATTTTAGCCCTCTCTCTTTCTCTCTTGATTTATTACTGCATGTTAATGCACATGATGCGTAAATAACCAGTATATATAATACGTATAATGTACGAAAAATATTTCGGATTTATTAGATTGGAAGATATTGATATCTGCGAGGCAGCAGTCTTTTTATGCAAAGCTACCGCATCTCGTTTGACTCTGTAATTGAGAATGAATGCGTCAAAAGATTACCAATTAGCGCAATCGATAACTGCTGGCTCGGATAAATTGATGATACCAATGGAAGACGGGAGTCCGCGCGGTAATGCTAATGTAAGATTTGTTATGATATTGCACAGCAGGAAAGTGCATCGAATATGCACCGGTTGAACGCGATTATTATCAAGCATCGGATTTCATCGTAAAGCACTTTCTCCTCACATCGTATCTCATGCCCATCCTAGCTGCATCGTCATTAAGGTCTCGTTGCAACGTATTCCGCTACGACTCTTCTAAATGACGTATCGTTCGACTGCAATTTATTCCGCGTCACAGTGAAACCCGGTTTTATTTGCGTTTACAAATTTCAACCACCAACAAATGAGAGTGAAAATGACATTTATTTGTTTATCCTTCAAAGTCGCGTAGCAATGAAAAGTTACCTCTATTTTAAAAATATATAAATATTGCCGCGCACACGGAAAAAAATTACTTAAGTATTTTAAAATTTAAGGCTGCTGGAAAAAATCGACATTAGCTGTAATTAACAGAAAAAGCAACTTTGCAATTGTCAATACTTGAGCGTACACTGATAGAAAAATTTTGGTATTTGTGACGATTATAATTATATATTATCATAATTATGATTATTATTGTTATAAGGTTAGAGCAATAATAATTTTATATATATATAATATATATAGAGTTCTTTTAATAAAATTCATATTTAGTAGCAAAAATGACTACAAATTATAATTATTATTTATTATTATTATAAAAATAATTACAATTTTATAGTTTGATTACAATGTACAGTAATTTTAATAATTATATAAAATATATATGGCTAGTCCAAAAAATGATTATGAATTATAAATAAATTATAATAATTCATTATTTTTATAGTAATAATAATTGAAATTATATTCACGTTATCAATTATGTACATATTTGTTGATAGAATTATATATGTATAAAATAATATTCTAGTAACAATTATAATTATATGGTAATATATAATTTATATATAGTCATAACATTAAAAATTTGTCTCTCGGTGTACATAATTATTTTGATAATCCAACAAAATTATTTTCGGATTTATACGTAGCTAAATTTTTAGATACTTCAACAAAATCGTTCTTTCTTTCTATATGCATTGACGTAAAATATCATCAATTTTCCAAAAGTTCTCTAAACACTTCTTTTCAAACTCGTTGGCGGCACAAATGAATCTGCATTGACGAACGCGACGCATTCATTTTGACAATTGCTCTTATTTAGCGTTTGCGAAAGAATTCCAACGCAAAGCTACACAAGACTCGCTATTGTACGGGGCCGCTTATCAATTTGTCGTGCGGGCCCCGGTAGTATTTGCAGTAACAATCAGACTGTCGACGAGAGTGTTGGGCGAGCGAAAAGCGGATTGTCCCATTGTTTTTGCGCCAACAATGCCGGGTGCAGCGGGGTGGCTGATTTAAATTAGTCCCCGAAAGAGAGGGTGACGCTACAAATTTCGACAGGGACGACGGGAGGGGGGACGCCTCTTGCTATTTCCCCTGACGTATCCTGATTAATGTTTCATTTAAATTCACGAGCGTGCTACCGGTGCCGGGTCGTTGTTGCTGTTGCTGTTGCTGTTGCTGTTGCTGCCGGGAAAACCGAGAAGCACCGAAACAAAACGAGCCGAGTACCATGGCGTTCATCCCTTCGAAGTCGATCGTGCTTACTCTTAATCGCCCGCCCGTCGCTCTTAATTCTTATTAATGGTTCTTAACGCGCTTCGAAGATAATAACCGACGATAATCGGTATGCGTCTGCAGGATAATACCGACTACTTACTGAATGCGCCAAAAGTTTTTGTCGCCGAGTAATTCGCTTTCTATTGTTCGGCGGCTTTATTTAATCGCGAACAATACCATGGTAAGGTGCGTAAAAGGAAATTTATGTAATTTTCTCACGAGGTATATCGACGCGTAAATCAAAGTTCCCGAAACATTTGGAACTGACTTCAGGCAGTTCAATGATGAAATTGAGCTCCTACAAAAAAATACTGCGAATTCCAATCTCTCAATAGGAATTTTGTTGGTTAAATGAAAGTCCATTCGCACTTGGATAAACTATTCGATCTGCCAGTCCGACTCTATGCACTTGCGTGATAGCCAGCTGGGAATCAAAGGAATTGATTTATTCGATTCTCCGAACAGCCGTCGCTCGATCATTCTCACTGGCCAATAGCCAATATCAACTATGATTGCCTATATTTGCACCGTAAGATTCTTCGAAAGACGTTTTCTCGTACTTCGCTCTTTCTTTCCTTCTCTGAATTTATTAAGAATTGAAAACTTTCTCTGCATATTCGCGATCAAATAAGATAAGAATTATTATTCAATGTACTCTTATGAGGTTTTTATTATATAGATACGTTACTTCTAAATGTTCATTAATAATTGGAAATATCTTTTGAGCATTTCTTGAGAGATAAGAATTATTATTTATTTCCATTTAACATGTTTTATTACTTGACATACTTTTGTGAGTCTTCCAGATTGTTTTCAGAAAATTTATTATTAATTATTAATATTAATTATTAATAATAGAAATAATATATTATGTAAATAAATAAATTATATATTTTCAGAAAAAACTAATTATAATCTTGATAGTACACTCTAAATTTCTTGCAGTGAAATCTCATTTCAAGAGAGTGAAAATACAACCACCCTCTTGAAAACAAGTGAAAATATTTCACTTTTTGAAAAAGAGTGTATTTTGCATTGAAATTCCAAAAAAAGTAAGATTTCATTCTTTTGAAGTGAAAATTCATTCTAAAAAAGAGTGAAAATTGTCACTTTTTTTTAAGAAGTCAAGGGTGGTTAATATCTTCACTTTCTTGGAGTGAGATTTCAGTGCAAAAAATTTAGAGTGTACCATTTTTTAGAACTATTATAATTTGTTTTTCTAAGAATATAAAATATATCATTTCTAATATTAATAATAATAATATAATATGTAAACTTTCTTTAAAATAGTGTATAAGAAAAAAATTATATACAAGAAATATTTCAAATAATATAATATATTAAATAAATAATTCTTGTCTTATTGCAAATATTCAGAATTTCTAAAATAGCAATATTTGTAATTATTGTCATTTATTTCTACGTGATGCAATTGAAAAAAAGGTAGAGTTTTATTTCTCGAAATAATTTGTTGCTCGCATTTGGCTGCAAAGCAAAAAGTGAATTTGTTCCCCAGTTTTGTCTGTGGCTTCGAATGATCGATAGGAATCCTAATGACATTGTCGCGATCAGTTCACGCGGAACAATCCAGCAATCGCATGTTCTATGCTCCATCCCGTCGTGTAATGAACTTCGAAAGTCACGAACGATGCTCCCTAAATCATTTACTTCTTCCCTCGCTCTCAGATAGGGAACTATGCATCGTCAAACGCGGTTACGGAGAGCAAGAGAAAAGTCTCTCCGCTTCAGAAGTTGGGATTTCGTTCAACTTTTCTCATCGCAACGAATTCAATTCCGCAAAATTTACTATCCCCCGAAATTTCATCAACGCGATATTTCATGGAATGACCTTACAAAGAATTGATTCCAAAACATTCAACCTCTGTTTCGGATAGAACTTTCATTTTTATACCATTATTACGGTATAAAAAACTGTAATGTACATAATTTGTTCTCGGATCTCTTTTAAATTAAAAGTTCTTTTAAATTAAAAGCGAAATGGATTGTTAATGATAAGAATATTAATTTTTATAGCATCTTATGTCTCTCTGTCGTCAAATTTAAAGCGAAAAAGAATCGTCAAATGTAGGAGGTCTTGTATAAAAATTAATTTAATCACTTTTCTAAAAGAAAAAAACAAAAAAGAAAATAGAAAAACGTGATCTTTATTTTGAGGGATTGAAAAAAGAATTCTTTTTTCGATCCGATTATATTTGAAAATGCATTTTTCAGCCGATTATATCAGATTCGTGGGGACCCTCTTGACGTGGTATTTCAAATTTCCTCGCGGCCGGATGCCTTCACGACGGAGAGGGTGCATTCTCCCAGGAAAATCCTTATCGACGTCCCTTTATCGGCATACCCTCTTTTCGGAACTCCCTTACGAGCGTTATTACCGAAACCGACGTCGCTCGAACGCGAACAAATATCTTACTTCGTCTCCTGTAGGCGTCAGATGTTAAATGGCGTGCCATCCGACATTCTCGTATGGCGGACAATATAAAGTGAAGAAGTCACTCTGCAATATCGAAGCAACTTGGCTCCGACGGTCGAATATAAATGCTGTCTTAAATGGCAACAATATAGACCGGCGCGATAAACATGGTAAATAGATTCTCGATCGACGCTCGTCGGATTAAGATGAATGATTTCTCGCTTTTCTCGTTATAGGTATTTGTCGTTGCCACAAGAAAGATTTATTCGATCGAAAGAGAAGTAGATTGCTTGAATCAACTTTATCACAGTCTTAGAAACTCCATGAAGTTTGTTCAAAATTTTTTTATATAAATCAAGACAAATAGAGAAATTATATAAAGTTCTATTTATCGAAGCGTCCTGGAAACTTAAATTGCGCAAAATCGGAAATTTGATGAAAACATTACGACAGATTTTCTGCTCAGATTTGTACCAAGTTGCAGTAAATCCTTGATGTTTGATAAGAAATGCTTGAAAACTCTATTTCCTTTTTCTTTTTTTCTTTCTATCCAATTTATATCTGTGCATTTATAAACTTTCTTTTGCTTTTTTTTGAAAATTATATTACTTTTATTTATATACGAAAAGAACAGTTTTGTAAAAATTGCTAAAATTTTTATTAGATACAGATTTAAAAATAATTTTATTGGACTATTAAAATAATTATATATATATATATATATAATTATATAACGCTCAAAATAGTTATTAGAATGTGCGAAATTTTCGCAGCGTTATGAATATATATAATTATTTTATATTTTAATAGTCCAATAAAATTATTTTCAGATCTATGTCTAGCTAAATTTTCAGATACTTCAAAAATTGTTCTTTTCGGAAAATATTTGAATCTAGCTCCATTTTTAGATATCACTATATATAGGTAATTGTAACAGAAAAATAAAAAAAATCGAAATTAATCATTCTGTAACTTCGTAACTATTTAATTAATTAAAAAATTTTTTTGAAAATTCAATAAAAATTTTATATTCTAAATATAATGCAAATAAATGAGACAATCAATTTTAATTAAATATTGAAAAAAAATGTGATCTTATTTCCACAAAATCATTCTTTCTCTTCATGTAAGATAGAAAATATTCGAACAAGTAGTATCCTATTACACATCTTCATAATACAGTTCGACATCTCTCCGCAAAGGTCCTTTGTCCAAACAATTTTTATTCAACGACGGGATATAGTGATTCGAAGAAGCCAACAAAGACGAGAGGTTCTCGTTACAAAGAGTCAAATGTCGAGTATTTGTTTGGACGAAGAGCCCCTCCAAATCGGGGTGGACGTCTCGATTTATCCAGACGGGAGAGACCAACGGGGTGGGGAGGGGGAGGAGATCGATTGCATATGATGCACGAGTAGTGTGCAGTCGAAAAGTCGCTAACCGGCCATCGTGCGGAGGCGTTCGACCGGATTTAAACGGACGAAAATAAGCCACGTTCCTCTCGCAACACCCAGTTACTGTCTGTTGCACATTCGTTTGACGAACACGTGTAATATCGATCACGCCATTCGCATACCATTCGTACGCAACTCACATTCATGCGAATTAAATCGACAACCTGTGGACGAGGACGTACACATTGATTCCTACCGTCAGACGGATCGTCGTGTTTGCTTTTTAATCCGGTATCATTGAAACGCTATAATGTTGTACGGATGATTTTTAAGAAATTAATAGTTTATGGAATAGTAGATAATTTATTTTAATGTAGGTAATAAAATAAAACCACTAAAGCTCGATTGCACCAACATTACTTTGATTTTAAGTGGGGCTTGAGAGAATTCTCTCTGTCTCTGTCTCTTTTTTGTTTTAAAATGAGACAGAAAGAGTTTTAAGTTTTGCTTAAAGTCAAAATAATAATTAGTGCAACCGGGTCTTAATATAATATACAATATATATAAAGCACGTTTATTTATTGTAACGTAAAGCAAATATATAAGAAATAGATGTTTAAAATCTTTCGGGTCATTATAACTTAGTCTCCATGACGCGAATTAAGGATATATTAGACGTACAGTCTCTTCAAAAGTTACTGGAATTGGAAATTTATACTGATGAATATTATATATAAATGTGTGTGATGAATATTATATATATTTAACACAATTCAATGAGAGAGAGAAAGAGAGAGAGAGAGAGAGAGAGAGAGAGAGATAATATTTATATTTAACAATACAATTTTAATTTAAATTATCTCGTTTTATCTCAATTATTTTTTAAAAACATATCTACCTATTTTGAAATAATTTTTATCACATTCTGAATCGTTGCTAAACTTTTTGTATCTACGTTTTATTTTCAAATACAATGTAGACGAATTTCTAATTTTGTTCATATTTTATTAAAAAATATATTAATTAGAATCGTAATTATTTATACCTCAATGAATCCTTTTATGTGTAAAGGGCAAATGAATATAAAAAGTGCATCTATAAACATGATATTACGGACATTTTTAATTAAAAAGGATCTTCATTGTTTTATCACCAATTTTTAATAAAGAAACATAACAAAACTTTATCAATTGATTCTAGTATTACAAAAAAATTTTGATAAAAAATTCTGATTTTAAGATATTCGTATATAATGTGAAACGTATAAGAGATACTTATTTGTGCCTTTTATCTCTCTGGTTTGTAGCGTCTGCAAAACTCGTTCTTATTAATAAACAGAACGACAATTGAGACTAAGTAATAAATCAATAAATATCTATCATTGAGTGACAATGGT
>NW_017305987.1:3223401-3226937 GCF_001594115.1 Trachymyrmex septentrionalis | reverse complement strand
TAAACAGAACGACAATTGAGACTAAGTAATAAATCAATAAATATCTATTGAGTGACAATGGCGAATGTCTGACAAGGTCTCTCTAAAGATTCGCTGAGCTTACGCGTTATATTCTTGTCAAGATGAATTAGGCATGTGTGACGCATACATTAGGCCGTTCTAACGAGTTCGAGGCTACTCCGACGAACTCGACGAAGCTATTCGCTTTTTCGAGTTTGTCTTCGAGTGGTGCTCGTTTCTATGGCGAAAGAGCGCCGATTCTTTCGAATTCATCGCATCGGAAAGAGCAGAAGTCAATGAAGATTATTGTGTCTTCTTAAGATCCTCGATCATCAGGATCCGACGAAATTATTCGTGAGTCTCGACAATAAGCCCTTCGCAAGGGCTCCTCTCGTCTCGTGCGCTACAAAGAAACTCGGTAATAAGGGTCGACGGCCGAAGGGTGCCTTTTTCCGCAATAATTTTTCCACCATTATGCGCTGTGGAAATTGCGAAGGTAGACCGTTTTTCAATTCTCGACAATAGTGATTTTCCGAGATATTTAAAATACTCTCTAATTTTTTTAGAGTGAAATCTCTTAATCTTAAAAAACGAGTAAAAATTTACTCCAATTTCTATTTCTGAGTAGAATTTCACTCAAAGAAAGATTGGGGAGTAGATTATCTGAATAATGTTACTTGCTATAATCATAAGGAGAAACATGCGAATGATATTTAAAAACGAGAATGATAATTTTAATCATTAAAAATAACAGAAATGTTTTCTATGAATTTATAGAAAATGAGATTTGATGACATAGATTTTGTATTAAAATGAGATTTGCGAAAAGTAAAATTTGTATTCGGCTTTTTTAGCATATCTTTTGTAAATCATAGAAAATTTATGTATTATCTTTGTCTCAGCTGCGTCGAATTGCATCTACGTCACGTGTATACAATACATTATCTATATCTAGTTCGAGATACCTTGCGAGAGAGTGAACGGAACAGGAATATTAATATTCTTGAAAAGATTTATTCGTCGAATCCTATCTTATGCCCTATCGATTTTGGGAAGGGTTTTCCGGTAAACGGTGAGTGTTCGTTCGCAGATACGAAAGGGTTGCGGCTGAAACACTCGCGCTTAATCCCATTACAACGTTCCTCTAAATAGTCGAGTTAGTACGAATTATGTAGCCGGCTTCGCGTTGATTACTGCAATCTACTCGCAGCAGGTCCATATAGAAAGCAAGAGCAACAACGGCTTTCGGTAGGGGATGCGAGTCGGACGAAGTTATCTACCACGTGAGGGGAGAAAGTAGCAAAGTGAGATTCATTTATCCTCCGTGATGCAACGGTATGAAATATTCTTACAAACTCGCCGCACGGAACTTCGCGTCTCTCGCACCTCATATCTTTCGAGCCCCGTTTTTTACATTTAATCGTCAGAGCTCTTTCCGGAGTACTTCGTGTTGTACGTGGAAAGAATGGTTTTGTTGAAGTATCTAAAAATTTAGCTACATACAGATTTGAAAATAATTTTGTTCAACTATCAAAATTTTGCAGAAGTTCAAGTTAATTGTTCCACTGAAAAATAATTCGGTATTAGCTATCGGATGTTAAGTGAAATAATTTGAATTAAATGTTTTGTTAATATAATGAAAAATAAAATTTTTTTACCTTTTGACGAATCTTTAATAATTATTACCGATCATGACTGGTTATATTATTACGCGTGTAGTAATATTTATATTATATATGGAAAAGTAAAATTATTTTTTATTATATCGATCGGACATTTAGTCCGAAATTATTTTATCCACGATTTAGTAGCTATTACTGAAGTTTCTTTTTGGTGTGGAATATCAAAACTTTCGCAGCATTATTTATCAAGCTTGAATTTCCTACATAATTATTTTGGTTCAACAAAATTATTTTTAAATCTATAAGTATGTATCTTTTTTAAATGCTTTAACAAATTCTTTCCTTGTAAATATACTTTTACGCGACAAACAAATGCAAAATTAAATCTCGCGATGTACGAACACTGTGTGCATTATCTTTGTATTGCCGTATATATACCTCGCTTTCCAAAAACTCGCGTAATGAACGGAATGCTTTTAAGTGATCGCAAAGAAGAAAGAGAAATCCCTTGAAGGGACGTTTCAAATCGCCCCAGGGGATCTCGTCGTTGTGAGAGTAAATCTACTCCAGAGTAACTTTGTACCCGCTAACGTCGAGGCGTCGTACGCGACTTGACGAAGTTTGTTAAGCAACACAAAGAAGAATTCTTAATCTCATTTTCCCAACGCTTCCTTCTTTGCGACGCCTGACAGATTTGTTCGCTCGCAGTTGGATTACAATCCGAACCTCTTCCTTGAGTCGAGTCCAATAATCTTTTCCACGTATGAAAATATTACAGACACTTAAAGTCCTCTTCTATCTTGTCGTTCGTATAAATCAATACGTCGAACAACGAAAGAAATAGAGAAGTTCCATATCTTGAAGAGAAATAGTAAACGAGACATCTAGACAGAAGATATCCGTTCAATATTCGTTCTTTCACTTAGAATCATTGTTTATTCTATTTTCAAGATATATCGACATATTCTACATTAAAAAAAAAATTTAGTAATAACTACTAAATCTTGAGTAAAATAATTTCAATTAAATATTCGATTGATATAATAAAAAATAATTTTACTTTTCTTTAAATATATTATATTACACTGTTCAATAAAAAAAATACTTTTTTCTTTCCAAAGTACGATACTATGTTTTCCAAAGATTTTTTTCACTGAACACGATGTTATCTTCAGAATTTGCATATTATAATTTTTAGTAAATTGCGATAGTTTTTTTTTTATCTATTTCACCTTAATTTATTAAAATTCTTGATGTACTCATTTGAAAGATTTTAGATGTCACAGACTTTATTTAGAATCAAGTTTTTGTTTTATAAATGAATATAGCTAAAAATATCATCTTTTGTCTACTTTACTTTAATTTATTCCTGACGTGTTACGCAAATTCTACTAGCGACATTTTGTGTTTTGCGTGAGAAAATCTTCAAAGTATGGTACTTTGGAGAAAATTTAAACGCGGTGTGTTATTAATTAAGTCTAGTAATTTTTATTAAAAAGTTATTACAAACACAGGAATATAAACAGTAAAGAGAGAGAGAGAGAGAGAGAGAGAGAGAGAGAGAGAGAGAGAGAGAGAGAATATACAATGTAGTTTTGAAATTGATTTTATAGAATATGATCGTTGTTAATTATTGAGAAGATTCAAATATTTTCAGTTATCCCATATTGCGAATAATCTTTGCTTCTTACGCATCGAGATATAATCTCGCTGTGACGCGTCAAAAGGGGATACGCACTAATATTGACAGAAGTAATGTCAAAGCAAACACCCCAAAATACGATAACGTGATCCCCGTAGCCAAGCATGCGGATCGAACATAATTATGTCGCGATCCCAAGTGTATTTGTCGAACAACTTAGTGGACAACACAATATTTCATCAGAAATATATGAATCAATGTGGTATAATATG
>NW_017305987.1:3221219-3223301 GCF_001594115.1 Trachymyrmex septentrionalis | reverse complement strand
TTATGTCGCGATCCCAAGTGTATTTGTCGAACAACTTAGTGGACAACATAATATTTCATCAGAAATATATGAATCAATGTGGTATAATATATGTGGAAAAATTGGTCGGAAATAATTTTAAATGTAAGAATTTTTTGGAAACAAAGTGTAAATTGAGCGATCTTGTAATTGAAATTATGTAACAATTTAATTTCATGAGATTAAATTTGAATTTAACCATTTTATGTGTTGTAGAAATGTACAGTAAATATGAAAACCGCTGAAATCTGTATGCTGTTGCCTAGCTTTAGGCAATTAAAACAGAATCGTTGCGACCTCATTAATTGGACTAACCGCGCATACTGTATAGTTGTGAAATTGCATAATTCTGGCTGTCTGCCAGAGCGAACCGCACGTGTGTCTTTGCTGAGATTATGTTACATATGACATTGCGCAAAGCGCTCGCACATGTTTCATGTAATTTGATTTCAATTTTCCAGCAGCGTCATATTAATTTGTAGCGGAATATATCAACATTTTCTAATCGATATGCATAGAGAAAGAGAGACGAACAAACGGATTAAGAGATCAACTTTAATTTGAGAGTGAAATTCATATTCTAGCTTTAACTTTTTGTATATTGATTATCGATTCGAATCATACAGCAATTGCGACGCGATGATACGTAGAGAAGATATATTTGCTGAAGATATTATCTGGGAAACAATGTTTCTAAATTTTATATACGTACACTGAGACGAAAGTTTTTGATATTTGTGAATATATATAAAATATTGTGATTTAGGAGGCTCTATTTTTATATTACTATTATTATTAGTTATTACTACTATCACAATTATAATTAGTCCTGTATATTAATAGAACATACACAGAAAAAAAGTTTGATTGAATTATGTAACTAGAATTGTGGTGGAAAAAGAACGATCCAGAATTCTAATTAAATTTACAAGATTTTTCGTTCTATTAAATCTATTAAAATTCTAGTTGAAATAATCACCATTTAGTAGATTTAATGAAAAATCTAGTAGATTTAACAAAAATTCTGGATCTTTCATTTTCCATCAGAATTCCAGTTAATTCATTCAAACATTTTTTCCCGTGTATGATTTTTTAAAAAATCGACCTGTAAAATTATAATATATCATAAAATGAAACGTATATTCTTCTTAATATATACATAATAAATACAATTGTATTATAAATTAATTATATTAAAACTTTTTATATTAAAACTATAATTATATTATTACTAATGTTATAATAGTAATACCTATAAAAATGGAGCTCTTAACCATAATTACTTCATCATGCAAATATAGTTACACTAAAAACTTTTCTCTTAAAAGCTCCTGAAGCATATAATTCTTACACGCCGCACTACGATACGTTAAGGTGTTAAATGTTTCTCGCAAGAAACGAGCAGCTTACCGAAACGGTGTAATCTCGAGACATTTGTCTTATCGCTCTTATATTACACGAGAAGCGAGCCGTTAAAAGTGCACAAAGCGACGAAGTGTGCAATCTCGTGCTTGCACGTCTGCATGCTGCGGATGTAGATACGCGAAGGGAAGAGAATCCAAATTAAATTCATCGTATTCAACGTGTCTCGCAAAAAGTCTCTTCTCCTTTTCCCCGAGATTGGCGAGGCTAAGGTCTCGCATCTGGCGAGAGGACAGCGTGTCATGTAAACTGTGCGACAATCATGACAGTTTATTTTCTGTTTTATTTTTTAAATCCCCAGCTGGCTGCGGTCTCTCACTAGAGAATATCTTCTGCATCCGCCTCTGCATGCCTCAACCCGTGCCTGGCTGCGCTCCTCTCGCGTGCAACGTTGCAGCAATTTTTATCGGGCATTCTGCATCGTTGTGCTTATCGTCGGCCGTGTCCAACCTCGTTAGAAGTTTATCAATTACTTCCACGCTCCCTACCTATCGTCGCCTTGTACCTATCATCTTGTAATTAGCTCTTCCTTGTTACGGCGAGTACAACGCAGATTAGAAAAGTGGTAATTTAATCTCGTGAAATTGACTTTATCATTTCTCAATTCGGTTACGGGCCAGCTCGAAATAGACTTCTGTCTCT
>NW_017305987.1:3219302-3221182 GCF_001594115.1 Trachymyrmex septentrionalis | reverse complement strand
CCCCCGATAATATCCGGGGGAGACTAACGCGATTGTCGCATTCAGATTCCGTCACGTCGTGGCTTCTAATTCGGGCTCGAAAAGGAAAGGAGAGCTGAAAAATCAAAAGGCGCGAGAAGAGACGATGACGAGAACGGTGGCGACTGCAAGCGACAAACCGGCGTCGCGCTTCTAAAAAAGCTACGACGCCGTTCTGCGAGTGACTCTCCTCGCGTACTACCACGTCTAACTCGTAAACCGGCACCGTAGCACGTGCACATGTGCCCTTGCGCCCGATGCAGCCGATGCACCCGACTGCCGCACGTGCTTGCTCCTTGAGAAGTCGCATTGGTTATGACAGTAACTTCTCCGTCAATGAATCTTTAATGAATCCTTCCTGAGAATCGCGTGCATAAATTTCTCTCGATTTTCCTTGTACGCGTTGCATATGTACGACGGACGCAGCTCGTCGAATATCAGCAGGATATTGACCTTTGCGAATCGATACTCCGCGAAACGATTGTTTTTTCAATTTGCAATAAATGCTTCGAATTGTTAATTAAAAGCAAAGCACTGGGGGTTTCCTGATACGAACCTCGAAATGCAAAAGAACGATCTTGCTAAAGTGTATCTGAAAATTTAGCTGGATACACTTCCGAAAATAATTTTGTTGGGCTATAGCGTAATTACGTAGGAATTTCAAACTTGATAAATTTTGAATGTGAAAAATTTAACACTCTAGCAATCGGTTTGAGCGTCGTATACTAATTATTTTCAGATTTGTATCTAACTTTTAATACTTCAGCAAAATTATTTCTTTCATGTATACAAGGTTTGTATCAGAAGAAAATGGGGTGGTACTGTTTTCATTACAATTCAGAGGGTATTTATTAGTTAAATTCTTAAATACTCTTTAGCAAAATTGTTCTTTCCGTTATGATTAATAATATTGAATCAATAATACTGACATGTATGCATCAATATTTTTACAACTTTACACAATTAGTATTATTGATTTACAATGTTTCAGTTCCGTTTTACATACCTACGTAGTTGTGCAACTATCTGACAGAATTATTGATGCGTTCTTTTTACAGGCTTTAAACCGGTCAATAATACTGTTAATATCGTGGATATATCCAGGATTCCAATCACGGAAATAGACAAACATTTGTCTTCATACAAAACTTATAAATGAAAAATGTAAAAAAGCCCAAATAAATAAAATACACGTTTCAACCCTTTAATTTGGGTCCTTATCAATATAAAATCTAAATCGAAATTACATAATTAACACAAATTCGAAGTTCATGATTCCCGACAAATTAATTTGTTTTTCTTTATACAAAATATGCCAAATTAGCTATATAATAGCCCAATGATTATCAAAATTATTACATTATACAATAATAGTATAAAATTTACATAAAGTAAACCGAAGTCATATGCATTGCGTCACTACGTAGAATCACATCGCTTTTATTTGTTTTGTTACATTCACACGAAAAATAAAGAATTTTTGTGCATCCGAATAGCTGATGCAGTCTCTGATGGGCTTTTTACATTTTTCACTGATAGATTCTTTCGAGCCTCATTACATATATTTGTAAAACATATAAACATATAAACTTATAAACATATTTATATTAAAATCAGTCCTCGGGGATCTTCATCGAATTTTCTCACAAACTTGTGAGCCACAAATTGAGCATTTACTTTTTATTAATCAAAAATTATTTTCAAAATTTAATTGTTTCTCCTTGTCAAAATTTAGGAGAGGAGAGACAACGCTATCTCTTGATGACATAAACACGAGGTGTTTCAAAATTCATATTATATTGGTATTAATATTAACACCAACCGATAAGAATTATACAATAACATCGCGTGGTGTTAAATCC
>NW_017305987.1:3187105-3219202 GCF_001594115.1 Trachymyrmex septentrionalis | reverse complement strand
ATATATATATATATATATAAAAAGTTTATGTGATAGTGTCGATATAATCGAGGCGAGTTCGAGCATTTGCCAAAAGGCAAAGCCGATCGATCCGGAAGTTGCAAGGCCGATAAAAATACAGGATCGTGCAACGCAATTGCGGTGCACTCGCGCGATTGTCGTGGATTAACAATTTTAATCGCGACTCTTTGATTCGTCGTCGGCACGTGTCCGTTTTTTTTCCCGTCTGCTTTTTTTCGCACGTCGATAATTACAAGCTCGTACGAATACACGAAGCGATTTATCGAACGATTTGTCATACTGGTCATACTGGCTGCTAGTTTACACACGCCCGCGGCCCAACTTTTTCCAGTTTCCCTTTGTATCAATGCCGATAAATAATTGCCTGAAAATCCGCTAGTGAATTTCTGTAATACTGCATTCCGTAAGCGTGATAACGCGTATACCGACATCGATATTCCATCGCGATTCGAGAAATTTCAATGCCGCGGAGAATGTTCAACAATGAAACGAGGTTGGATTAAATATTTACTCGGCGAGAAATTAAATATTCCGCGCTGATATTTTTACATCTACATTATTTTTCTGCTCTTATAAGTAATATTCCGGAAATAGCTCGATTTACGTATTTCGAGCTTTGAAAAGTCGAAGAATTTTTTGAAAAGCCAAAGCAAATAAAAAGCCATAAGAAATAAAAGCGGAAAAAGGCAAATTAATAGTAAAAATAATAAGTCAACAAATTAATATTGATGAAAAATATACATAATTTATATAATATAACAATAATACATAATATAATTTATACATATTGTAACAGAAGTGTTATACGTTATACAATAATATAATATATACTGATAAAGCCTTGATATTTCTTTTATTACAAAATGAATTATTATTAAATCGAAATTAATAATATTAATTTTTTTTTAAATATATTCCAGTAAAAAAAAATTATTTTTTAAGTTACATGATTTCGGTGTTTATACACCGAAAATTTTGTCGCGATGATACTTTGCCGGTCGATTCATGAACATTACGCGAAAATCGCATCTGCTACAGGAAACAACCATCTTTATCCTCTCTGGATCGTTAGCTTCTCTCCAAGCACTCATTAATCAACCCCAATGCCCTGTCGCGGCATCGATCTTCCGTAGACGTTCGTTCTTGCTACTGTTTAAGTCTGATGTCGATTTACTTTTTGCCCGTGGAAAATTTATCCGAACATACGTTGCGTCGTAATATACCTAATATAAATTGATCGCAGTTGAATGTAAAAATGACTGAATAATTCCTGATCTTAATTTTTTCCTCTATTTCTCGGATATCTTATTGGGATTTGTAAAAGAAAATAAATAATATTAATAATACTTTTATTGAAAATTAAATTATTAAATTTTGTGATATTATTAGTGATATAATTTCGAAAAAATATTGCATTAACGATCGAATATAAATATTTCTTAATTTAATGTTCATTTATTTGACTTAAAATTTTACTGAAAATTTACTCTTCCAACTCTCGAACGATAATTTCAAATTTTATCTTTTTTAGAAAAAGTTTGACTTCCTACTTTTTATATAAGAAGAACCCGCTTCCAACGAATGTCCCGAATTTACCGAATAAATATATACATACTTTCCTCTCGGCAATTCCGGACGAGCGCAAAATCTGTCGTCTAATTTTCACGTCCTCGTCGTCTAGGCGTCTAAGAAGAGCCCTTTTACCGTCAATTACTAGATTATAGCACCCCTTCAACTGGGGATGTCCGTCTCTTTCAAATCCACCCTAAAAGTGATCGTCGAAGAGCGGTATATTCGATTCTTGAATAAAGATTCATGTCGCGAAATTCGCGTTACGAGACATACAACCCTTTTTACAATATTTGCCGGGAAATAAATCGCGTTTCACGCGAGTATACATTTGGCGTCATCCGCGGGACAACCTTAAAGGAGTGCACCCTCACGGAAAGATAAACGCCATCATCCGTTCGTCTGCACCGGACCGGTCGTTCGATAAACTCAGGGGATGCTTTTGCTTGACAGCATTCGCGATGCGTCGCCCGAATATAGGAAAAGAAAGAAGGCAATTGACAGATGAAATCTGGACGTTAAGAGGAAATTGAACAATAAAGGCAGGGGAATGAGAAGGTGGAAGAGAAAAAAATCATTTAGTTTATGGCCCCGAAAGGAGTAATATATGGTCCCCTTAATAACATTAGTCTTACACGAAATATCAGATGTTCGGAGGAAAAAGCCACTAGTTGTGCAAAAATATTTTAATAAAATAAAAGATAAATTAATTAAAATAAAAATTAGGTTCTTAATAATTCTAACAGAGATAATAGGATGAAACTATATAGCTATGCATAAATTAATATTTTTTTTTTTTTTTAGTTTAGTCACAAAAGCCAAGTTTTTAATATCACATGGAGAAATTTCTGGTCGAGAAATGAATCAGAAAATTCTGATCATATCGTTCAGAATTCTAATTATCTCAAATGAAATTGTAATAGGTTCAATCAAAAAATTTTGATTTGTTCATTTTCAACCAGAATTGACGCAACCAGACTTTTTTTTTTTTTAAAAGCTTTCAAGTCTCTCCTATTGTTATTGGACAGATGTTATCGCCGTTTTCTGTCTCGCGACGACTATGCGTCCTTCCGTTTTGTCATAAAGCACGAGGCACTCTCGACGGACACTCTTCCGCAATGAGTGCTCGCAGTCCTGTGATAAAAGTAAAAAGGATAGGTTGTAGACATCTCTCTCGCACAAGAGATAGAGAGGAATGTCCGATGTGAACGACAAGGCGACCGGGATCCTCTCTCCATCAAATCACCCTCGAACCGATTCTCGGACCGATGCGACGATTGTTACGTCTCCTTGCATCGATCTGGACACCCTGTAGATCCGGGGGTTGGCTGGGGGCGAGAGCTCCGAGAGTTGCCATGACGACCACCATTGCCCCGCCACTGACAGAGGTGCTCAATCGAACCCTTTTGGCTACTTGGCCGCATATGTTTCCAACCCCCTGCGGTCCCTTCCTCTCGACACCCCCTTGATCGCTCCCGCCGAACGCGGCGGGGGTGTCCTGACTTCGGAAAACTCGTCGAAGTCCCGAGTCTCTCTCTATTGTCCACCGTGACTGACGCAAAGTTTTGACAGCTCGCTGAAGTTGAAATCCATTCGTCGATATTAACTCTAATGATGCAATCTTAATATAGCCGAATAAAATTCCTTTAGAATTATTTATTACACGGAATTTAAGGAAGTCGAATAAAGTCATTAACTAATTATCTATAAAAATAACTATCTAAATAATTAATTAATGTAATTATTGTTAATTATTAAGTAATTATCAATTTTTAATTATTAATTATTGTTAATTATTAAGTAATTATCAATTTTATCATTTAGTTGTCTAAACAAGTTTCTCTCATCTTGTCTGTAAATTCAGAAAAATATTAAACTTTTATTTGTAATATTAACGTCATATCTACAATATTCATTTTCCAGCGAGCATCTCTTTTACGTTTGATACAAAAGAGAAAAAATATATTTCGCTGACAACCTCTCGGCTCTGACAATCCTTTCAACTTTTGATTCACCTGTACGAATTGATTGATCGCTGTGTATCGCGACATGTTCGCTCGTTCGCCGAGAGATAGAAACAGAAAGAAAAAAAGAAAAGAGAGAGAGAGAGAGAGAGAGAGAATTTAGCCACTAAAGGTTTTACCGCGCGTAACCACCACTCGGTATGGAAATTCGAATTTTACCTTGTCGTCGGGGCGCTACCAGCCAGGCCGACGGCCTCTAATGAAATTACAACCCCCGTTATACAACTGAGAGAACTTTTTTTTCTCACAACGGAAAATACGAAGAGATGTTGCCGCGCGATCACGGACAAGTCGTTTCGGCGGTCGAATACGGCGCTGGATTTTATTCCAACTCGAAGGAGCTTGTGGATCTATCGGGCGGAAAGTGGGCGAGTGGGTGGATTATATTTATTGACTGCCAGCGAACACCTGGCGCGGATGGTTACGACTGGTTAAATTGGCCATAAGCGTGATATCGGCGAGATGTAAATTCCGTTACGGCCTGTCCCAACCTTCCCTTTGTATTACGTTACAGTGTAACGCAATTATAATTTATACATTATTATTATTAGTAAAATTTATAGATATTTTTTAAAAAATATTTGTTAAATCTATATTTAAGATAAGGAATTACGTTATGGAATAAGAAATTGTAACAGGAAGACATAGAGATGAATTCAGATGTACACTAGATATTTTCAAAACATGCTACATACATATATTTAAAGATTAAGGATTCTATTGAAACAAGAAATTATAAGAAACTGTATAGCAAAGACTAAGACTGGTATTATAATCGATTCTTATTTTAAGACCATCTTAAATAAAATATTAAGATACTAATACGGCTCTATGATTGACTAATGACATCTTAAGATCATACTTAAGACTTTTAGAAAGACAGTTCTTAAATATAAAAATTGACTATGAATATCGGCCGTAAATTTATAAATTATTTTACGGAGTATATTAAAGGATATGTTAGAAAAATATTTGGGTTTTTTTGTATTTAGTCTAATATAAAAGAAATATTACAATTGGATTTGTTCGGTGAGATTAAGTCATCCATTTTGGCCTTACAATATCAATTACAGCTCAATTACGTACTGCCCTTTATTTCGATTTCGTATAATATCAGACTCGATCTCCGCCAAACCGCATCGAGACGAAAATTAATGACGAGATACAGCGGGATTATCTTGAATTTATTCTCGGACCATTTCACGTTGGCTGGATAATCCAAGATTCAACAGAACTCGAATCCGCACTCACGCGAATTAATGTCCCTTACGAGCAATTCGTCATGCTCAATACGGCGCCGTTAATATCAATCGTATTTTCATTGAAAACCGCAAAGATATCATTGGTTAAATGATGATAACTTAAAGTTTCTAATAGCGCGGAGTAATATTTTAAAGATATAAAATATTTATTAAAAATAATGATGAGTTAATTGGCGATTTAATTTGATAAAATATTATATGTGTAACAAATAATAAATTTAATAATTTTTATTTTATATAATATAGTTCCTTTTTACATAATATAAATTTTTCAGATGTCTTTATTGCACAATAAATTTCTCACATTAGATTTATGTATTCTGAAAAAGTATTCGAAAATGTTTTATCAATGTTTGGAATATTTTTTCCATGCGTAATGCCAATGAAATTGCAAATGTGTGGCATTTTTGTATCTCATGACTAGACAGATAAAGATAAAAATGTGAAACTAAAATTGGCGGATGGCGAATTAAAATTCCTTCGTGAAAGCACGATGCAACGGATGGCAATGTCTGCGATGTCCATTCTTTTTGAACTGCCACTGGAAAAAAAGACAAAGAAATTCGTCTGCATTATTGTAGCGCGGAGTTGTAGCGAGGCGTGAATGAATGGATGATACAGTTTCAATATATGAGGGTCCTGGCTCCCATATCCTGGACAGGCTTGAATGAAATTACTGAAAGCGACGCCCTTTAGAAAAAGGGTGCACCTAGTACCCGGCCCGGCTATTGTCTTCGAATTTTATATTTTATCGTTCATTTTTGTTTCTCCCCTCATCCTTACAAAAGGTAGCGCAAGGATCGCCGCGGAATGATGCATATTATCTTGTTCATCGTCCTGTGGCTATATCGGCCATGTCGAAAAGAATTAACGCTCTCATTAACGTCGTTTACATCCAGTTCCTACGTCGTTTTGTTCATTTCTACTCTCTAAAACTTTTAGGTCTGATTGCACCAACGTCACTTTGACTTTAAGCGAAATTTAAAACTCTTTTTAAGCCGAGAAAGAGAGAGAGAGAGAGAGAGAGAATTTTAAGCCTCTTTTTTGCTTAAAGTTAAAATAATATTCGTACAATTAGAATGAAATCTCATTCTAAGATTGAAAATTGAATCACTTTTTTCAAGACTGACTCAATTTTCACTCTTTATGAGGATGAGATTCCACTCCGAGAAAATATGATATTAAAATATTTCTCTATGAAAGAGGTTCCGTATGTACGTATATGGCGTTTTAAGTTTCCCTGTCTTCGACTTTCTTCCAGATATGAACTTGTGGATCGTTCGTGGATTTTGTACAAGACTAACGATAAAGTCGAGGTTGTCTTATCTCGAGATTTATTTCTCGAGAACGACTCATATGATGACAGAAAGAGATCAATAGGGTAGATAAAATTTTTATGAGATTTCATTGCAATTTCTATCGGCTCATATTTCTTTGTTAGATTAGCATACGTCTTCTTTACACTGACATTTCATGCATTTATTATCATTCAATTATCGCGAGCAATGTTCCCATTTCCATGGGCGAGTAAATTATTCTACTTTCACGAATGGAGAAGCCGAAGAAACCGAGATATTGCGACGTTTGCAAGATCCATCTGGCTGGGATAATCCATCAGCCGATACAGCCAGAAGGTTCTTAGCATTTCCAGAAACCAATGGACTCTTTCTCTCTATTTGTCTTCTTTCCCGATATATGTCGCTATCTCCAAAAAGTCGCAATCACTTTCCCGTCGTCAGGGTTCCTTCTTCTCTGTATAATTCTTTTCCTTTCGCTACCCCTCTTCTGCCAGACGACTTTTCTTTTTTTCGTCGACGTGCAGGTAGCCCACCCGGCTCTGCGTCGATCCGCATGAAATTGCACCGCAAACGATTGGCTCTTTGCCCACGACGGTGGATTGATTCGGCCCAAGAGACGAAGGGGGCTGAAGGGAGAGGAGAGAAACGTAGGAAGAAAAACAATAAAAAAAAAAAGAACGGCATGACCGATCGAGCAGGGAGGATTAAGAGAAACGCAAAAGGGATACGTACCGGAGGATTATCGGACGGACGCAATGCAAATTAATTTTTGAGCAGGCTTTGGCCACCCCCAAAAAGAGCTTAAAACTTCGCGGACGATCGCGCCGGCTCGATGGCGGCTCGATTTCCGCGTTGTTCACTTGCGTTTCCGACATCGGCTCGCAATTCCGCGATAGCGGGCGATTTACGGCTCCATCGATGCTGGTAAACAGAGTAGTGGGAAAAAATTCGGAAAGCACGGTTTTCTCTCGCTTCTACGGTCGGGAAATTCATCTTCATGGGTGATACGGCTGACAGTCTCAAAAGGAGAGCCCCACGAGAGAATGGCTCATGAATTTACGTGCTTTTCCCGCTAGCCCTCTCGCTCGCGAATTCAATTAAATACGCAGAAGAAGAGAGCATAATGAAAGCGTTTGTGAAAGACGCGGCTACGCCTCGAATTCCCGCGGATTGCCCGGGTCTCATTAATTCAATCTAAATACCATAAGCAAAATTTTCATTTCAAAGAACCGCAGAAATATTTCAGGGCTTTTTTGAACTGAAAGAAGAAAAATGTGATTTCATCCTTATTGCAGTTGATGCTGTGATTTATTTTTCGGATAAAAAGTTTTTTTTCTATCAATGTATATAATGATAAAAATATATAAACGTGTCATGTTAATACTGAAAGTACAAGCGGTTGTTATATTAACCCGTTTTATTTCTTAGATAAGAAATGGAACTTTGAAATTTTTTTACTTTTTAACAATTATTTATCCTTTGAATGAATAAGAAATTATTAATGTTATGAACTATTTTTGTAAAAATTCATATGGAAAGAATAATTTTATTAAAGTATCTGAAAACTTAAATATAGATCTAAAAATAATTTTGTTGGAGAACGTTAGCATGTTTTTAACGCACTAAACTTCTACTTTACATTTTTCTTTTTCTAGTGCGTACAGACAACATGCACTAGAAATGTAGAAAACTTCTTTATGATGTCTTTTATATATTTTTTAAACATGTAAAGTTTTAGAGCGAATTGCCATTCTGAAGAGTGAAATCTTTCTTTTGACGATTAAAAATTGTACCACTTTTTCAACACTGACTCAATTTTTACTCTTTTGAATGAGATTCTACTCCAAAAAATTTAGAAACTATGTATGTCCCAAAAGACGTTATAAAAACATAAAGAGTCTTTTGGGACATACATATTCTTGAAATTCTTTGGAGTAGAATCTTATTCTAAATGACATGCATGTTGTCTGGGTAGAAATTTCAGATGTATACTTGGAGAAAATATAGTCGAGCTAAAATTAAAATTCTACTTCCCTCATACTTGTTTTCGGTATTCTTATTTCAGCCTTTTCCAGATATATCCCAATCCAAAATTAGCGTGCGCTTTACGATACATTGACAATAATCCGATAAAATCCTTGTTTGTGCAGTGAAAAGGCCTCGTGTTAGATATGTTACTATACTATCCGGGGTTAAATAGGACGCATCGATCATTCTATAAATAATTCCAGAAAACGATAATGCCAATATTGGCAGCGAACTCAATGCGAACTAATCTTTCCTCTCATATGGAAAGACCTTGGACACGCGTTCCGACGCGCAAAGGAAACGAGATAAATCGTGTTAAACGCGTATATTAAATGCAACCGACAGCAGACTCGACGGCATTGCAATCATGACGAGTACATTTCCTTTTATCATTGTTCCATTACACCGCACCGCCACCGTTCTTCTTTCAGTCGCTCGTAAGAGGCGGTAATGTACCGTCCTTCATTTGCCGGCACTTTACTCTCCTGCATCGGGAAAAGTGGTTGCGCATCTCGATTCGAATTTAATGACGCGCGAAAAACGTAAAGCGCATTGGAAAAATCTGCGCGAGTGTATCGAGTTGAAAGCTCCCATAGCCATTTGCGGACCCACTAAAAGCTCGCGAGTATCCGCTAATTTTACAATGTTAACGTTCATTGCGACGCGCAATCGCGAATAAAATTAAATAATAATGTGCGGAGAGTGCAATTACGCATAAAGCGACGAGATCGTAGTAAAAGGATTTTTGATGTAAACTTTACTCTGTCCGCGAACATTAACATTATAAATTTAAAAGACCATAAAGTCTGACTTACCACAGTTTATTAAGAGTGTTACCAGTGCTTTTAGCCGAGCCCACAAAAGTGTCGTATGTTCAAATGCGAGACTCGTGTTTCTATCTTCAAGCCGCGGGATAACCGGGACCGGATGTCCCAGTTTCCAACTACTGATATACGGTCTCTTTTTTTCCTCTGGAAGCGTCAAGAAAAGCACGCTGTTCCGGTGGAACAGACAGATAGTTTTATCGATCGTATACACTTTTATATATATTAATCTTTTATCTCTTCATGTTAAACGCTTCGCTTGGAAATTTCTATTTTAATCTTTTTAAGTTTATTAGTGTCGACTCTGATTTTTATTATTAGAAAAATAATTGTTCCTTTTTTCTACGAATACCAATATTTATATTTAAGAATATATTTATGGGGAAACTTCTTTTTTATTATTATAATTTCATTGCTGAAACTTAAAAATTATACTGAAAAAAATTGGTTAATTAATCTGAAATATGTATATAATAACCAGACTAGTAAAATATGAATAATATGATCTATATAATTTTTAAAATAATCAGACAAAATTGGTTGCATGAATTCTAGTAAAATTTTAGTATTATTTTTTATAACAAAACTTTTAATTCAAATTATTTAATTATGATAACCAGAAATTCTGTTACTACTTCTTTAAGGATCTTAGTCTTAGATTTATAGTTTCTCTCTCTCTCTCTCTCTCTCTCTCTCTCTCTCTCTCTCTTTCTCTGCAAAAAAATGATTAGAATTAATTATACTTCCCACATAAAAACGAATATTATATAATACATATAAAACAATTTAATTAAATCAATATTTATATTTAACAATTATTTTTATATTTTAAATAAAAATTTTCTGATATTGTCTTCTTAAAAAATATGTCTTATTAAAATAATTTTTGATCCAGCTTATAAATCACCGTCGAACTTTTTATATTACTTTACAACAAATGTGTAGTTTTTTCGTAATTTTTTTATTAAAAAATATGTGTAATCAATAAAACTAAATTCAAGGCTAATGAGAGGCTGATGTAAGAGCGAAGAATGCAGATAATACTCAGATGTTAATAATTATTCTTCAATTATTTCGTCGAACGTTTCAGCTCACTTTGGAGTCATCTTCAGCGAATACAGTAACAAAAAAATCCTCCATTGAGAGCAAGTCACTTGCAAATTGGCAGAGATGCAGCAATCAATACACTCAATGGAAAACGAAAAACGAAGCTCAGAAATTGGTTCACAATTGTAAGATGAATTACGAAAATTATAATATATATTAAGTACATGTTGTTCCTTTGAATATAAAATCGTACCTGTTCGTCGTGACGTGTCGTTTAAAATATGTGTAATACATCCTTAATCATACCTACGTATCATATTAATCCAATCGTGCTCTTTTCCTCTTATAGTTATAATAACCACACGCACATAATTACTTGGATATTATTACTTATGCATATATATTAACTGTATTCTAACTCATAGCTAAATGTTCTGGTTGCGTATCAAAATATTTGAATAAGTATAATAACCAGCAACTGTTTACATCTATTCTGTTTACTTTCCCTAAAATTAACCTTAACCAAACGTCTTGTTAATTTAACTTATGATTGTCTTTTCCGTGTAGGAATTAAAAGTAAAATTATGATAATAAAACACTCTGAATAATTTAGTTTACATTTTCTAAAATTAACCGATCGTTCACATGTATTTTATATTATATATTGGTACAATTTGCATCGTCACAAGTTTCGCCGACGCCAACGGCAATGCGATATCCTGGCAACGGGTGATAAATGCGTGGGGTTGCCCTGAAAATGGCGCAAGGGATGGGCACGCGAAAAAGAATTCGCACCCTCCTTTCCTTTTAACGAAGCGCCATTTATGAAGGCGCGATGAAAAGTTTTCTCTCCTTCCATGGCTGCATGCTGTTTTTTTTTGTTTTATTTACCAGGCTGAATCGTGTTCGTCGGCATTTAAGGCGCTTTCGGTATACTCACGAGAGAGAACCTGCTTATTATTCTATTATTCGACAACAATAATTCCACCCTTTCTCCTTTTTCGCGCAATATCTTTCGCCTCTATGTTGCAATTGTGGTATGCTACGCGAGAGGATGGGTCTATGAATTTTTCAAGGCATCGCGGGGATCGCGGGGGTGTCACTTTGCATGCCGGTCCGTTTTCATACTGAATAACACTTCGGCAATCCTCCCCATCATTACTTTTTATCGTTTGCCTTTAAGCCTTAGTTTCAGACATGGGGTGTGAGGGGGAGGACTTTCTGCATCATCGTCAGGACGCATCTGCAATAATCTTCTTCCGCAGTTCGGTAGCGTTTGAAGCTCGAGCTTCAGTTTTCTCACGCGAACGCAAATCATCCACCGTGATTCGCGGTTTTATTTATGCAACGGTTTAAATTCTTAATCACACATGTCGTATGTAATGTTAAGGACAACGTCGTCCTATTTCAAACGTTACACGTGTTTGAAAATACAGCGTTGTTTCAAGCTAAAAGTCAGCCACCGTATTTAATGTTGAATATAAGTACGAGACTTTGTTTTTATAGTTCCATTCTCTCCCTTAGTAGGGGGTTGGATTTTCTGTCGTGAAATATTCACACACGCGGTACAAACTGCGAAGATGTGATTCCCGGGATCGCGTTTGGACCTTGTTCTTGCTGAGAGGCCGTAAAACGAAGGAAAATGCATACCCTGGGGACCCGCCCTTCTCTCTTACTGACTCTTTCTTTCGCGCATCCCTCTTCGACCCTTTATGCAGATCGTTCCACTGGCTTTCAACCACGCATCTCGTGAAAGTCTACCGAGAGGCTTCGACCGAATTTCCCGGCCTCGGGCCTCGTGAGAAATTCAACATGCGCCTTTCGTGCGCCTCGCGTGTGCGAGAGTTATACTTGTCGCGAGAGTATGAGAGCGCGGAAGTTGTTCGCCGAAGGCAGATACGATACTGTCACATAAAGTGAGGAATATAAGCAACTACGAGAACGATGAAAGTTAAAATTGGCAGACAAAATTACGTGAGACCATTTCAAACGGCTGCCGATGCGAGTTGAAATGTCTCCCCAAACGTTTATATAGTCGCTTTAAAGTGAAACATTCCTTTAGAGTTCTTATTTGCAATTGCTCTTCTTCTTTTCAATACAAAATTTTATAGCACTGCTGTGTGTCTAAAATTATTTTTTTCTCGATAATAATACTTTTTTTGTTTCAATTTTTCCATGAGTTGTCTTTTTTTCTTTTCAATGCAAAACTTTATATTATTGCCGCCTATATTATTAAATTTTATTTTCTTAATAATATATTACTATTTTATTTTATTTCAATTTTCTCTTGAGTTTTTTTATCTGGATGTATTTTGTAGCATTCTTGTAATTACTGCCGTCGCAGTAATTATATTTTTGCTTTATATTTTAATTCCATTTTGGCATAAATTTTTAGATTATAATATCCCTTATATTAATATACAAAGAATTACTACTTAAAAAAAAAATATGAATTTGAGATAATAAATGTATTCTGTTTTTCATTGTTTAATACGCACATAACAACTGATTTATTGGATACAGCAAATTATAAATACGTAGAAATATACAGTGTCCCGAAATTCAAAATATTATAATAAGAAATTTTTAAAAAATTAAATAAAAAGTTATTTGTAAATTTTTATTTTAAGTAATAGTTCGTGAAATAAAAGTTATATAAACTACAAAAATATTTGTAGCTTATGTATTTAGGAACGTTATTGCCGGAAAATCTCTCTGACGCGCGACGGTCGGCAAGCAATTTTTGCACGAATTCCGCGTTTTCGTGCGACGGGGAAAAATGTCGCGTCCCGGTGAAAGAAGAGCAAATATTATTCTGCGATACGGTAGTCACATGACACTCTTTGTTTTCGAGTTACATCTCGCTGGAAGCGTATACGATGCGGATTCCGCTATCGGATACCGTGGGGACATATCGTGATGACGGAATAATAAAAGCGCAGAATTTCGAGATGATGGAAATGTAAATTTTGTGGTACCGAGGTCCTTCGGGAACTTATCCCGACTTTGGGATTCGCTTCCGATCGAATATGCGTTTTATATTCCACTCTGTCGTCCGTTCATGATAAATTGAACGATAAAAAATAGACGAGACCTCGCGAACGGATAGCGCGAGAACTCCGCAGCTTATATTAGAATTACTACAGCGATCGATGTCGTTTAAATTAAAATTTATAGTTCTTGCATATTAGAATATATTCCCTCGCGCGAATAAGTGCTCTTTAATCATGGTTTTAGCGTAACGCCAATAGCAGTGGATGAGATTGAATTACATCGAAACGAATTGCTTTTGAATAATTAATCGCAACTGTGATGCGTGGAAACAACGATTTTGAGGTATCTAAAAATTTAGCCAGATACAGATTTGAAAATATTTTTGTTGGACTATCAAAATATGTTGGACGCTTAAGTTGGTTTTATTAAAATTTAAATTCTAATAAAACCAGCGATCTACATATTTTGATAGTTCAACAAAATTATTTTCAGATTTTATTTAGTTAAATTTTTAGTTTTTTTTTTTTGTAAAATTATTTAAAAGTTCCACATTGATGTAATACATAGAAAGAAAGATTTTGCTGAAATATTCACAAATTTAACTAGACAAAAGTCTGAGAATAATTTTGATTACCAAGATGTTTTTATAGAAAACTTAAGTACGAATAATGTTACAAAAATCTTTAATTCTGGTAATCAGCTTAAGTGTCCTCCATAATTATTTCGATAGTCCTACAAAAATTATTTTCTGATCCATCCAGCTGAATATTTACATTTGGCGAAACTGTTTTTTCGATTTTTATTATTATCGAGTATATTCGACCGTAGTCGATACATTTATAAAATCATTTATACAATCGAATTTGAAAGTATCGCTTTGACAGAATCGCGCGGTAACGCAAAGCTGCTATCCATTCGCTCTTAACGAGCGTTATTTGCTCGACCGCTGCGGCAACGCTATTGGACCTTTGTGTACACTAATGATCGCGTAACTGATAGATAATTATTTCATCGCCCACACATTTTGGGGCCCACGCGTGTCCCATATATATTTCTGCCGTAGTTTAATCCTCAACTATAGATCCAGTAGGATTTAGGTTGTCTCGGTATATTACAAGCCGCACCCCTAATACAGGCACGCGCATTTTCTACCCCGCCGTTTTTCATTCGCACCCAGCCGGGGAATCATCAGACGTATTCGGAATATAAGTCTTTCTCGATCACGCCATCGTTCATCTCCCCATTATTACATAATTATATCCTTCCGATGCTCTTATCGTAATCAAAATTTCTTTACATAGCGAGCGCTTTGCGGAGAATTCTACAGATTGATTCTGATTGATCAATATATTACCGATTGCCAGATGAGGTTTACATTAAAAGGAAGATATAATGTTGAACGAAAATCGTCTCGAATATTGAATGAAAATTACTTTAAAAGGTTGAGGCGGTCGTGAAGAAAGGGACGCGGAAATTATAAGACTATTTTCTTTGCGTCTCGACATAGAAATAAGGCTACTGAAATGAAGATATGGTATCGAATAAAAATTATCTCGAATATTTATTGAAATTTTAAGGGACTAAAGTAAAGTAAAGAACGGAGTTCTTCCTGCGTCGACATAGAAATGAGATTGCTAAAAAAAGATATATATATATATATATCTTTTTTTTAGATTGAAATAGAAATTTATTACTTTAGCTTATGCTAAAATAAAGCTAGAATAAAAATATACTCTTCAAGTTAACATAAAAATATAATAATTAAAAATTGTTTGAATATTAATTGAGAGTTACTTGAAGGGTTAAACTGAAAAAAAAAAAAACGAAGTTGTAAGAGTATTCTCTGCGTCGACGCAAAAATAAAATCGCTAAAATATAATATTGAATAAAAATTATCTCGAATAACTAATTGAAAATTACTTTAAAGGACTCGAGTGAAGACAGGGACAAAGTTGTAAGGATATTCTTTTTACATCAACGCAGAAATGTCGAGTTAAATCTCGCGTTAAGAGAAAGTAACGTGTCGCGTTGAAGGAAAGTTCACAGGAAAGAAAGGAGCGTTATCGTCGTCGAGGAGAATCCGCAGTGACGCTCGTCAGGAGAGAATCTCGCACTTCGCCCGACACGATGAACGAACAATTGTAATACTCACTGAAAAAGGTGTCTGTCATTTCTCTCCTTCGCTCACGGTAACAGAATTACGCGACTCGTAACTCCTGTGTCTCGCAAATTCGCGCCAACTAATTCGCTTCCCTTCGTTTCCACTGTTGTTAACTCTTCTAGCTCATAAGTACGGGAGGTAACTCACTTCTCACGGAAACTCCCGCGAGCACTTCCCCGAAACTTCGGTCGAAGTTTTCGGACTCGTCGAAGTGCCGAACTCGCTGTACGGACTTGCCTCACTTTGAACTTGAATGCTTTTTAACGAGCGTCATTAGTAACTTCGCGACCGAAGGACTCGCAGTTGCAATTAATTTGAGAAGCGCCTTCGGATTCGCTCCTCTGTATTCAGGCTACTCCGACAAAGGGAACTCACGGAGTTTCCTCGATGAGCGAGGCGTGCTTTATTACTTTAGGTAATGTTGTTTTTAATTAACAAGTTTGTGTGTTTCGCTTGCAGTTATAGCAGCACGGATCTGCTGCAGCGTAAACAGCAACGCTCACGAAATTGTATTGGCAATCTTTGAGATTAACGTCGGCATCGAAGTTAACTAACAAACTTTGTAATTTCTCTCATTCCATTATCCAGTCAATTTAATCTCCGTTTTTTATGCCCCTGGTATTTCTCGATCGGTGTATTTCCGATTATTCTTCGGAAATGAAAGGAACACATCCGCGATGTCGAATCCGCAGATGGGAATCGTAATCCCTATTTTAAAACGGCTTTCCAGCGAAACGCGTCGTCTCTCCAAGATAAACATATGCGTCACTCGATCGTATTTAACGTAGAGAAGTTAATAGCGTCGCATTGCTTTCAACACGCAGATACGTCGTCGGAAAAAATCAAATATAACGTAACATATTCATTTTTGCTAATTACCACCGGCCATTTGTTTCCAATTTTTTCAGCCTCTCCCTCGTGTCTTATGCCATCAGGGCGCCGATCCCCACGTATTTAATCGCAGATTTTATGACGGAGCGATGTGGAATCTAAATTGGGGCCACTTCACTCCTCGTCGTTCGAGCTGACAAAAATTAAACGGGGTTTCTAATTAAAGCGTATTCGTCGCCGAGCGTGAGTCACGCCCCGTGCTATCCTGGGAGCGAATTTTTCGCAGTGCCGCACCCGCGAGAGCCTGACGTGTCGTCATCGTCGGGGAATCACCCCCCGGGAAACGAAGGGATCTTCTCGTCACGATGAAGTGTCAAAAGTGAGGACACTCGGTATCCCGAGCGCGCACCCAGGAAATTACCGGCGTTCTAACGATTTATTTTGTAGGTCCCGTAATCCTTCATGAGATTCCATAATGTCCTTTCAAAAACTTTCTTTATAAAAAATTAATTTAAAAATGAAATATTTACAAGGGTGAAAAAGAATTTTTATTAGTGATATATTTATTTTTTATATAAATTTTTATTTTTTGTTTTAAATTAATATTATAAATACATTTTTTATTATTAATAATATATATTTTAATTGAATACAAATTATTTTATATTATATTTATATCTATATTTATTTAATATTTTTTGTCTTATTGAAAATTTGTTGCTCAAAATCAATTATTAAATAAATAAGTAATATTGAATAATTATACTTAACTCAGGAGTAATTATCTTGTTTTTTTACGTAAATGGATATTTTTATACATTCTATTTAAAATCATTATTATTAACAACATATTGATTGTTTTCTGATTTTTATCGACATTTAAGAAATCCATATTATAGATATGGATTTACGATTTTCTGAAAAAAGTGAGTAGAAATCAAATAAATATTAAGCAGAAGCAGGTTAAATAACTTTGTTATGACAGTATTTCTTAAAAAGCAAAAATAAATTTTAAGTAACAGTCAAATTAAAAAGGAAAGAAAATCAATATCTGTTTTACAATTCATATTTTCTCGTCGCTGGAGAATAAAAATATTTCAAGTGACTTGGATTAAACCAATTTTTTTAGGGTTACTAATTTTGTTGTTTAACTAATATATTTTGTACATTCATCTCTGCTTGACTTCAATCGAGAACAAGGATCAGTTGGTACCCGCAATCGTCGTTATATTATAAAATACCGTCCGGAGGTAATCCACCCTTCCCAAAAAGCCCCTTCTCCCATAAGGAATGTCTGTTGAATCGGCAGCATAGCTCCCTTGGGCTAAAGGGTGATTCCTCGTGAACACTGGTATAACCAGAACGGAAGAATGTGTTTCGGCCGAGAGGAACTTTAAATCACATCGCAAACGTATAGTCAGCACCATTATTTCCAACTTCTTTCAACTCTCTCAAAGTTTGTCAAGTTTCTGCCGACAACAAAAGCCAGTTTTTTTTTTTTTTTTTTCTCCAGTTTAAAGAAAAGACATGAATTATCTCTTTATCATTACGTAAATCTCCTTTTATAGACATTTATTTTTAACATATGGCGGATCGATAGTGCTGCACTGTAAGCTATTCCACAGTCATGTTCTCGCGTTACTTAATTAAGTAATTAAGTACGCGTGCCTTGAGTACAACGCGCTCCGTTGTTGCCTGCTGCAAGAGCGATCCGTAACACAGAGGGAAAAAGTTATTTGATCATTATGCATGCATACACTCCACGAGTTGTGCAACTCTGCGCCTCTCGTTCGCGTGCGAGATGAAACGACCGCGAAGACAGAGATTCTGAATTGACATGAATATTCCGTACATTCGCCTGACTGTGCTGTTTCATTCCTACTTATGCACCCTCGGAATTTCAAGTTTCGCAAACTCGAGATCAGCGAAACTCTGAGCTTCGGATAGGATCTCTAGGATTTTAAAAATGTGAAAACCGAGCTATTTCAGAGCTTCTTTCAAATTTGTGATCATTTGCACATTAGTTGCGATCGTTCGTACATTAGATGAAGTTTGAAACAGCTTTCATTTCTAAAGTTTTGAACTTTCAGAAAATATGAATATTGAATTTTAAAAATCGTACACGGAAAGAGAGCCAGAGAAAGAGAGAAGAGAATTTTACTGAAGTGTCTAAAAATTAGCTAGATATGGATCTGAAAATTATTTTATTGGATCAAATTACGTAGGAATCTTAAGCAGTGCTGCAAAAAAAGTTTTGACATTCTAGTCAAATCAATTTGTGAGCGTTCTACTTCATTATTTTGATGATCCAACAAAATTATTTTCAAATCTGTATTTAGCTAAATTTTTAGATACTTGCACAAAATTAATCCTTTTTATATAGATAGTTTACGTTTTCAATTTGTAAAATCGTGGATATCTTTAGATTTGATCTTTCAAACTTGCATCTTCATATCTTCGATCTTCCAATTGTGCACATTTAGTTTACATTTAGTTTAAAGATCCTCTAATAAGAATTTGGATATGAGAAAGCCTCTTTTGATTGGTCCGCCATTTTAACAATTCCTAAGAGATAGAAAAAGAGAGAGAGAAAGAAATAGTAAATGTCCTCTCGCTGGTATGAAGGGTCTCTCACAGATTTTTGTTAAAACTACTATACCCTATAAATGAAACTGTGGCCCGTGCCCAGATTCTTATTAGAGAATCTTTAGTCTGCATCTACTCCTATGATCACGGAAAACACTTTTACACCGGGCAAACGTTATCATCGCTTTGTTTCCCCCCTCAGACCGAAAGAAGGGTGTTGGTCGTCGGGTCCGTGCGGAACTCCAGCACATCGAGGGGTCGAGGTCTATCCCGCCACAGTGCAGTGTCAGTGAATTTAACCACTCCCTTCAGCCAGTAGCTTGGCACCTTTATTTCCGGTGACATGGGGTCCCGTGGGATGTCCGGGGAGGGAATCCCAGCGGCGCTGCCACCGCCATAATTTCCGTCCGCTTTTAATCCGTCGCACGTGCGTCCCGCAGGAAGAGTCGGCTGACTTCTTGCCGCCAGGAAGGTCTCGCAGGAGGAAGAAACGGAAATGCGACTTGGCTGTAGAATCGGAGCCGGTATTTTTCCGATGATACCTCTCTTCGGAGACCGCGACTCATCTTAGACGACGATATACGAAAAGAAGGATTTTACTGCAGTATGGCTGAAGTATGACTGAAGTATATCTAAAAATTTAGCTAAATATAGAAAAATTTTGTTGGATCATCAAAATAAGTATGTAAGATGCTCGAACTGCTTGCTAGAATATTAAATTTTTTTGCAGCATTGCTTATCATGCTCGAATTTTCTATATAATTATTTTGATATAGTCCAATAAAATTTTTAGATCTATATATATACTTTTAATCATATCTATTTCAGTCATGTTTCAGCAAAATCATTCTTTTCATGTAAATAGTCTGTTAAATTTATCTTGCTCCTGTGATGTGAATCTTCCAAGATCTCTTTATTTGAACTGAACTATCGAAGTTCCAAGTAGCTCCAACATTACAGTTGCTTCGAAAGTACAACTTTGACTATAAGTATGTAGCACATATTAACACAAACGTTTTATTTCTAACAGAAAATAAATTAAAAAGTTTTATTTAAAAAAAATACTTATCTTTGAAACAGTTTTAATATATTGTATATACCTTCGGCTTTTACTATCTTTGGCTTTTTCAAAAAATACAATAAATTGAGAATACTTTATACTTATGGCTTTATAAGGTTTTCTACTTTTCTACTTTTTAAGAGTTAAAGGCTGATAAACTTTAAGACTTGAATGTTCCCAAATTTTAAAGTTTTCCAACAGATTTAAAGTCACAAACTTATGTTTTGAGGATTGGAATATCGGAGATCCAACATTTCTCAGTTCCACAAATCTCCAATTATTTCTCGAAGAATGTTCAAATCTAAGTAGAGAAAGATTTGATAAAGATTTAATAAAATTCCCAAGATTTAAAAAGTTCAATTTATCGATAGGATCGAATTTCTTAGATTTTCATCGCCGCTGTCTTATTTACGGAATTGGATTGTAAGAACAAAAAAAAGTTTGTAAAAATCACAGCAAATGCCATAATAAAATATTAATATATTCGTATCAGCACGATGGAAAGTGAAATTTTCATACGCTCGTGCGAACTTGATCGCGTGCACGCGGTTACGTAATACGCGCAAAATCGTTGATCAAGATCCAACGAGAAATGCTTGTAATACTGTCGAAACGATGTTACACTAAGCCGTACACATGTACTAGGCGTGTACGTGTGTACCTGATAAGGGTGACATTTGCATATACACGATTAGCGTACAAGTCGTAGATCACGACGCTTTAGTTATTTCCTCTTTATTACGGAAGCAATTAAGGTGAAAAATCGCCTCACTCTAGCACATGCAGAAACAAATCCAGAAATGTTTATGCATGATTTGTCTTATAATGAGACTTTGATCGATAAAAATTCGGGTGAAATCCAAGACAAACTGAAATTAGATTGCTAAAATCTTTTCCATGCAAGTAATTTATTGATAGCGAATGAATTCGATTGGAGGTACTGATACACATTAAATTTTTGTATATCGATCTAATTTGAGTGTAAAAGTGAAATATAAATATTTTGAATAAAATAAAGCTTTTATCCTACAAATCGAAATTTATCACAAGATAAACATATTTAAATATAATTGATAAGAGTTAGGTAAAAGAGTTAGATAAAAATCATATATTTTTAAGATTTTTCTCGTCTAACTTTACCTTTTTCATAACTTTGTCCTTCTACACGGAAAGAACGATTTTGCTGAAGTGTTTAGAAATAGATACAGATTTAAAAATAATTTTATTGGATTATAAAAATAATTATGTAGGAAACAATGGATAATGTTGCAATTTTTATATTAAAAACAACGGTTTTGTTGACGCATCTAAAAGCTAGATGTAGATCTGAAAATAATTTTTTTAGACCATTAAAATAATTAGGAAAGTTAATCATGAATGAGCAATTTTTTTATTCTAGCAAAACGAGCTTAAGCTCGTATATTATTATTTTGATAGTCCAATAAATATATTTTTAGATCTGTCTTTTAACTAAATTTTTAGATACTTCAGCAAAATTGTTGTTTTCGTGTACATTTACTTTTGTATAATTTTTTTAAATATTGTTTTTTAATTTTCCTGATTTTATTAACATGAAGCTCGATACTTCAATACTCTACTACTACAAAACAAAATGAGCTTCGGATTAAAGTTCGAGAATTCATCGTTAAAGTTAAGATGGGGAATATCGAGACACCTTGTACGTGTCTCATGCATATTAATCGACGCGACGAGACGTTGATCCGCCTTAACAAAGGCGAGCCTTGGGCCAAAGGAGGACTGTCGAAAGGTACAAATCAGTCGATACAAATTTTACGACGACGTCTCTGCACGTAAACGTTGATTATTACAGCTGTGAAACAGGCACTGCTAATTATACGCGTATGACCGATGTCACGTGTCGTGAATTAATCATCTTCAGCGTGCACGCGATGTTACTGTCATTTACACGTTCATTCTAAGAGCCGTTAAGTAAAGGGTCGTGAATTTTCGTCGAGTCGCGAATCCCGTCCTCAGACCGCTACTCTCAGTAATTAACGCGTCGTTGTATGTCGTTTGTTATGAACCAGTGTTGGAATTCCTCGGGCATATGGTAAATTAAAAAAAAAAGAGGTTAAAACATAGAAAAATCTCCCTCAGGCAGGTAACACTCGCAAAGATTACATTACGGAAATAATATTATTTATATTAAAAGACACAGTGTTCCAATAATATATTGATATTGTTTTTATATATGTATTTTTTTTAATTAGCATAGTTAATTAAAGATTTACGTAAGACTTTTAATATTAAATATGATTTAAGGAATCGATCAATTATTTTGAGAAATAATAATGAGATGCAAAAACTTATTTTGTTTTAAAATATGTATTTTTTATTTGAATATTTTTATATAAGAAAGAAAGAAAGAAAATTATAAAAACTTGTTTTATGTTTTCTTTCGGTTTGTTATATTAAGTTTTGTAATGTTTTTAAAACATTTGATTAATTCCTTAAGAGAGTAAGTAACTAGTTATTACACACATTTTCTGAATTAAACTAAGAGACCCGTATTCAAGAAGCTCCAGACATTCCTTAGATTAAAAAAGGTATAAGAAAAGAAAGAGGCAAGGATCTGCAGGTGGCACCCACCGTGAAAATAAAAGTTAAATTACGTAAGTGCGCACCATGTGTTCCAAAAAAAGGAACAGAGGCGGTTATAGCGTAATCAATTGGTGCTTAGTCTTTTTACGTAAAAATTTGAGCAGAAATTTTACGTTATAATAACGTATTTATTTGTTTTAAAAATTCAAGAATGTTATTAATTATTTAATTAGATTTAATCTGTATACAGAACTGTAAAAGAACATTTTGTATTTTTGTTTGAAACGATCTCAAGTTCTTGTTAAAATTGTTTATTGAATTGCTAACATATCCGAGTGTTAACTTTTAATCTAATTATATAAAATGTGAATATTTTGTGTTAAACATAACAATATTTTTTAAAAACGTAAATTGTTTAGCTTAGCTAAATGAATGAAATGTATTAATTTAACATATAAATGTTATATAAATGTTAATTTTAATGAAGAAATATGATTGCTTATAAATTGTCAATCAATATTACGTTTTTATGTTAATTTTTTATATAATATTTATGTTATTTCCTGATATATTTATCTTGTATAAATTGACACGGAAATTTAATTCAGGATACGTGACATTATATTAAATTTAATTTGTGTAAGAAGTTTTTTTGGTTTAGCAATAAAGTACAGGGATATTTCTTTTCGAACCCCTATACGAAGATACATATATTTCTCTCTTGAAATTTCGAATGCAGCTACATTTTGTGATATGGAAAATCACTAAGTTCCATACAAGTACTCTGAAATTCTATCCGTGTATACTGGGGAATACCGTACACGCATTAAGGCAATTTCCATTTCACCGAGGGGAAATACTAGGCGACCACCCCGCAACGGGGTACGATGATTAATGGCCGATATGTTACGCCGAAAGTTTCCTTAATATTCCGTGTATTCCCGGCATTTCGATTTACGCATCGTGAACGGCAACGTTAGTAACGTTCCGCGTTCATTTCGACGCCCCTTAGCAGTAACTTCTAAATTATTTCTCCATACTAAAGGAAGCTACTTCTCGATATCTGGATACATATATAGGTATATATTTATGTATATACCCAATAAACTCCTTATTTTAAAGACCTCTTAAGGCAGATTACACCTTAAGTAACAGCTGCGAAGACCATTCTCCCCTAATACTTAATGGGTCAAGTATTATTTCAGGAGTACGTCAGGTATGCTGTACGATTCAGATAAGCGGATTACACTTGCATGGTGACCCGCACGGTAATCCCGCGCGAATTTTGCGCTGACTTGGCGAACCTTTGACCGCGAAAAAAGCAAAATTTCCGAGGACCAGCATGTCTCCCCGGCCAGGCGATAAGTCTCGCTTTAATCAAGTCAAAAGTTACCCCGATATCATCGTTATTACACACCGGCTCGACCACGATAAATTATAGGGGCTGGCATTATACAGGGTATACAGGGGGTGCACTCACTCGAAATCCCGTTCCTTCCCCGTTTGCCGGAACTGTAACGAGACTAACGAGCTCTTGTCTCTGACCATTCATCGATACTGCGATGCTGCTGCATATCCTGGCCAAAGGAACCCTCGTTAACCCTGAAAATTACCTCCCCTCCGGCCTCTTCTAATTCCACCTCGACGTTTTCACTGGAGTGTAGCGATGTGTCATACATTAATTTAATCCTTCGAGCCACCGGAGCACTTTCACCTTTGAAATAGAGAGTATATCTAATTAGTTTTAGCTGTCTTGACAATTGACATTATGAATATCAGTTGTACATAAAGCGCAAAATACATATAAATTAATAATATGTTAAATTGAACAATTTGCATTAATTGTCTTATTGCGAACATAAAATAAATGTGCATTTAATATTCTGACATATAATAGATAAAAAAGGAAGAATTTACGGTAAAATGAGAAGAAATAGGATAGTGAAATGTCAGACATACAATGAAATGTAGATATTATACAGTTTTGTTGAAATGTCTAAAAATTTAGCTAGATATAGATTTGAAAATAATTTTATTAGACATCCATCATTGCTTGAACATCCTACAGAACGTCAAAACGTTTTTGCTTTTAAAAATAATTATCTAGAAAACTCAAGCATGATGAGAGAACAATGCATCAAAAAATTCAATAAAATTAGATCTTTAATTTAGCTAAATTTTTTAATACTTTAGCAAAATCATTCTTTCTATACATTATTATAAAATGAGAAAAAATGCTGAAAATTACGCACTAAATGCATTATTTTCTAAAATAAATTTCTCAAATTTATGAAGAGCCGATTTTTTTCGCTTTCATCGTACTTATTCGACAATCACGGATGTAGAATCGTCAGTCTCAGAAAAACGAAAATTTAAAGAGCTAATTAGTATCTCCATTGAATGGTCGCCACCGAGAGAGAGAGAGAGAGAGAGAGAGAGAGAGAGAGAGAGAGAGAGAAAGTTTGATCTACTCCGTAATTGTCGAACTGTATAAACTTCATGAATTGAACATGCAAGTGGTTCAAAGTGAACCGCTTTGTTCGCACAAAGTCGATATGACGACGCGAAGGGAAGAAGAGGGATGAAGTATGGGGACTGCGGTCCCAGACTAACGAGGATTCCTCTCCGGGTTGGTTCCGGGGGTTGGTTATCCTTCTAGATGTCCTTAAATTTCGCCGAAACATTATGGAAATGAAATCCCGGGACTTGGTGATGACGAAGACAAGGGCGAGGGCAAGGACGAAGGACTGGGATGGCGAATTTAACTGCGTTATAACTTGCGCGTTAGCATACGCAATCGGATCATCACGAACGGCAGGCGAGCAAGCGACGTCTTAACGACCGTCGCAATGCCAGATGCGATTAAGAGATCTGACGAGCACTCGTTCGAGGCAGTTTTCAGCAAGCAGAAGGAAAGATATTCCACGTTGCTCGATATGCCGTCTTGGGAGCGCTTTTAATCAAGAAATTTCCCTTGAGCGAGGAGTAAACCCTCGAACAAATCTGAAAGTTCGATATAATACATCATCTTTAGCCAATTGATTTTTGCTCGACAGTTTGGTCTGAATATTAAATTGTAATATATGCTATAATATCGTAATTATAATATCATAAATATAATTCAATTTAAATTGTAAAATTTATAAAATAGATTTATTCATAGATTTATAAAATAGAGTTATTTCAACTCACAATCTAGTTCAGTTTTAAACAAAACTATCCTTTCCGTACGACGTTCAAAGACATTCTTATCTTTATTCTAATTTTTTTAATTACAATTTTTTGAATATTTAATCGCTTTTGGAAATGATTTTTCTAATTCAAGGTAATTAACATTTTTTAAATAAGACTTGATTCTCTTCTTTACGCCATCCAGATCAGAGCCACGTACGTCCTTAGAATCGATCTATAGAAATCTTCATCTTACAGGACATCAATCCTTTCAGTCTTTTTCTGTTCAGTTTTTTAATTGTGGTTTTCCGAGCGAAGCTCGATTCATCCATTCTCCAGTCACGATGTCATTCCCGCGAGAAATTCGTCGCGTTCGATTCGAGGACGCCGTCGGCGTCGTTGCCGTCGTCGTCTTCGTCTTCCGGTTTCTGCTCACGTAGGACGAAGCCTTCGAGTCGGAGGCAGAAGAAAGAGATGTGCAGGACGATTCAATCGCGTCGACGACGATGACGCGGGCGCGGTCGACGAAATATTTATTTCGCGAAAAGCCCTTTCTAGTCTGAAGATTGATAAAGCGCCGCGCCAAGATCGAGGAGTCTGGCTTTGTGAGTAAATATGCATTACGACGAAGTTTACATATATCCGTCTACAACTCGCACATAGCGTGCAGCTTTTGCACATAGCATGCGGTATATACAGGGGAAGGCATACGTGAGATGGTTTCCCGGCTGAGGGAGGAATCATATCTCTGTTCTGTGGATGATGGGAATGAATAAAAAATGCGCAAGGAATAACGAAGTCGATTTGTGGATTTTAGGAGAAGATGGAAGGCGCAATAACTTGTAGAAATAGGAAAACCGATAAGGATACGGGAAAAGCAGAAAAGAAGAGGGAATTCTTTCGCATCACGTTTCTTCCGTAGGCGATTGGAACAAATATGGAATATGGTAAAAGCAAGAAGAGGCTCGTAAATTTTATAGCAGAACGTAAAATTAAATAGCAGAATTGATCAGATAGTAGGAAAGTAAATGAAAGAGAAAGAAGAACAGGGACGAACTAACTGGCGTGAAAGTGGTACTGAAATATTAACAATATAAGTGAGCGGGATCGTAAAAGTGGAAATATAAGCGAAAGAGGAATTTATAAATTATTGTAAGCCCTTTTAAGCTGGAAGAGCAAAAGCGGAGATTTGTGATTGTATTACACTCCGCCAGCCTGCATTTAATGCCTCACAAAATTCTGTCAGCCGCACGGAGCTTAATTAACTCTGCTAATTCTGTATGTAATGAGATTATTACATCCGAAAAACTTCCGACGTGCATGACAAATTCAAATTGGCGATCTAGCTGTTTAAAAAACAATGCGTTCAACGTCATTTTCTTACACCTAAAAAGTTTCGAGACGATGACGGAAAGCCCTGATTAAAACTCGGTCGGCTGGACTAAAACCTCTTTGGTACTTCTTGAAAGTTGGTGCGACAGCACCTATCCGCTTATTTCCATAAAGAGATCACTCTACCGCCAGTTTCCGAAATCTGCAGCTTCTGATCGCATTTATGCAAATTTGTATCTTCCCGTCGATGGCATAAATCGACGATGGCAAACAGGAGCGGCGACTTGCTCAACGTAATTGAATATTATAAATGTAGAAGACTTCAAAAGACTCTTTGAAAGTACAGGAACCTCGAAAAATAACGTCTTGTTCTTGTAACACATGTATAGACGATAAGATTTCACTTCTAAAATTTAAATTCTATACCCAGAGAAAAGATTGCTTCGATTTAAAGAAATTTTCTTTGTTGTACGATTAAAGAACAAATTTCTTTGATTTGTGAAAACATTTCTTTGATTTAAACATTATTTTTTTAAATCAAATAAAATTCATTTAATTTAAAGAAAGTATGTTTAAATCCAAGAAATGATGTTTAAATCATGATTTCTTGAATTTCAACAAAATTTCTTTATATCAAATAAATTTTTTTTTATTTTAAAAAATAATATTTAAATAAAAGAAATTTTTTCACAAATCAAAGAAATTTTTTACTGAAATTTAAGTAATCCTTATTGATTATCAATGATTGTCGTTAGTAAAAAAACTTCTTATTTTGTAACAAAAAAATACCTATAAAATTATTCTAAATTCAATAATAGCTAGGAAGATGTTATTGAGTTTACAGTTTATAATTTTGTTATTTTATTATTGATGAATCATTATCGTTTATAGAATCCTTATCGATATTATTATCGAAAGTTCGTAGAAAAGGAAAAGTTGTTAGTGGACGACTTTTTCTTTTCTACACAATTTAATTATTCGATAATACGATTGTTAAGAATTACAGAATATGATCCATAAAATCGTATGGCGAAATAAATTTTGTAATATTTATTTTTCATGCGATCTTGAAAACGGTTTAAATCAGTGCAGTCTTTCCGAACACGTGGCGCATTAATTATTCGGTCCGTTAAATTGCTCAACCCCCCGGTGGTCGATTCCTAATTAAGTTTAGCCCGCTGATTACCACCCCTGGCCGTAATGAGAACGGTCGAAGAGAATCAAGTGTCTCACTTGATTTGAGACTCAACGAACGCGGGTAAAGAAAATTTATCTCATCGAAGATTCCTAAGACTTAAAAAGGATCAAAGATTGAATTTTACATTTTATTTGAATAACAAAACTTAAAGAGAAGTTTATTTTGAATCTGTTATCAAATCTCGAAGCGATATGTTTCGTATATCTCCTGCAGATAGGTGTAAAAGTCGGCATTGAAACGAGATCGATCATGATATTTTTTTTCTTCACTGGCGATCACATAAATCCACGTTTTGCGACACGGGAGTTTACACGATGGCGCGCGTATATGTCTTCCGTTACAGATTTATTGTCTCTCGCGAGATCAGGGAATGGCGAGCTCAGGTTGATGGCCCGTCGTTCGTCTACGTTTACAGATAAGAAAAATAGCGTAAAAGCGACGACGGATCACTTAGTATGTTAATACGAGCTTTCGTACGTGGCAGTGACGCAGACTATTGACGATTCCGTGGAACGAGTCGTACGAGGAGCATGTGTAAATAGCGATGTAACGCGATGCTGTAATAATCGTGCCCACGACAAGCGGCGCACGATGATCTACGAGGTAATCCGATCAAGAGAACTGGACGAAACTTGACACTGGCGATCGCGATCATCTGTCCACGTAATGATTAAGTCTAATCGGTAGATCAATTATAATTATGCCATGACTATAATTACATCACGTTCCGCGAAATATATATATGACTTTGACTTCAAATGGAATTAGATTGCAATAACAGACGGGAAAAGACGATTTAGCTAAAATATTTGAAAATTTAATTGGATACAGATTTAAAGATAATTTTTGAATTATTGAAATAATTATGTAGGAAATGAGAACATGAATGAGCGGCAAAAGATTGACATTCTACCTATTAGTTTGTGCGTCCTATATAACTATTTTTAGATCCATTTCCAAATTTTCGGATACTTTAGCAAAATCGCTCTTTTATGTATAATACAAAATAAATGAATATTGATATTTCGAGCGGGATATTTTATCCCGATAATAATAATTTTTTCGTGAATTTCATACATCTCATCCATATATCTTTATATTTCCGAAATACACGTTGATTAATTACTTCGGTATCAGAAGTAGAATTTTTATGCTAAAGCAAGAATTATATTATAGGATATAATTTCATATTATTAAAGTACACATTAATAGTACTGTTGTTAATAATCGTCTCATACATAAATTTGTAAAATCTTCGTAATATTTTGCATTAGAACTTTTCACACGACGCAGATAAAATCTTGATAAGATAACCGATATATCGTTTTACTTTTTTATTATACATTCATGTACTTGTATCGAACTTCTCTAGCATAGAAGCAGCACTCTCGATCGCTCACCTCTCAATCGCGATCATCGCGATTCGTGACAAGATTAAACGGGCGAATCCCTTCTCGTTACACAGATCCTGTTTCACCGTGAAATGGAACGCTCAAGCAGTGGACGTGTGCGCAAATAACGCGATCGCACCCGGTTCCGGCGGACGATAATCGTGGGAAGGAGTCCTCTATCCACTTGGGCATTTTCGACGAGGCACCGCTCTGTTAGCCGACACTCGTGTGCAACATGTTCGGGACGAAATTGCGCACGTGGATGGAGGCACACATCGTGCGATCGAAAAAGAAGAAGGACCGGAAGAAGGGCGACAAAGGATTCGACTCGACCTGCAACTCCCCCAGGAGCCACAGCGCCAACAGATCGTCCGCTTTGCATCAGGTGAGCAACCTCATCGTAATTTCTCGGTCACTTTGCCGGATACAATCCCAAGTAAATCTTTGATGTTTCCATGATCCTCCTCTCATATCTCTTATTTCGTAATTTGATGTGAAAGTACACTTTTTAATTGAAATTATGTTTACATTGACACATGTAATTTCAATGACATTTTTGAACATCCTTATATACAATATTGTTACAGTATTGTTACGATTCTCTCCTTCTGTGCGAAAGAAGCTTGATATTACAAATTTTTCTCCGGAAGAAAGAATTTCTGATATCGAGATAAGAAATTCTTGACGTACTCGATCTTATTACAGTCTTATACGGTTCGAAAATGAAACACAATATTTTAAGATTAGGTTAACATTCTTATCGTGATATATCTATAACACTCAGTACAAATAAAATTAACTTCTCAGTGCAATTTCCAAAAGTTTGGAATTCTGTTTATCGTTTCGACAGCGTCGTTTCGTTGCGAAATTTTATATGAGTCTCTAACATTAATTGCTTTCACTCGCGATCGCTCACGAGTACTCAGCCCCGAAGTATCTCGAAAGGTGCACGCTCGTCGGATTCATCGTCATTATCGGCGAACTAGTTTGCGAAGTGCTTCCCCTATTTTCCTACTGCTTGCCAGCGTTTGCTCGTTACCCCCGTTCGTTCCTCCGCTAACAGACCCTTAGGTCGGCGTTTTCCGTGGAAGGAGTTGCCAGGGCACGTCGACGTTTATCGTTAAGGCGGATAGAAAAAGGGTTCAGTATTCTTTTCTCGACACACCCCGGCAGGCGACTCTAGTCCTGCGTTCTTTCATCCATTGCAGATCGCCGCAGTATCCTCAGATTTTGTGCAGTCATCGGACGATTGTCTTATTGAAACCGTACATTAATACAGACAGTATTGAATTTATGAATTTTCGCGGTTATACATTCTTTCTTTTTATCGTGTGTCTTTTGGATTATCATACAAAACGTGAATTTTTGAAGATCATTAATATTTTTGACTCATGAAAGCTGTGTTCCGAAGAATCTAAACCTAAAAGATATTTTTGTAATAATTTTTTTAAAGTAAGTGCCTCTTTCATCATTTTGAAACACATTAATTTTTTATATAAATATTTATTACATTTGTATCTTTTACATACAATATTTCTATGTACATCCTTGATTATTTTTTAGTGAAAATAATTTAATCTGTTTCGCAAATATCATCATTCATATATATCTATTAATTATTCAATAAATTGATTCACTACATTATTTATGGTTTTATTTTAAATGTGTGACCAACATTATCATTAAAGATCTGCAAAACTTGTTCTACAAAGAACGATTTTGCTGAAGTATCTAAAAATTTAGCTAGATATACCGATCTGAAAATAATTTTATTGGCCTATCAAATTAATTAAGACGTTTAATTTAGCTGCTAGAATGTCAAAACTTACGATATTATTTATGTTTAAAAATGTTATATACACAATTATTTTTTTAATTTAATAAAATTGTTTTCAAATCTATATCTACTTAAAATTTTTACATGCTTCAGCAAAATTGTTCTTTCTGTGTGATAATCTTAAAGCAGTGATATAATCATTATTACCAATTTATATTGAATGAAAATATTGTTATTATGATTGTGTGTTATCATCAATTTATATTGAGTGGAAACATCCGTTTATTGAAAGAAAATTAACTGCACAGAAATAAATAAACAAATTAAGATGCAATTCGCGCGCGCACGCAAGTACGATTCAGAGAACCTTTTGATCTTTTCCCCAGGTACATCCAGTGGATTCGCCGACGAAGAACGTGGACGGTATCCGGTTGCACGGGGGCAACTACGGTGCGACAGTGACCACCTCGTCCGGCACTTCCGGCGGTACCGCCGGAAGTGTGAGTCTCTCCTCGCCGGAGAGCGCGTACTCGACCGGCTATTCAACCGACGGCACCTCGCCCGGCACCAGTTTTCCGCCCGAGTATTACATCAATATCAGGACCGGCACTCATTACTTTCAGAGCAGCGGCAGTAGCGGTGCCGCTACCACCGCCAATAATAACAATAACAATAACAACAAGATCAGGGTGAAAAGGCCGCCAGGTAACGCAGGGGATCACCTGCCTCCGGCCGGTAGTAGTATTCTATCAGGAAATGGAAGAGTCGAGGATAGGGGACAGCCAACTGCGAGCACGACGAACATGACCAGAGACAACGGTCAGCCGGAAGTTCGAACGAGCACGCCGCACAAAGTAAGTGCATTGTCTATAACTTCTGAAACTTGAGACAGGAGATAACACTTGGCGTCCTTTCGAAACTATCAAAAGATGCATTCGCTCCTAAAGGAATGCATTAACGT